>NW_026652292.1:8282714-8685874 GCF_009828535.3 Hylobates moloch | reverse complement strand
GTATCCTCCAAGTGTGGCAGTGGCTGTCCTCAGAGAAGGGATGAGAGAGACCAAGACAGAAGCTACAGTGTCTTTTATCTTTTAACCTCAGAAGCAAAATCCCACCACTTCTGCCATGTTCTTTTGGCCACACTCAACCATGTGGGAGGGGACTTCATAAGGGTATAAATGCCAGGAGGCAGGAGTCACGGGGGCTTCTTGAAGACTGGCCACCTTACTGAGTACTGGAGTAGCATTGGTATGGAGGGTAGATTTGAGGCAGGGACCTTTTAGGAGGATATTGGTTCAGTAGAATGATGATTTGGGGAAGGCAGCAATTAGAAAGAAGAGAAAGAAACTGAATTGGCAATTACTTAAAAATCAGGGAGGCTCTATAATTGAAACAATGACCCACTTCTAGCCAATGAGTGAGTCTGTGGAAGGTATTTCTGGAAAGGGTTTTCTTTCTTTCTTTCTTTTTTTTTTTTTGCTTTAAGTTCTGGGATACATGTGCAGAATGTGCAGGTTTGTTACATAGGTATGCATGTGCCATGGTGGTTTGCTGCACCTATCAACCCATCATCTGGGTTTTAAGCCCCCCATGCATTAGGTATTTGTCCTAATGCTCTCCCTCCGTGGAAGAAAGAGCCGAAGGATAAAGGCACTCTCACTTCCCTGGTTTCTCCCTGAGTTTCTTGCTTTTGAATATAACTGTGTGGGAGCATGGTGCCTGGAGCTGTGGCAGCTATTTTGTGACTGTGAGGTAAGAAATTATTATGCTTGATGTGGCTGAGTTGGGGAACAGACAGAGCCTGGGTGTTTGGAGATACTGCTGAGCCACCAATCAACCCTAGAACTTTTTGTTACATAGCAATAAATGTCAAGAGTTTAAGTCAGCACAGATTGGGCATTCCATGACTTTCTGCTGAAAGCATTTCTGACATACACAGGAGAGAGAAAGGCCTTATCTCCAAACCCCAAGATTTAATGATTGAATGCTAGGTGAGATAAAAACTATGAAAGGAAGAGGGCCTAAACCCAGGTAGCAGTCATGAGGACCAAAAAGAAAAAAAAAAAGACCACTTGTTTCTGTTTTGTGATAAAGCTTCCATATAAATAGTATGTGACAGACGCTGGTGGAGCTTTTAATCAATGTATGTGAAAGTCAGACTGTGTAAAAGGAGAGACAAAAATCCATTGCCTTATGATATGATTATATTAATTTTCTTTTACTCCCTTTATATGTATTTCTTTATATGGTAAATGGCCTTTGAAGAAAATGGTATCTCCGTTTTTGTAGAAGAAAACCATGTAGGAGAGATGAAAATTAAGTGAACAAAATTGAATCTGCTCTGCGGCACAGCACCTCAAGGATTCTTACTTGAGAACCAAAAGAAAGTGGCAGTCTGGCCGAGCAGGGCCTGCCATCCCTAGGATACGCTCCCTCTGATTTCAGCTGAGTAGCCTGAAAACCTCAGAGCATCTACTGGTCAGTTAATTTCATTTGAAGAATATTCTATGGGTCCTTCTTTTTTTCCTCTTTGGACTTTGAAGTTTGTTTCATTTTCCTCGGCTGCCTTCAAATGCTGATCTATGCGGCCAGGAGCTTGCACCGTAAAGACAGAATATTCATAGTTGAGTCCTTTCTGTCTCCTCACTTTCATTAAACACTAGAGATAAAGCTTCACACTGAGACCCATGAGTCAGCTTATCCAGAAACTCTGGTAAGAAGCAGCTCCAGGCAGAGAGTGGCATGTGTTTGCAGGGAGAGGCTGTGAGCAAAGTGTTCTTCTAGCCAGTAAGTGACACAGGGGCATCCGCAGGGTCTTTGCAGCTCCTACACAGTAGTTAGCCTCAGTTATTTCGCATCACTTTCCTCCCTGAGTTGTGCCACAGTTCCATGACGTTACATAGAACAAAAGCTTGGGGGAGGGCTTGCACCAAGAGCTGCAAAAGTGCCTTTTTGTTTTGTGTTGTGTTGTTTTGTTTTGTATGAGACAGAGTCTCACTCTGTCGCCCAGGCTGGAGTGCAGTGGTGCGATGTCGGCTCACTGCAACCTCTGCTTCCCGGGTTCAAGCGATTCTCTTGCTTCACCCTCCCGAGTAGCTGGGACTACAGGCACATGCCACCACGCCCGGCTAATTTTCGTATTTTCACTAGAGACGGGGTTTCCCCATGTTGGCCAGGCTGGTCTTGAACTCCCAACATCAGCACTTTGCTCTGGCTGTATGTTTTCTTCAGGTCAAATAGTTCTCTGGTCTTTTAAGATGACTTGGAGATGGAAATGTCTGACAGGCCATTGAGAGTCCTGGATGATGAGGATGGGTGTAGCCTGCCTTTGTTCCCTCCTGAGATTCTGCCATGTCATCCTGGGGTTGGAGGTGTGCTGGGGAGTTGGGAGGCTGCAGGGCTCATGGATCTCTTTGTTCCCATCTTCCTGCCTTCTCATTCCTCTCCCAGCTCCACCACCAGCCTGAGGGAATCCTTCCCGAGCCTTCAGAAAAATCCATCTCCTGTTGAGGTTTTGGATATTTTGTTTCCGCCTAAGATCCTCTCTTGGCTCTGGGGCAGCGACTGCTGTTAGAAATAAGAACCTTAAAGAGCTGAGGATTTTTCTGTCCTCCACTGCGTCTCATCTCTATCCTGAGGCAAGAGTGAGCTTAATAAATACCTGTGTGTGCAGGAGACTCTTTGGGATAGAGAGAAATAAAGGGAAGAAAAATATTTTTTAAAAAAACCACATCATTTAATACTTCAAAATACTCCTTTAATGTCAGGGCCAGCTTTCTCCATCCCTGCCCTGTTGGGGGAGTGGAGGCTGAAAATTCCACCACCTGCTTAAACCAGGCCTTGCCATGCCTGCAGCTCCCTCCCCAGCAGCACCCAGGGAGTGGACCAAGCCTTCCTCTCTGCTCTCTGTCGGGTAGCATGGGATGAGTTCTGAGCACTCCAATACCCTCTGAGCTCCATTTTTCTGCCTGCCTTTCTCCCTCCTACCCTCTCATCTACTCAGATACAGCAGGGTTTTCATGTCTGTACAACTCAACTTCTTTGGTTTCTGGTGTTTTGTCTCCCTTAATGACACAGGTGATTTCCCTAAAACCTTTAATCGTTTCCTGGAGCATGGACATTTTGTCTAACTCTCACTAGCCTGGTCCCCACCAGTGCTTTTGGGTTTTGCTCAGAATAGGACAGAGCACCTGGAACCATGAATGACACCGTGGCCTCTGAGAGTCCGGGAATTGCTCAGAAGACCCCGTCTACCCACTGGACAGTTCCTACTTGTGCATATCTTGGCCTGATAGAACCTGGCTTGGTCACAAGTGTTTGGGCTGTGGCTTTGCAGGCCAGGCCAGTTCCCCTGGTGCTGAGTATGGCCAGGGCTCTACTTCCTCCCTTTCCCACTGGCCCAAGATAGCCTCAGCACTCCTGAAAAGTGGGGTGAGGACGTTTGAATTGTCCCCATAAAAAATGGTGCTAGTTTGTAGTAGCAGGTATATAATTATTTGTTGTGGGTTTGAGGAAGGCTCATAAAATAAAACCCATCTTCTGTCCCTGAGTTCTGATGGAGATCAGAACATTGTATTTATTTCTAAAAGAACTGATTTTGGGGAATGTGATTTAGGTATGAGGGCCAAATGGACTTCTTGCTTCTTCCATTCGATCTGTTGGATCCACCCAAGGGGAATTTGGTCTTTGGAGAGGAACCTCACTCACCCAGGTCCCTTTCTGTCACCAAGTCCAGTAAGGTGACCTCCTTGTCTGTGAACTGCTTTAGTTTTAGCACTAAAAGTCTTTTTTGGGGGGGGGATGGAGTTTCACTCTTGTCTCCCAGGCTGGAGTGCAATGGTGTGATCTTGGCTCCCTGCAACCTCTACCTCCCAGGTTCAAGCGATTCTCCTGCCTCAGCCTGCCGAGTAGCTGGGATTACAGACATGCACCACCATGCCTGACTAATTTTTTGTATTTTTAGTAGAGATGGTGTTTCACCATGTTGGCCAGGCTGGTCTTGAACTCCTGATCTCAGTTGATCTGCCCACCTCAGCCTTCCAAAGTGCTGGGATTACAGGCATGAACCACCGTGCTTGGCCAGCGCTAAAAGCCTTATATCCCAGAAACCCTTCAATCCCAGACACACCAGCAAAGTTGGTGACTCTAAAATCCCCTGGGCTCAGGACTAAATTGACCAAAATGACACTTAGAATTTGATACAATCAATCAGAACTGAATTTTAATTTTAGTTTACTTATCTGAAGCAGTGTGACTTTTCATTAAATAGCTTAGTTATTAGGAAAGCAATACATGCATGCTCACAAGATATAACTTAAAGATGATAAAGGAGCATAGTATAAAAATTAAAGATCATTTTCCATTTCTACTCACACTTCCCCTAGAACTTCTAGCCAGGGTAGCCACTCTGAATAGTTTTCTGGTGTTGGTCTATTAATGGTCCATGCACAGAGAAGCCTCTTTATACACATGCGTGCATGTCTTGCAAGCAATTTTCTGAATTGTTGTGGGATTTTTTTTGCAGTAATTCTAGTGTGAAGTGTCAGCCCTAAGAACACATATACATTTATTTCAATTAAAAACAGAATGATTGTATGGTTTTTCTCCCATTGAAGAAGAACAACCAATTAGCCACTAATGAGTACTTAGCTTGTGCTTAGTTTTCTGCTATTACAAATAATCCTGCAATGAATAAACCTGTAAGCTCATTTGTACACCTACACCTATTGGATAGATTGCTAGAAGTAAACTGGTGACACCACAGGGCATGTGCATTTTGCATTCTGATAATTACTTCCAAATTTTCCTTGAAGAAGTTTGCACCAATTTACATTCCTATTAAGAATATATGAAAATATCTGTTTTCCAACTCTCTTATCATCCTTGAGTGTTATTAAAATTCTTAATCTTTAGCAATCTGATAGTAAAAATGAGAAACTAGAGTTTTATTTGCATTCTGTTATAAGTTAGTATGAACCTCAGTTGTATATTAGTTGGCCACTTGTCTCCTTTTTTGCGTGTGAACTAATTTTTCATGTCATCTGTCCATTATTTTTCCTTATCCTTTTTGAAGTCTGTATGTTTCTGCTTCTTAAAAAATCTGCAATTTTAGGATGACTTCATTTAGTTTCTTCATCATGAACTGCCTTTTGTTGTGCTTTGAGGGTATTAACCATATACATTTAAATACTTAAATCTCACCACAGCTCACGAGCAGCCAGCTTGCAGCTCATGGGAACTATTTCATGTTACTAAATTAGATTTGTAATATCTGATTTTTTTTTTCTCAGTGGAGCTGTTGCTGCAGAAAGTAGACAAAGAACATGGGTCAATAAAAAAAGAAGATACTCCGGGGAGGTGTAAGTTTTTGAGGGAAGAAATGGTAATGCAGAAAATTGAGATGAACATAACATAAAACAAAAATTAAGGTACTCTTAAGCTCATGAGGTCCAACACTTATGATCTGGATTTGAATTTCATCCTAGCTCTGTCTAGTTATAGGGAAATCACTGCACTTCAGTTTTTGTCCCTGAATGTGTTCACCTATCAGAGTGCCAATTAATATTTCCTGTTTAAGTACAACATAGTGCAGTCAAAAATTTTCTAGACTAGGGATCCAGGGCAAATTAATATTTTGTGTGATTTTACTACAAATCAGCTTTATGACTTTGACCACTTTGGAATCAGTTTCTATTACTGCAAAGTTGAATCTCTCACTCCTAAATAAAATCTTGGACTTAGGATATTAGGTGTTCTATGAGTATGCATTTTGTCTAGTAGTTAAAAGAACAGCTATGCTCTTTACCTTTGAAGACTATGAATAAAAACTCCTTCTGACACCCAGTCCTGCCTCCACATCCACTCCAACCAACCTAGGACAGTTGTAGGCACAGATGCAATGTAAGCAAGCTTCTGAATCTTCACATGGAGAGTGACAGGAATGCCAAGGTTCCCCAAGACTTTGTTCTTTCATGTTCTGAGGAAGGTCACATGGTTTCTTGGTGGCCATTTAAGTTCTACTCAGTGGCTGGCCCTCATAGCTTACCGGGGATTGGTCTACCTCATTCCTGTCACTCCTGCTGATCGGGGGTGTTTTGTGTATACATTGTTGGAGCCCCTGTGCAGGTACAATCCCCCTCTTCTCTCCATGTGGCCCTGTTGCTCCCTCCAGCAGTGGGTGCCCTCATGGCCGCTCTACAGAGTACAGGCTCCCTGGAACAACTGCCCTTCTATCAAATGCCTGCTGGACCTGTCAGATGAGCTTCATTGCGTAAAGCACCCATCAATATTATAGACTTAGTTATTGTTTTTTATTCAGCCTTCTGTTTAGAGGATGTTGGTTTGAAAAGTTTTCAAATCTGTAGCCCCATCTAACAGTATCACACCTGAAAGTGCTCCTAACAGTGACAAGCCATGGCCCTGATGAAATCTTGGTGGTTACACTTGAGATGTCCTCACTGCCCAGTGAGGACAGTTCTCCAGCTGTTGGCAGAGGGATTTGTCCTTAATTCTGGTATTATGGGCACTGACCAGAATCCCAATTATCTGTTCATTCTCTCAGGAGGCCAGTAAAGTGTCAGCCCAACCCTGGTCCCTGTGCCTAAAAACAAATTCCTGGAGTCTAGCTGCAAAGTTGAATCTCTCACTCCTAAATATAATCTTGGACTTAGGATATTAGGTGTTCTATGAGTATGCATTTAGTCTAGTAGTTTTTTCTTTAACGTGTGATGTTAAAGGAGGTATTGTTTAACAGGATCTTCCTATTAATACTTCTCTTTCTGGCCTCTCCCTTTCATCTGATTCCCTTCCCCTCCTTTCCTGTAACTGTTCATGCTGACTCTCTTATCTCTGTCTTTCTTGTTTTCTTTCTCCCTCCATCTGACACACTCCACCCCCAACGCCCTTACTTTTGCTGGCTCCTCTGTCTCACCACCAGTCCTCTGAAACCTGCCTGTCACCAGCATTCCATCCTTCTGTCCTTCTGCACTTATCTCTTCTGGTTTGACAAGATCATTTTGGGTGCTCTCATTCAGAGTTTTAATTAACAGTTTGTATCACTTAACTATTTCTGTGAAACCCGTCAACCTCAAACATATTTGCTTGAAACAGTAACTATTTAACTCATAGTTTCTGATTGACAATTTAGGCCAGGCTCAGCCAGGTGGGTTTCTAATCATTTCCAGTCTTTATCTATGACTTTCTTTTTATTTTCAAGGATCTACGTGGTTTTCCCCCCTTGGCACCAATGGCAGTTTGGACCAGATATTTGTTTGGTGGAGGGGCTGTCCTGTGCATTTTAGGATGTTTAGCAGCATCTCTGGTCTTTACCTAGATGCCAGTTGCAACCCTCTCCCCCAACCAGTGTGATAATGAAAATGTCTGCAGACATTGCAGATGTCCTGAGGGCGGGTTGCAAAATTTTCTCTGGTTCAGGAACAGTGACTTAGCACAATACTTAGAAGAGTAAGAGTTTGATAAATACATAGTTAATGAATAAATGCCTTGTTTTACACCCACACATGCAAAATTGTTAGAAGTATTTGGCACTTATTGGACAGGTCTTTGCTAGATTTTTATTTGGAAGACTATTCCAAGGTTTAAGGGAAACAGCAGAAGAATATAGCCTTTAAACTGACTGACTTGGAGAAATGAGAGAACCTAAAACATACAGCTCTAGGAGTGGATTTCATGCTCAACATCGTCCTAAATGTTTCTGAAGATGGGAAATCTAACTCCTGTTTCGTTATCTACATAAAATGACCTTTTGGGCAGTTTCGCCCCTGTACATCAGATTAATCTCAATCTAACAGAAACTTTATATTAAATTAAGAAATTGTTCATTCTAAAAAAAAGGATTCTCTTCACTTTTTGCAAAATTTTGATTATAAATGGTAACAATATGACTGCAAGAAAGAAGAGGAACTATAATTTTGGTGTATAAACTTGATTTGGGAAAAGTTTAGTTATCTTATAAAATATACAGAACATGTGAAAAACTGTTATGATAAGAACTGGAGGAAATTGTTCAATATATGAAGGAATAAATTTACAAAAGTATATGCAGTCAATACACATAGATATGCTTTAAAATTAGTATTTGTCTAATCATCATTGATCATTTCTAGCATTTAGATTTCCTTTAGTTCATGTCAGTCTATTGATGGTGGTTTCTTGCTTCCCAGAGAAACAGGCATTTTTTTCCTTTGTCATTGTACCAGGTTATAAGCACGTGCGATATCTGTAAGATACTGAGGAGGAGTTTTGAAACACCCAGTGTCACCCTTTCATATTTCATTCTTCTTGTCAGAAAGGCAGTTTGCTCCCTGCAGTAACTCGAAGTTACTCAACCTACAGCTAGAAAAGCTGCCATTCATCTTGTTGCCAGATGGGTAAAGAGAAGGAATTTCATTGAAAGAAGGGGTCCAGGAAGAAACAGATGAATATGATTATAAGACTCTCTGTGTGTGTGTGTGTGTGTATGTGTGTGTGTGTGTGTGTGTGTGTGTGTGTCTGCTTTCTGCCATGTTGCTAATGAAATAATAATCTTGTTCAGCATGAATCCCTTGTTTCCCCTTCTCCACACACACATAAGGAAATATAATTTGTTCTTCCCACTTCTACTTTTGAGAAACTAATTTGCCAGCAGGGTTCACCTGTGTCAGGAGTGTTGAACAACTCCCATCATTTTTTTGAGAAATGTTGCTGCAATGCTGATGCTTTCTCTATGCTATGAACTAAATTGTGTCCCCACACTTCACTTGCACGCAACTGATATGTTGCAGTCCTAACTCCCATAACCTCAGAATGTGACTGTATTTGGAAATAGGGTCTTTAAAGAGGTAATTCAGTTAAGAATGAGGTTATTAGGATGGGTCTTAAATCTAGCATGACCGGCATCCTGATAAGAAGAGGAGATTAGGACAGAGACATGCACAGAAGGAAGCCACATGAAGGCAGAGAGAAGACGGTCATCTACAGGCCAAGGAGAGAGTCCAACAGAGAAAACCGATCCTGCTGACACCTTGATCTTGGGTTTCTAGCCTCCAGGACTGTGATCAAATAAAATGCTATAATTTAAGCCACTCCATCTGTGGTACTTTGTTATGGGTGTCCTAGCAAGCAAGTGCATTATATCCCAAGCCTCCTGAGTGATCATGTGATATAGATTTGAGTTCCTGAGAATGGCCTTCCTAATCTCTCTTTTCTACTGCTTCCAGGCCAAGTGCATGGGTGGAAAATGGGGTGCATGGGTGGAAAATGGAAAATGGGTGCAAGGATAGTGAAGGGCACCTCCAGGGTGGCATGTATATTTTCCATGAATCTGTGGCTGGTCTGTAATAGAATTCTACATTACCTAAGATCACAATTTGTATTATTTGTTAAATTGGGCCTATAACGAAACTAGGTAAACACATAGATTCTAGTCTGGAAACTTCATTATTTCATAATTGTGACCTTGATGAATGATTCCATTTCAATGTTAGGAAACCTAAGCTGGATATTGAATCAGGGTCATTTTAAAAAAATCAACTTACTCAGAATCTTGATGAAAAGACAGTGGTGGAATGGATGAGGAAATGCCTCATTGTGTTCAGGATTCTATGGATTAGCTTTGTTTGTGAAAGGTATAAAGAAGTTCTGTTTTTCACACATTGGCATGAGGTTAAACACCAGATTTTTTTTTTTTTTGAGTTAATAAAGACGCTGGAATGCATTACCTGATAAATTATGGGACACTTTTTTTCTGAAGAACTTTGGGAAAAAACAGGCTTGCTTCTTTTTTGTCAGGGATGCATAGTTGCGATTCTTCCTTGGGCTGAGAATGCCCCAGGGGGTCCGCTAACTTTATGTTGATTTAAGAAAAAAATGAATTATTACTTCAAAGATGCTGCAGGGCTTTAGCTAATAATGTCTTTGTAGAGGGCAAAGTAGTTAAGAATCAGCAGCAGCATACTGCAATTAAAATAATATAGGCTTGTAGAAAGAAGAAAGGCAAGGTGGCTGGCGGGCAGTCAGCTTTCAACTCATCAGGTTCCTATCACAACTGTCGAGAGAGATACTGCAAACATCAGAGACTTCATAAAAGCAGCACTTGGTCCTTCTATGAGTAATTACAGTCCACAGGGACAGTGTGTTTACACACAGAGTTTAGATGCCAGAAAAAAACAAATCACAGAATCCCTGAGACCATGAGTTTTGGTGACAGAATCTGACTTTGGCTTTTGATGTGAATCTCTGTGATTTGGTAGTGGCCCAAGGTCAGTAGGCACAAGTAATAAAATAGAAATGTATCATTTCAACTCATATAAATCATCCTCAGAGGAATAAATCGTCCTTAGAAGTCAGAAAGTGGCATCAGCTACATATTAATGGGAGCATAAAAGCGTCAATGGAACTGATTCAATTCGTGAATGCTCAGCTTCATCACTTTGATTTTTGGTGTGCAGAGTTAATTGCATCTCTGATTGAACTTACACGTTCGATCATTTAGCATGTTTACATGAAATAGATATTCTAATCATTGTGTTTAGTCCATAGTTTGCAGGCAACTGTGAGAACGAATTGATGTTCTTGCATTTGGATTCATTCTCTCTGACTTCACAATTTACCTCTATTCTTCTGTATTGTACCATCTGACATTCATCATTTTGAAATTCCTACAGTTGAGTGCTAAGGACTCTGAGTGAGCCAGGAACTGTTTTGAGCTTAGTTCTCAAGAAGTGTCTCCTTTATTGTAAAAACAGAAACAGGATGCCACTCCATTGTCAATATATATACTTTATATACTTGATACTCTATATGCTTTATATGCTCTATAAAATATTGGGAAAGATTAATTTAAAACACACACACAGAAAGAGCATGGACAAAGTTATTTTCTCTGAAGACATTTACAAGATAATATTCTTTTGTGAAGTTTCTGGTGTTTGGCCATATCTCATTGCGGTTCAGCCACTTGTCTCTGGCACTCACAGGAATCCACAGATTGCATGGCACAAGATGACATTTCCAGGACACTCTGCCTTTCTGGGGTGTAATACTTAGGAATTTGTTTGTTGTTGTTAAATAGAATTCATCTGACTTCTTGGGTGTGTTTATGTGTCTGGAGGCTATTTCCCTTCGCCTCTTTTAGATTTTCCTGTGAGAGCACATTTTTGAACTGTGAGTGAAAGTCAGTGGGAAAATTTGTCTCAGCTTTGTTAAAAACAAGACAAAACATGACAACTTAACAGAAAGATGCTTTCTGTACAACCATTGAAAAATATCGCTCAGGAATTTTGGGAAGCCAACTTTGACATCATATTGACAACATTTGAGAATGTCACGCGAGTTATTTTATGATACTGCTGTAGTGACCAAACATAAATAATCCACTTGAAAACTATTAATACAAAATACCTAAGCCATTTGTACAATCTCATTCTTTTGGTTTTTGAGTCATATTTTTGAAGTTCCAGGAAAAAATACATTGGGGTTTAGATTAGAATTCAATTAGAACTACATATTCACTGAGGAAAATGGACATATTAAAATATTCAACAGGTTCCAGTCTGAGAACATAGCCTTTTATTCCTTATTTTTCCTAATAAAATGGTTTTTTTAAAATGAGTTTATTCCTTAGTGCTTTGTATTACTGATGTTTTGTGAAAATATCCCCACCTGTTAAGGTTTTTTTATATCGATGAGGTAGAGACTGATGTTTTCTTTTTGTCGTTTTATTGAATTTTCTTCCTAATGCTCAGAAATTTTTAAAATAATTTTCCTGGATTTTAAAATCTTTTTTTTTCTGCAGTTGGTAATAACTTTGGTCTTAACCTTCTTAGTGACTTTTTTTCTTTATTTCCACATCTTACTGTGTAAACTAGAATTATATAAAATAATAACAATGGTGATTATCTTATTCCTGATTTTAACCAGAATGTCTTTAACATTTTAAAATTAAGCATAATAGCTGCTGGTTTGAGATTTGTAAAATGATATCTATAAAGTATTCTATTTGTTATTGCACTTTTAAAATATAGCAAATAGTTTTGAAATTCTTTGAACATTTTTTGGCAAATAGAAGGATTCTTAGTTTTTCATACTGGACCTCTAAATGTATAAAAATATATATTTCTAATACTAAACTAGTCTTGCGTTAATAGGATCAATAATTCTTTATGGGGCAGATTATTTTTTCATGAATAGTTGAATTATGTTCAACATCTGTATTGCCAAGTGAAATTGGACTTGAACTTTAATTTATTCTGTGTTGTATTTGTCACTCATTGGCCTAATGTGCCTTTACTAGCTTGATAAAATGAACTGGGTAACTTGGTTCTATTTTTTTTTAATGCCCTGAATAATTTACCTATTATATGAACTACTTCTTTCTTTGGAGGTTCAAAGAACTCATGTAAAATGACCTACCTCTGAAGGCTAGATATCAGATGCAGTATTTTGAACTTGAACAAAATTGTTTTTGTATTTTTGAAGACAATTTCCTTTTTTCTTTTTCCTGATTTTTAAAATTTTTGTTTGTCTTTTTTTGTTTCAAGAGGTTGTCTTTTTTTAAACAAAAAAGGCGTCTTTTAGATTTAATTCAAATTAAAAGACTTCCCTTGCAATCGTGTTCTTTCTTTCTCTCCTTCTTCTCTTCCTTCTTTCCTTTCTCCTTCTCCTCCTCCTCCTTCCTGTGCAGTGCCTTTTGTGAATTTCTTCCTCCTTCTTCTTTTTTTTTTTTTTTTTTGAGATGGAGTTTCGGTCATGTTGCCCAGGCTGAAGTGCAATTGTATGATCTAGGCTCACAGCAACCTCCACTTCCCAGGTTCAAGTGATTCTCCTGCCTCAGCCTCCTGAGTAGCTGGGATTACAGGCATGTGCCACCACGGCTGGCTAATTTTGTATTATTAGTAGAGACAGGGTTTCTCCATGTTGGTCAGCCTGGTCTCAAACTCCCAACCTCAGGTGATCCGCCTGCCTAGGCCTCCCAAAGTGCTGGGATTACAGGTGTGAGCCACCACACCTGGCCTTGCGAATTTCTTTAGTAGTTTGTTTAGTTCACTTTGTTTCATCTCATCTGTAATGAAAGCATTTAAAGCGTGAATTTCCCTCTGATTACGTACTTGGCTATATGCTTTAATTTTTTATATTACATTTTTATTTTTATTTTTATTTTATTTTATTTTTTGAGGTGGTGTCTCGCTCTGTCACCCAGGCTAGAGTGCAGTGTCATGATCTCAGCTCACTGCAACCTCTGCCTCCTGGGTTCAAGCGATTCTCCTGCCTCAGCCTCCCAAGTAGCTGAGATTACAGGCATGCCAGCATGCCTGGCTAATTTTTTTGTATTTTTAGTAGAGATAGGGTTTCACCATGTTGATCAGGCTGGTCTTGAACTCCTGACCTCAAATGATCCGCCCCCCCTCAGCCTCCCAAAGTGCTGGGATTACAGGTGCGAGCTACCGCATCAGATATCATTTTTAATATTATATTTATACCTTGTAACTATGGTTTTGATTTCATTTTGAGCCAGTGGTCATGTCAAATATTTTATCATTTTTAAGTTTTTTCAAAAATTGTTTAACCTCTTATTTTTAAAGGTAATACTGAAATTTTTTTTTTGAATATTGACTCTACTGGGTCATAGGAGAAACTGCAAATGTTTTATTCTCCCTCTGGCTTTGTTATATAATCTGAAACTTTCCAAACAGGTTATTCATTAGGTTATTATTTTCCGTCTTGCCTGTCTTTTCTTCTGCACATCCAGTAGCACACTTGAATTCGTCCAGCATATAATTTACTTTATTTCTCACCCTAATGCCTCATCACTTCATAAAATGTTTTTATCACACGTTAAAAACATATTTTATGTAACGTCTCTTCACTTCTCCAGAAGCCTTTCCCTTCATGCTTCTCGTGGCTTCTGGCTGCCTCTTTTCCTGCCTCCCACAGGCTCCATTCAGAGTCAGGCTCCAGTTGCCGTGGTTAATTTCTGACTGAGGCATGTACCCTAGCTGAGGTCTCAAGATGACGTCCCCTAGTACTTTCTCAGTGTTTGGTTGTGGTCTTTTTCCTTCCAGAGGCCATCCTCAGGGGGAGAGTCATGGAGACCTGGCAGTTCTCCAAGTTTGGGTCTCTGGACTCTATGCAGCCATACTCCCATCCCCGGTGCACCCAAGCCGCATTTTAGATGACCAGAGGAAGGTTTGTCCATCTTCAGATCTTCAAAATGCAGCATCTAGGCCCATCTTGCCTCACCCTTTCTAGTGGATTCTGTAGGGAACATCAAAGGTTGTCCAAACTTTATTTACCTAAATTTATCTCAACCCGGTTCCATCTACTGAGAGTTGGTGCAAACTTCTTCCATAGGCCAAAAATAGAAATGTAACTTGGACTTCATCCAAGACTTTTTTGTTTGTTTCATTATAAATTTTAAAGTTTCCTGTATCTTCAACGTTATTTTATTGAGAAGGGAATTATGCTTTCTCAGGACTATAGCAAGATGACAACTAAAACTACAAAAACAGTAATCATGTTATTACTAATTATAGTCAAAACAGCAATGATAGCAGTGATTTTGTTAGGAGCTTCCCATGGACTAGGCATGAGTGACTGAATGGTTTCAATCTGCTCTGTGAGATCAGTAACATTCTTCCTTCCTTTTTAGATAGAAGTCACATACTGGTGCGTAACCACCCTAAGTCCCACAGCAGGTAAACAGTGCCCTTGGGATTTGACCCAGGTGGTTAATGCTAGAATCAGCACCATGAACTGGAAGGAGAAAGGATTTTACATGTCATTTAACCTACTCCTAGAGCTCAAGAATAAAACACTGAATGATGTCATGGATTTGAGAAAAATCCTTTAATAGTGAAATAAAATGATAAAAATTAAAACACTGGTGAATTCTACAGAAAGAGGCAACTCTGTGTAATGACCCCCATGGGATATTAATGATCAAAATTGAACTAAGCAATATGATAAGAAGAATTTGAGAGGAATTGTTTCAACAGTTATTAAATTAATTTTTTCATACCAACCTCCTCAATGTTTATGTTATAACTGACATAAGTTATTAGCAAAATATATCATGAGTTACACTCGATTTAAAATAAGATAACATGAAAGATCTACAATTAAGATCAGACATAGAAACTCATTAGAAAGAAAATGGTCCTTTGACATTTTTCTCTCACAGATTGATGGGCCACAAAAGGAGGAAATATACTTCAAACACAAAATGGCACCTATTAAAATGATTGAAGCCCAAATTAAGAAAATCTTTGTTGTGTAAGTAGGGTAACAAAATCCCATTTTCTTATTCTTTTACTTTTTTGTGTACAAAAACATTTTTTTTTCAAGGCGCTGGTTTGGTGGCTCCTAAGCTAAAGACAATAAGTGATTTTGGGTTTATGTCTTGTTTGATTTGTAACTACTGAAAATCATTTCCCTTTGATCTCTTATTAATTTCCTCCACATTTTCATGCATTAAAATGTGTTTGATTTTGTTTTTTTCATTGTTACAATTTGTCATCTGCTTTCTTATTGCCAACAGCTGCAAACATTTTTGATGCTACACTTAAAAGTGTCAATTTTGTAATTGGTTTGTGTCTTAATTTTGGCAAAGGGGACCTAATTAGTTACAAATCTTCCTTTGTGAATTACTAAGAATCAGTTTTCCTATGTGATAACACTAGACCAGTAATAGCTTTGTTAAAAATGGATGCCTCTCAGGGGAAAAACTAAAAAGCTCGTTCTTCTCAATTTACCTTTGTAGTTTCTTTGAAGATACACCTGGAGGTGAGGGTTATTGAGCTATAATAGCCAGTTTAATTTTATTGAAATGTATTGCATTCTAAATTGTTGTTGAGCATAACAACTGGCCATATTATTTAAACTGCTATATAACAACCAACATTGTATAAAAACCAGTCTTAACTGACCAAGCGTCAGTTAACTGCTTGCTGTGTGATATACAAACATTTTTTTTTTAACAGGCAACGTAGTCGGCAGTCTCACTCTGGGGACAGAAAGCATCAAGACAGAGATCATGGTATTGTTATTGGACGAGGGATATAGATAATAGAAATTTAAGAAATGTATTTGTCTGTTTATTATGCCTCTTTATTTAAAAAAAAAAAAACAGTCTTGAGGAAGCTTTCACAAATGTCTGCAAGTGACCAAATTTATTTTTCTTTCTTTCTTTTCCTTTTTCTTTTTTTTTTTTTTGAGATGAAGTTTTGCTCTTGTTGCCCAGGCTGGAGTGTAATGGTGTGATCTTGGCTCACTGCAACCACCTCCTCCCAGGTTCAAGCGATTCTCCTACCTCAGCCTCCCGAGTAGCTGGGATTACAGGCATGTGCCGCCACGTCTGGCCAATTTTGTATTTTTAGTAGAGACAGCCTTTCACCATATTGGTCAGGCTGGTCCTGAACTCCAGATTTCAAGTGATCCACCCACCTTGGCCTCCCAAAGTGTTGGGATTACAGGCGTGAGCCACCGTGCCTGGCCAAGAGACCAAATTTTTGAAATAAGCATTGTACAATCTATATATTCATCGGGATTTATATTAATACCTATTTGTTTTTCACTTTGGGGGATGAAGGCAGAAAGCCATCTCAGCTGCACCTATCAATCTCTGTGGAGTGTTTTGCTCATGCCCGGAGGGGTTCATGCAGTGATGAGGAGCAGCCCTTGAAAACTCTTCTTCTGGAAATGGCTGGGTGGAAGTGTCAGATGGGAGAGGAGAGGAGTAGGAGGAAATGAGAGAGGAAGACTCCATTGAGAGAGATAAACCAAATGAGCCGCCTTCAGCGTGTACCCCAGATATTGTCATCTTTCTTGGTGATAAATTTTTAAAGAAGTAAGTGAGGAAATCAGGGTTGAGGAAAAAAAAAAGATATGGCCAGAACGAGGCTTATCTACAAAGAGGAGAGCAGCAAATACAGCTCCGCATCACATGTAGGGTATCATGCTGAGTCATGGACTCCACCAACTTAAACGCTTATGCAAGGAGGCCTGGCTCTTTTAGGCCTGCAGATATGGGAGAAGGTCTTCTCATTATGTCATGAAGACAATGCCCTATGTTAGGAGGAACATCATTCATAATAGTTCTACTGCAAAGTAAGTGAGGCAGTGCAGAGCACTTTAGTTCAGGAGTCCTTACTGGAAGCAGATGGCAGGAGACTAAGGTGCAGTTTGGGATGAACATCTTAACAGGGAAATAAATTTTGTGACCAGGTGTACAGCTTTTTGATGGTCTGGATAACTTCAAGGATATCTACAACCACTGGGTTTCATAGGAATGGACTTTGTTGGGGGAGCGTCTGTGTACCCCCATACAATTGAACACAAAAATATGATTGTGTAGCACATGGTTGAAAGTCCGTTCCTTCACCAGGCTCTGAAAGTGTGTGACCTTCCATTTTCATAAGTACCAATCTGGAGCAAGGGTGCACTGTACCCCTCAGGCAGTCCTATGTAAATAGTTTGCCTCTGAACTACTAGCTGGTGATCCTGGCTTGGTGCTGAGCTGCAGGTGCGCTCTGACAAGCAGGTAGAGTGCAGATGTCCTTTCACACCAACCAAGGGAGAAACACAAACTTTGATAATCACTGGAGCTGGAGTGAGCATGAGATGCAGACTGGGGAGCCCGATGAGGACAGAAGCCCAGAGACAAGGCCAAGCCCATGACTCCTCTTCATGGGGACGAGAGAACAGCTGAGAATGGAACTCCACGGACTCCAAACGCTGGAGAAGAGATGACTCATTTGAACCCAAAGTGCAAAGGGGTCTGGGGTGGAGAATATGTCATCCCTGTTTTATCCTTCTGGAAATTATGATCTGATGTGCCCAGACCTGATTCTCTGCTTCATTATTAAGGGACAAGGACTCTAGGGACATTTTCTTTTCAAGTCTAAATTGATGTAAGTTCCTATTTATAGAACCAGAAACTCAGATCTCAAAGAAAGCATCAAACATCTCAGTTTGTTTTATCAAGTAACATGCATGTAAGGGTTCTGCCTGTCCTTAACTGGAACAAAGGTCCTACCGGGCCAGCCCCAGCCTGGCTGTTTTGGAAGATGCTTTTGCTTCCTTCTTCAGTCTTCATGCCAGTTTTGCTTTCTCAGTCCCCTTCTTCTAATCACCTTTCCTTACAATATGAAATAAGGGCATGCTCATCTGGCATCTTCCAAGAAGCTGAGAAGCAGCAGGTGCTGTGCAGTGAGGAAGACTGGCTTTGGCAAGCCGCCTTCAGCCTGAGTGCGTGTGTCTGCAGCCTGTGGCTGCAAAGGCAAAGTACCACAAGCCTGGTGGCTTAGAACAACAGAAACTTATACTCTCACAGTTCTGGAGGCCGGAAGTCCAAAATGAAGGTGCCAGTGGGGTCACACTCCCTGTGGAGGTTCTAGGCGGGATCCTTGCCTCTTCTGGCTTCTGGGGGCTCCAGGCATTCCTTGACCCAAGGCTGCACCACTTCAGTCTTTGCCTCTCTCTTCACAGGGCCTTCTCTTCTGCTCCCTGTGTATCTGTCTCCAAGTGTCTCTTATGAGGACACATGTGACTGGATTGAGGGGCCCCCAGCATAATCCAGGATGATTTCATCTTGAGATCTTTAACTTAACTACATCTGCACGTAAAGTCACATTCACAGGCTTTGCATATTAGGCGGTGGACATTATCTTTCTGGAGACCATCATCCAGTGACAGTGCAGAGACACCCACCGAACTTGGTTTATCTCCCTGCGCTACGCACACTTTGTCGAGTGAGGCCTGGTAGAAAGAAGGGCTTTGTCCTGTTTTCGAATGGACTGTGTTCAGATCTGTGACAGAGTGGGTAGTGGAAAGCGTGCTTTGCTCTGTTTTGGTTTTAGTGACCTCCCTTCTATGTCCTGATTGTTGGTAAAGGATGCCTTGCTCAGGAGGATGAGCCCCAGGACAACTGAGGTGAAGGTTTTAGCATGAAAACTGTTGCCCCTTATCTCGTGTGGTCGGCAGTGCACAGCAACCATCTTCTCCTCATTTATCTCTGTGTCCAATTACAAATTCAGAAGCAAGAGGGTTGGTCAAGGGGTGCATATCAACACTTTTAACTCAAAATGAAGTCACACTTTTTTTTTCCCTCTGACAGAAATTAAGGCTGACTTGATTGGGCTGACCACGATTCCTCATTTGGCTAATTAGACAACACGAAGGTTATTTTCCATAAACTGAGTTGTGTTCTTAATTTTAATGAAAATATATTTTAAGTAACTGATAAGGCAAAAGCATGTTAGGGCCACCATATTGCACATATCCAGGGACTATGACCTGTATTAGAGGCTGTGCCAATGCCATTCCCTTAAGTAGAAGCTTTACAGTGCAGCCATCATCATAGACATGGATATTCTAGTTAAAAATTACTACACTATAATACAAATCACAACATTTGATTTTCCCAAATGTTTATATTAAGAAAGGTACGTCTTCAGGAAAGTCATTTGATAAGTCTTGGTCAATATTTGGGGGGCATATATATTCCAGAAATTACAAAAATTCAACAACGTTTTTAATAGCAGCGTAACATCCTATTACCACATAAGCAGGTTCTAGTTTTTCTCTTTCAACAAAGTTGAAGAGGATTCTAGTCTTGTTTTTAGGTTTTAAAAATAATTTCCAATGCTAGATTACTATACAGTTTTGGTCGTATAGTTTAGAAAAGATTCAATTAATTGAGTAAGAACTATTTTAACAAAACTTCTGTTCTCATCAACTTATTTATGCAAACACGGTTTTTCAACATTTAGTGTTAAATAAGAATAGAATTGATGCTGAATCCCAGCTCATTCGTGCAGTAAGCAAGATGATTACTTCATCAGAAGATACGTGAACTACTGAGAATAAAGAGATTCTCAGTCATCTTATTAGGAGATGAATTTGTAATATTTTATTTGAATAATTATGAAAATTTTGATGTTTTATAAATTATAATAGTATAACAGCTAGAAAAAATGTTTAATATTTAGTATCTTATAGACAGAAAATTTTTTTAAGTGATAATATTTCTGTATATAACTTTGTTTCAGAGAAGTGTGATAGAGTAACAAACAAAAGACTCTGAAGCCTGAAAAATGTATTACATTGTGATAAAAATCCGTGGAAGAAGAGACCTAGGGGCAAAAAGAATGATATAAATTTTCCAACTGTTAAAAAAGAGCTTATGATTTTATATATATTTAAATGGATACTGGTGGGTGTTAAATCCCTGCGGCAGTAGCTCTCAATCCCAAGCACGAATCAGCATCACCTGGGTGGCTTATTTTTAAACCCTCTCAGAGTTTCTGATTTAGTAGGTCTGGGGTGGAACCTGGACATATGCATTTATGACATGTTCCCAGGTAATTCTGACACTGCTTGTCCGGGGACCACCCTTTGAGAAGGACTGTCTCATAGTTTTGGGAGTCCACTGGGTAGTTTTACAATAGTGACAAATTTGGAAACATAAGCAGAAATGTTAAAGGTCACGGGGTGGATAAATGATAGCTAGATAGATGATAGGTAGGTAGCTAGGAAGATAGATGGAGTGAGTGAGCTAGCCAGGTCAGAGTAGAACCATAGAGTTGATAAAAGTCAGTAAATGGGCAAGAATCGAAGTCCTCCATCAAGAGTGATCCTGGAAAAGATTCTTGAAGCAGGTGAGTTCTCTGGAGCCTTTAAATGCCCTGTATTAGCAGATGAAAATGGTGCTGATGCCGTGATGGTCAGGGCCGTCTCTGTGCAGCACTTCTTCCCGGGGCCTGGTTCTGACTAGGCAATTTCTGTCCAGTACCAAAGCAGTCAGTCCCCAAGCAGAAAGCTGCGAACACAGGAAAGGTTCCCACTGCTCCATTCCCGCCCTGGTGTGCCTAGCTGCAGACAGTGGCTTTTACAAAGCATGTGTGTGGGCTTCTGGGACTGCGGGAAGCTTTAGAGAGGGTGCGAGATAAAGCTGGCAGCTCTGGAATGGCACTGGGAAACACACCATCATCAGACCAGTTATTTCTGCCCTGTTCTGTGCATGGCCCGTGGAGGTCCCTGGGGAATAAGCTAGAGGTGCTGGGGACACTTTGGTGGCCATGAGAGATAGGATGACAGAAAGAGAGTAGAAAAAGAGGGTCTAAGCTGTGGTCCTGGAGTCTTTGGCCAAGCACACATAGCTGCATTATCTGGCCCTTCTATTCAGCCTCGATAATCAATCAAGTCTACCAGCTCCTATGGGGCTGTCTCACCCAGACAGGGATGAGGAGGTCATGAAATAAAACTGCAGTGTAGACACCAGCCTTACCTGAAAACCTTTCCTGAGAAGGTAATAGCGTCCATGTATTTCCCTTTTCATTGGTGGCTTTCGTTACATGACAGTAGTTTACTATAAATAACAAGACCACCAATAAAACATTGGCGGTGGGGAGGGCTGAGGATATTTAAATTTCTAAAACTCCTTTTTGGGGATATTACTGTTTTTCTGTCTTAACATGCTCGATTCTGAGATGATGAAATATACTAGATTCTAAATAGACACACCGTGTCAAATCGCATGGTTTCTATGAATCTTATTTACAATGTATATGTTAGTGATTCCTAATTAGAGTATGTCATATGTGTTAGGACATATGTTTGAATTAGATATTAATAACTCAAGTTATCTTTTTGCTGTCCGTGAAGGAAATATCTGTAAGGTCCAAGGATTCCCCTTGACCCTCTGTAAGTTTGCTGAAATACCAACTTGCAAAAGCAGGTTAATTGGAGAAAAGGCATGCACATTTATTTAATGTGTGTACACGGAATCTTCAGAATGAAGACTCACCCCCTCCTGGGGTGCAGAAGCTTATACAGTGTCTTGAGGTTACAGAAAGAATGGAGGCTCGGATCCTGGAAAAACAGGTTATGGGAAAGGGAGATGAGGATTTCAGCTGAGGGGTAATCAGTGATGACGAGGGAGGATTCCATGGGCTCGCAGAACGTACAGTGGCTTCGAACAAAGCCTCTTGGGCCCGCGGAGCAGAAAGTGGTTTGTGACAAAAGTCTGTCCAGGTTTGTTGACAGACTTTAATCTTCTTTCCTGTGACGGGAGTAGGTTAGTGAAAACTCAGGGAAGGGACCAACCGGAGGACATTGTCTTCTTCTTCGGGGGGTCTGGACTACAGGCAGATAAGAAACTTCAGAGAACAACTTCATCCTACGATTTGGGAGAGGCAGTGGGGGTTGGGCGGGTGTCAGAGGGGCCTGCTTCAGTTCAGCATGTGTCAAAACCCCGTATTTTGGGGTATTGGTTTCTGAGCCCCAACACCTCACACATTTTAATCTTGGTTGAGTACTTCACATGTATTTAAAAAACACAAAAGATAATCAGATATATTTTTTAAATGTAGCATTTGTTATTTTACTTTTTAAAATAAAGCATGCTTGTTTGGAGAGCAATACAGGATAATAAATACAGGAAGACAGCTGGGTGCAGTAGCTCACGCCCGTAATCCCAGCACTTTGGGAGGCTGAGGCGAGCGATCACCTGAGGTCGGGAGTTTGAGACCATGCTGACCAACATGGAGAAACTCCATCTAGTTTTGTACTAAAAAAATACAAAATTAGCCAGGCATGATGGCGCATGCCTGTAATCCCAGCTACTCGGGAGGCTAAGGCAGGAGAATTGCTTGAACCCGGGAGGCGGAGGTTGCAGTGAGCCGAGACTGTGCCATTGCACTCCAGCCTGGGCAACAAAAGCAAAACTCTATCTCAAAGAAATAAATAAATAAATACCGGAAGACACATAGAAGAAAATAAAAATAATCCACAAGTACAGTTACCAAGATATAATTACTATTTTCACTTCTATAGTCATTTTCTGTATGATAAATATTTTCAAATAAAATTGCAATTATCTGATTGATATGGCTTTAAATTTTGCTTTTAAAAATTTAACATTTAGCAGAAGGATTTCCCTATACTAAGTTTTTGAAAAGAAAATTCTGGCAGGCATATAGTTTCTGTCATGTGAACGTAATATAGTTTGTCTGCCCATTTCCCCAGATGTTGGCCCTTTAGTGACATCTTTTCTTTCTGTTTTTCTTTCTGTTTCCTTCTTTCTGCCCACTTCCTCTCCTCCTTTCCCCCCATCTTTGTCTGTCTCTCTCTTTTTTTGTTGTTTTTCCTTTGATCTTACTTTTGTAAATAAAGCTAAAGTGAACATCAGATTGCAGGCCTAGTGTGTGATTAATTACATGACAGAGCAAAGTCCCAGGGAAATTCTTGGGATGAATGACCACTAAGAAGGAGTTCACCGTGGGCTGGATTTCCCGTCTGGTGACTAACTCCCTGAGAAATGCCGAGGGATAACATCCTTATTGCTGGACCAATATTTTCTTTCTTCCTCAATGATAATAATTTTTTTTAGGTTGTATTTTCCCAATGGCAAGAGCTTTGTCTTGTTGGCGACATGCTGGCATTCAGGACAGTTACATTATATAGGTGCTAGGAAATAGATGTAAGATTAATAATAAATGAAGATCTTGTGTAACGGAGTCATCCAACTGCAGCTTAAAAGATGCAATCAAGGCTGGGTGTGGGGGCTTACGCCTGTAATCCCAGCATTTTGGGAGGCCAACCAGGCGGATCACCTGAGGTCAGGATTTCGAGACCAGCCTGGTCAACATGGCAAAACCCTGTCTCTACTAAAAATATAAAATTAGCTGGGCGTGATGGTGCATGCCTGTAGTCCCAGCCACTTGGGAGGCTGAGGCAGGAGAATCGCCTGAACCCAGGAGGTGGAGGTTGCAGTGGGCCAAGATTGCACCATTGCACTTCAGCCTGGGTGACAAGAGTGAAGCTCCATCTCAAAAACAAAAACAAACAAACAAAAAGATACAATCAAAATGGCATTATGTACCTAAAGGATTTTCCTGCATAATTTAACAATATTTAATTCTGTATGTAGTACAATGCACTATACTTAAAAAAATAGGTATAGAAATACTTTGCAATCTTCCCTGGACACTATATAGTGTGCCATACACTGGAGCATGTCATTGTATCAGCAGCCATCAGACCTGGATGGGTGTTTGCACAGAAGCCATCCAAAGTTTTGAGATCTGTTGTGAATCCTTAACAACCTCCTCAGCCTGCCTAAACTTAGACACAGTTTTTAAATTTTTGAGTACTCATGGTGGGCTGTGGTTCTAGTGTACTTGATTTTCCAAAGACATTTTGCCCAGTTTTATTTCTATAAATATATTTACAATATAACATAATATGTGATATTATAACAAATGTGATAAATATGTAGTATATAATCGTTATTGTAAGTATTCGTAATTCTATTATTACATCTCTAGCTCTCCAAAAGTCTTTTTCCTTGACATGTTTTAGTCTCGATGGGGTATTTTCTATGTTTCTGCAAGGTTATATTGTATGGCCAATTAATCCATTTCAAAGAGCAAAAGTTCATATTTTTCTTAAAGTCTCAGCTTGGGTTGTTGAAATGATAAAACTGTTATCCAGCACTTTCATCAATAAAGGATGAATCCTATCTGGTTATTTTCTATTCACCCAGAGCTCTCCCTTTGACTTTCCCTTGAATGCCTCTCAGATCTGTGCTGCTAATCCAGACCCTTCTGCTCTCCAGATACATACAGTCCACGGGCTTATGAATTCAGCCTCCATCAGCAGATACTGACTGGACCTGTGTGAGCTTCCAGGCCCTGTTCTGAAGCATGCATACCTCCTGTGCTCCCGGGGTCTGTGTGGTAGCAGAGGGTGTCAGGGGAAGAAGATGCCTCACAGATACGTTAGGCTCAGTCAGTCCAAACCTGAACTTTGTTATTGTTGTATTATTTGATTTCAAAGCTTGTCTTTTTTTTTCCTTTAACTTTTAGTTGACACATAATCATTGTACCTATTTATGTGACATAGAGTGAGATTTTGATACATGTATACAATGTGTAATGATCGAATTAGGGTAATTATATCTATCATTTCAAATATTTATCATTTATGTGGGAAATATTCAAAATCCTGTCTTCTAACGTTTTGAAATATACTACCTGGGTGTGGTGGCATGCTGAGTCCCAGCTACCCAGGAGGCTGAGACAGGAGGAACACTTAAGCCCAGGAGTTTGCGGCTATAGTGAGCTATGCTCACACTTGTGAATAGCCACTGCACTTCAGCCTTAGCAACACAGTAAGACCCATCTCTAAAAAGGAGAAAATATACAGTCAGCTATTGTTATATCCACCCTTCAGTGCAGCAAAACCCCTGAATTCATTTCTCCTATGTAGCTGTAATTTTGTACCTGTTAACCAACCTCTACTTAGCCTTTTCTCCCTGCTACCATTTCCAGCCTCTAATAACCACAATTCTACTCTACTTCTATGAGCTCAACTTTTCAGCTCCCACATATGAGTGAGAACATGCGGTATTTCTCTTTCTGTGCTTGACTTACTCACTTAGCACAATATCCTCCAGGCTCATTCATGTTGCTGTAAATGACAACATTTTATTTTCTTTTATGGCTGAATAGTATTGCATTGTATACGTATGCCACACGTTCTTTATCCATTCATCCATTGATGAGCACTTACGTTGATTCCATATTTTGGCTATTGTGAATAATGCTGCAATAAACGTGAGCATGCAGATGCCCTTTAGATATACAGATTTCATGGCCTTCAGAAATGAATCCCAGTAGTGGGATTGCTTAAGCCTCCACTTTACCCAGACCTGGTCTTCTCCTATAATCCCTGCATTAATTTTCGTCACCTACCTTTACCTCTTCCTTCATTCTTGTAACAAATATATGCCACACACTTCTCTAGATGCTGGCAACCTGACAGTAAAGAATCGAAACCTTGAGCTGACATTGGAAAAAGATCACACACAATCAAATCAGAGGCTGAGGCATCTACACACAGCTATGTTTTGGGTTGGGGTTGGGGGAAGGAGAAAGAGAAAGTTTCCAGCTCATAGAAGCCTATGGGATATCAGATAGTTTTTATTTCACATGCAAACTCCAATCAATTAATAGTGGCTGCCCTGAGCTCTGGCTCGAGAAAGCAACATCCAGGTCAAGGGAGAAGTCTGCTGTGATCAATTAGTAATGCCTTCCAAGGGCACTAGCTAGAGGTGTATGGCCATGCTTGCTAAGTATTTCACATCCTCTGTTGCTAACATAGATCTTTTTCCAAAGGACCAGGGGAAACCAGCCTTGCATGTCTGCTTGAGCATTAGGATGTGTTGCAGGCTTATGGGTAAAGCCACTGGCCTTGAGGACTCTGTTCCTCATTGACAATACTATCAGCAATCAAAACTTTCAAAATTATGGCAGTTGACAAACTTGACTGTGTATATTTTTTAAATGTGTATGACTAGTGAGTATCATCATCTTAATCACTTAGGGTAATACACACATGGACCTTAAATCACCTATGTTAAATGGCATTTCAAAAAGACTTGGGGACTTATAGAATATGACATTCTGCCTGATTGAGGATTATAATACATATGAGATTATTAAGCAATTATAATACATAATATTAATATTAAATTATTAGGATACATATTATACTGTAATGTAAATTACCCAAAGGTTTGCAGGAAAAAAACAAGTTTTGTAGTATTCAATGGTACAGAAAAGGCAAAGAATAAATAATACTTTAAATAACAATACTCTGAGCCCTTGTATTTTGTATTAGACTACATTAAAGGATCTTTTTACGTCCCTGGCTCCTGCAGAATTTAGCTTATCACTGTTGGTTGCTTAGAGTTGATACTTATTGAACAGGTTAAGGATGTCATTACATTTCATATTATGTAATTTTCTAGTCAATAGAGGAAGAAGTTGTTGGAAAACAATGATCCCACTGGCAGCGGTAAATAAAACACAGTGACTGTAACCACACCCTTTGGTTTGGATGTCCTCATTGGGGTTGTAGGCTGAATGAGGCATTTTAGACCCTCAGAATCCACATGTGCAGTTCTAGTTTGATTGACAGTGTGGCAGGTTGGAGGGCCTCATCCTAAAAATCAAGCACCTTTCAGTATTCTTTCTCAGTGTCAGGTGCATGATCTTCCCTGTGAAATGTTAAAATCATCATGATCATAGTTCTTGTGTTGTATTTCTCTTTTATCCTTTTGTTACTCCTCACTCCTTTTTTCCTCTGAATTTCCCACTGGGTACAGGGAGTATTTATTTCTTCATCAGGGTCACACAGAAGGAAGGGTGGAGGGCTGACTGTGAGTTTGGCAGATGAAGCTGAGCAGGGTGAAAGGCACTTCTCTTTCTACTTTCTTTGGACTCTGCCTGCAGAAAACACAAGGCAGGGCTGCTCCTCCATGCCTTAGGTTTTCTAAGGACAGATCCCCGCCCCCAAAGGGAAACCCCGGGTAAGCTTTTTGTCTGCCTAATTCTGGGCAAACTATTAAAAAGCTGCTTAGCTGCACAACAAAGCCGTGTTCTGCCAAACCTGCTTTGTCTGCAATAAATTCGATGTTTTGTACATCATGTCTCTGACCCTTGACTATCTCTCAGTTGTTCACAAATTTTGGCAAGGAAAAATAGTGTTAGGTATTAACCTATGAAAACTGTAAAGCTTTGTAATACATACTCTCATTTAATGTGTCCTTGAGCTAGTCATTAATTCATTTTGGTTCCCCTGAATGTTCCAGATACTGCGATCAGATTGAAGATAAAGAAAAAAAATGAGACATAACCCTTGTCCTCAGGTGATTTCATAACTTGGCAAAGACACAGGCGACTAAAACAACCAGAGAACCATGTGCTAAGGGCTTAAGGAGAGCTAAATTCTAGATACTCAAAGCATTTTAAACTGTAATATGGCTATAAATAATCTGGAGATCTTGTTAAAATACCACTTTTGTTTCTTTCGGTTTGGGATGAGTTGAGATTTGGCATTTCTAACAAGCTGCCCGGTAATGCCTGTGCTGTTGGCTCATGGACCACACTGAGAAGCAGGACTCAATTGTAATCTCTAGTTGCCAAATTGCACAGAGAAAAGCTTCCCAATCAATCCATTATAGCAGGGTGACAGAAGACTTGTCTAAGGAGGGAACAAGTGAGCTGAATCTTCAAAGATAAGCCATTTTCCGAGAGAGATCTAGAATAATGGAATATCATGCAGAAGAAATATCTCCAAAGCAAGTAATTGTGGGAGGGCATCATGGTTTTTGTTGTTGTTGTTGTCATTGTTGTTTTTGCAGAAACACGAGAAGTCCCCTGAAATGTTGAACAGGTGTGAGTTGGAAAGCGGAGAAAGATAAGCGATGGTACTCAGTACTAAGGATGGAGTTTCAATTTTACCTGGCAAGTAACAGGAAACATTAAAGGGCTTAAAGGAAATTTTCATTACCTAACTTAAATTTTTAATAGACCTTAATTTTTAGGATGTTTTTAGATTTAAAGAATCATTTAGATGATATTACAGAGGGTCCCCATGTGCCCCATACCCATTTTTCCCTATTTTTATTATCTTACATTAATAGAGTACATTTGTTACAATTAATGGACCAATCCAATACACTATTATATATTGAAATGCATACTTTACTCAGATTTGCTTCATTGATACCTAATGTCGTTTTTCTGGTCCAAGAGTCCGTTCAGGATACCACATTAGATTTATTTTTATTATTTTATTTATTTTTAAAATATTTATTGGTTGATTGAGATGGAGTCTCTCTCTATCACCCAGGCTGGAGTGCAGTGGCACTATCTCGGCTCATTGCAGCCCCCGCCTCCCGGGTTCTAGTGATTCTCCTGCCTCTGCCTCCGAGCAGTTGGGATTACAGGCCCCTGCCACCACACCTGGCTAATTTTTTTATTTTTTTTATTTTTAGTAGAGACAGGGTTTTGCCATGTTGGCCAGGGTGGTTTTGAACTTCTGACCTCAAGTGATCCACCCACCTCAGCCTCCCAAAGGGCTAAGATTACAAGCGTGAGCCACCATGCCCGGCCAGGATACCACATTAGATTTAATTGGCATGTCTTCTTAGTTTACTTTTGACTGTGGCAGTTTCTGACCTTTTCTCGTCTTTGATGACTTTGACAGTTTTGGGGAATACTGGTCAGGTGTTTTTTAGGATACCCCTTTATTGGGAATTTTTTTGATGATTTTTTCATGATAAGAGTGGGGCTGTGGATTATTTGAAGAGTGACCGCAGAGGTAAAGTGCCATTTTTCGTCTCATTTTATCAAAGGTACATATTATCAACATGATTTGTGGCTGTTGATGTTGAACTTGATCACCTGTTTGAGGTAGTGTTTTTCATGTTTCTCCTCTATAAAGTTATTCTTTTTTTCTTCCTTTTCACACTGCAGTTTTTGGAAGATAGTTGCTATGCACAACTCACACTTTAGGGAGTGGAACTTATGCTCCTCCTTCTTGAGGAAAGAATATCTACATAAATTATTAGGAATTCTTCCACCTGTAAGACTGTCTCTTTTCCCCATTTATAAATGTATGTAATTACTAATCACTTATTTACACCTCTTTGGACTCATGAATATTTATTTTATACTTTGGGTTATAGTCCAGTACTATTTTATTATTATGTTTTTCTTTTTTTATTATTATTATACTTTAAGTTTTAGGGTGCATGTGCACAATGTGCAGGTTTGTTACATATGTATCCATGTGCCATGTTGGTGTGCTGCACCCATTAACTCGTCATTTAGCATTTCAAATTGGTCATTAAGAATTCTTTTGGTGTACACAATCTTTAAAAACTTTTGGTCGTTGGGAACTTTTTCCATGGCTCCTGGGTGCCTTTGACAGACTCCCATTAATATGGGGTTTTCCTTTAAGCACTTCCTTACTATCTGGCTCTATAAGATACTTTAGGCTTATCATGTATATTTCCTGCCCTAGTACTAGAATTAGCCATTTCTCTAGGGAGCCCTGGTTTCTTGCACTGGAGAATGATATTAGAACCTAAGATCTGGGTGCGAGATGTGCTCATTGCTACTGGGGTGTTGTTTCATTAGACCTGCACAGCTGACACAGCAAGGGAATATAGGGATGTATACTAACCTTCATATATACATGTATCTATAAATATTTATGTATGTTACCATTTATATCCATATTAAGCTAAACATGAGTTCATACTGATGTCTCTAACTCTAATTCCTTTCCACTTGTATCATTCTAGCCTCCTCCCCTTGTTTGTCTGTAAATTCTCACTTCCACAGTGAGAAACCTGGATTCCAGCATCTGACATTCATTTATTTAATTGTTCAATTCCAGTGTACATGTAAGTAGTATCAGCATTGGTAGCCCTTGTTTTTGGGATATAACTTTATCAACTAGAGTACAGTGTTTATGTGCAATTCTGGTTGCCTTTTGTTTCATAGACTTTACTCATTTCCAAAGTCACTTAAGTCGGAAACTTTTCTTCTCACTTTTACCCACGTGGTTGTTTAATACATTCGCAGTACAGTTACATTCTCTGGTCATGGTTTAAATTTCTTCCTGGGATCCCCCAACCTCAAAAATGATCTTTTAAATTCATATTCACTAAGATTCTTTCTTTGCACTATAAAATTCTGTGGGCTCTATAAATGCATGATGTCATGTATTTGTCATCACAATATTATTTAGATTAGTTTTACTGTCCTAAAAATCCCCTGTGCTTCACCCATTATCCTTCTTTTCCCCCTCTGTCCCCTGACAACCACGGATAATTTTACCATCTTTATACTTTTGTCTTTTATAAAATGTCATATATTTGAAATCATACACAATGTAGAATTTGCAGTTTGGCTCATTTCACTTAGTAATAGACATTTAAGGTCACTCCATGTTTGTGTGGCTTGATAGTTCATTTATTTTTATTGCCGAATAATATTTGATTTTCTGGATGCAGTGCAGTTTATTTTATCCACTCACCTATTAAAAGACACCATTTTTTCCATCAACTTTTATTTTAAGTTCCAGGGTACATGTGCAGGACATACAAGTTTGTTACATAGGTAAACATGTGCCATGGTGATTCGCTGCACACATCAACCCATCACCTTGGTATTAAGCCCAGCATCCATTGGCTATTCTTCCAGATCCTCTCCCTCCCCCAGACCTCCAACAGGCCCCAGTGTGTGTTTTTCCCCGCCATGTGTCCATATGTTCTCATCAGTCAGCTCCCGTTTGTAAGTGAGAACATGTGGTGTTTGACTTTCTGTTCCTGTGTTAGTTTGCTGAGGATAACAGCTTCCAAGTCCATCTGTGTCCCTGCACAGGACATAATCTCGTTGCTTTTTATGATTGCATAGTATTCCATGGTGTGTATGTACCACATTTTCTTTATCCAGTCTGTCATTGATGGGCATTTAGGTTGATTCTGTGTCTTTGCTACTGTGAATAGTGCTGCCATGAACATACGCATGCATGTATATTTATGATCGAATGATCTATATTCCTTTGGGTATATACCCAGTAATAGGATTGCTGGGTCAAATGGTATTTCTCCTTCTAGATCTTTGAGGAATCACCACATTGTCTTCTACAATTGCTGAACTAATTTACATTCCCACCAACAGTATAAAAGGATTCCCTTTTCTCTGCAAACTCACCAGCATCTGTTGTTTCTTGACTTTTTAATCACTACCATTCTGACTGGCATGAGATAGTATCTCACTGTGGTTTTGATTTGCATTTCTCTAATGATCAGTGACGTTGAGTTTTTTTTTTCTTTCATATGTTTGTTGGCTGCATTAATGTCTTCTTTTGAGAAGTGTCTGTTCATGTCCTTTGCCCATTTTTTTTAATGGGGTTGTTTGTCTTTTTGTAAACATGTTTAAGTTCCTTGTAAATTCTGTATATTAGACTTTTGTCAGATGGGTAGATTCCAAAAATTTTGCACTGCAGCTTTGAACTCCTGGGCTCAAGCAATCTTCCCACCTCAGCCGCCCATTTAGTTGGGATTATAGGCGTGAGTCACCATGCCCAACTAGTTGTTGCCATTTTTTAGTGATTATGAATAGAATTGCTATGAAACATTCACATGTGTGCTTTTGTAAGGACATAAGTTTTCTAATCAATTGGGTGAATACCTGCGAGCACCGTTACTGGATCATATGATGAGACTACATTTAGCTTTGTGAAGAATCGTCAAACTGTCTTCTAAAGTGGCTTTACCATATTCCACTCCTACTAGCTATCAATGAGAGTTCCTCTTGCTCTACATTCTTGCCAGCATTTGGTGTTATCAGTGTTTTGGATTCTTGCCACTCTAATAGGTGGGTAGTAGTAATATAATGTTTTAATTTGAATTTTCATAATCATGTATGATGCTGATTATCTTTTCACATGCTTGTTTGCCTTTGGTTTGTCTAATCTTCTTTGGTGAGGTATTGGTTCGGTTTTTTGTACATTTGAAATACAAATGCTTTTTAAGATATGAGGCCTGCAAAGTTTTTTTTAAATTCTGTCTTGTCTTTTGATTCTCTTTTTTTGTAACTTTATTTTAAGTTCAAGGGTACAAGTACAGGTTTGTTGTTACATAGGTAAACTTGTGTCATGGGGATTTGTTGTACAGATTATTTCATCACCCAGGTATTAAGCTAGTACCCCTTAGTTGTTTTTCCTGATCCTCTCCCTCCTCCCACCCTTCACCCTCCAATAGGTGTTAGTGTGTGTTGTTCCAGTCTATGTGTCCATGTGTTCTCATCATTTAGCTCCCACTTACAAATGAGAACATGCAGTATTTGGTTTTCTGTCCCTGTGTTAGTTTGCTAAGGATAATGGTTTCCAGCTCTATCCATGTTCCTGCAAAGTACATGATCTCATTCTTTTTTATGGCCGCATAGTATTCCATTGTGTGTATTTACTACATTTTCTTTATCCAGTCTGTCACTGATAGGCATTTAGGTTGATTCCATGTGATTGCTATTATGAATAGTGCTGCATTGAACATAAATGTGCATGTGTCTTTATGGTAGAATAATTTATATTCCTTTGGGTAAAAACCCAGTAATGTGATTGCTGGGTTGAATGGTATTTCTTGTTTTAGCCTTTGAGGAATAGCCACAGTGTCTTCCATAATGGCTGAACTAATTTGGTGGAACTAACCAAAACTGTTTTTTTCATAAGCCAATATTTTAAATCTTAATAAAGTCTAATTTATCAAATTTTTCTCTTATGGATTACATTTTTGGTATTGTATCTAAAATCTTATTTCCAAATCCAAGGTTTCATAGATTTTTCTCCTATGTTTTCTTCTAGAAGTTTTGTAGTATTGCATTTTATATTTGGATTTATAATCTATTTTGCATTAGTTTTAGTAAAAGTTACAAGGTCTATGTCTATATTTTTGTCTTTGTATATATACCCAATTTTTCCAGCAGTATTTGTTGAAAAGACAATCCTTTCTTCGTTGAATTAAATTTGCTCCATAGTTAAACTCAATTGAATATTTTGTGTAGGTCTATTTCTGGGCCTTCTGTTATATTCAATTCATCTGTGTGTGTTCTTTCACTCATACCACTCTATCTTGATTGCTGCAGTTTTTTAGTAAGTTTTGAAGTCGGTCAGTTCTCCAGCTTTGTTCTTCTTCAGCATTGTATTGGATATTCTGTCTTTGGCATTTCCATATATAGTTTTCCTTTCCTCAACAAAATACCAGCAAACTGAATTCAACAGCACATCAAAAGTATCATACTCATGACCAAGTGGGATTTATCCTTGGAATTTAAGGATGGTTCAATGTATGCAAATCAATTAATGTGATATGGCACATTCATAAAATGTAAAAAACCACATGAAAATCTTCATAGATGCAAAAAATTGAAAAAATTTTAACACCCTTTTAGATTAAATCTCTCAACAAGCTGGGAATAAAAGGAATGTATCTCAACATAGTAAAGGCTATATTTAAAATCCCATGGCTAATATCGTATTCAATGGTGAAAAGCTAGAAGCTTTTCTTCTAAGATCATAAGCAAGGCAAGGATTCCCACTCGTACCACTTTAATTCAACATAACACTGTAATTCCTAGCCAGAGCAATTAGACAAGAAAATGTAATAAAAGTCATACACCTCTAGAAGGAAAAAGTAAAATGATTTCTGTTTGCAGATGGCATGATCTTATAAGTGGAAAATCTCAAAGAGTCTGTACACACACACACACACACAAGAAAAACCTGTTAGAAATAATAAATGGGGCTGGGCATGGCGGCTCATGCCTGTAATCCCAGCACTTTGGGAGATCTAGGTAGGTGGTTCACGAGGTCAAGAGGTTGAGACCATCCTGGCCAACATGGTGAAACCTCATCTCTGCTAAAAATACAAAAATTAGCTGGGTGTGGTGGTACACGCCTGTGGTCCCAGCTACTCAGGAGGCTGAGGCAGGAGAATCACTTGAACCCAGGAGGTGGAGGTTGCAGTGGGCCAAGATTATGCCACTGCACTCCATCCTGGCTACAGAGCAAGACTCCATCTCGAAAACAAACAAAAACAACAAAAAAAGAAAGAAATAATTAATGGATTTAGTAAAGTTGTAGGGTACCAATAAACATGCAAGAATGAATTGTGTTTCTATACATATATGTTGTAGAATAAGTTTGTTGATATCTGCAAAATAGCCTGCTGGGATTTTGATTGGGATTAGGATGAATCTATGGATCAAGTTGGAATATATTAGCATATTAACATTGATTCTTCCAATCTGTGAACATAGAATATCTCTCCACTTATTCTGATCTTCTTTTATTTATTTCATCAGAGTTTTCTGTACACAAATTACATATATATATATTAGATATATATATGATTTCATTTTGGGGTGTTATTATAAGTGGGCTTTTATTTTTAATATCAAATTTCAATTGTTCATATATATATATATATACATTTTTGTAAATTAACGTTGTATCCTCAATCTCGCTATAATGACTTATTAGCATTATTATTTTTTAATTGCTGATTCTTTAAAATTTTTTACATACACAAGAATGTCAGCTACAAAGACAGTTTTATTTTTCCTTTTCCAGCCTATATACACTTAATTTTCTTTTCTTGTGTTATTGCACCAGCTAGAACTCCCAGTATGATCTTGAATAGAAGTGAGGAGAGAGATGTTCTTCCCTTGTTCCCATAATTTAATTTTTAAATAATGAATCTCTGGATTATGTGAAAAATGGAATAGAAGTTAGAAAGATAGTAGTCTAATTAAGAAAGTAGTATAATTAAGAAATGATCTTCAGGACTGTAGAATTCTAGTTAATATATGTAACTAAATGCATGTATATGTAATTAAATACAATTACATGTATTAAACCCACATAATATTCATACATCTTTGTGAGGTAGACACTGTTATCAGCTCATAATATGGCTGATGAACAGAAGCATGGAGAGGTAAAATAACTTATTTAAGGTTACCTAATTGTGTGGTAGAGATTACACTTAAGCCTATACCATCTGGCCCCAGGTTCTAACCATATATAATTTTTATATAAACATTATACCAGGGGAAGATTAATTGTATTTGGATTATGTGGTGTGTAGGACCATGTGGGATGTACTTATTTGTTTCTTAAGCCATGTGGTTGATATACTGTTGTTTATCATAACATTCTGCATATCTTTTTAAGTATTTGAAATATTTCATAATATACTATCATCATATACTGCTTTATTCAAGACTAAATGGCATGTGAACATAGGACCTGACTCTCCAGTAGGTCCTGACATAGCTGGCATATAAAACACAGTTACTGGGGCTATTCCATATTTTTGTTACATGTATGTCTATGTTCAATCTCTGTATCAGCATTGAAAACTAGAGAAGATAGCTATCCAAATGCCAGACACTTTGAGATGACCATATTGCCGATGTCATGATTTGTGAAGGATCACCTCTTCTCAGAAGTGCATGAAAAAATTTCAGCAGAGCCTCCAGCATCTCTGGGCTTAGGCAGGGAGGCTGGAGCATTGGGTGGGAGCCAATGGGTGGGTGCAAGGATTGGGCTGCAGCTATTTCTTCCTGCTCATATTTAGGGGATGAGCTTTGCTCTCAGTTGGTTCAGAGCCATTCCATTAGACAGGGTATGGAGAAGTGCCACAATGGACAGCAAGAAGAATTCTGTTTGTGCACAGTTGAAATTCCTTGCCCTTATTGCCTTCATCGCTGATCCCCAAGAGAGGGATCTGAACTGGAAAAGCAAACCTCTGGTAACACTAAGCTTTTTCATTCCCCTTTTTCTGGATAAACTTTTTTTTTTTTTTTCTTCCAGCTTCTCTTATTGGTTAAGAAATAAAATAAAATATATAATTTTAAAAATCTCTTAAAATACTTATTTTGATTTTTATACTTTGTTTGAATTTCAGTATTTATAAATAAAAAATAGTGAGTAGGGTTTAAAGAAGCCACTTAGATACAAATATGTGATGATTTTATAACATTTATTAGTGTAGAAAATTATAAAATAGGTAAAAACATAAATAAGAAAAAGAAACCATAATGCCTACACAGTTAGGCTTTGTTGTGTCTCCTTCCACTGACTTTCTTCTGCACATATATTTAAATTATGACCATATGGATGTACCCTTAAGCCTAAACATTTTATTTATTTATTAGCTTTCATTTTAGCTTCAGGGGTACATGTGCAGTTTGTTATATAGGTAAATTGCATGTCACATGGGCTTGGTGTACAGATTATTTCATCACCCAGGTAATAAGAATAGTAGTACCCACTAGGTAGTTTTTTGATCCGCTCCCTCCTCCCACCATCCACCCTTAAGCAGGCCCCAGTGTCTATTGTTTGCTTCTTTGTGTTCATGTGTAATGAATGTTTAGCTCCCACTTATAACTGAGAGCATGCAATATGTGGTTTTCTTTTCCTGCATTAGTTTGCTTAGGTTAATGCCTCTAGCTTCCTCCATGTTGCTGCAAAGGACATGATCTTATTCTTAATATGCTATGTAGTATTCCATGGTGTATATGTACTACCTTTTCTTTATCCAGTCTGCCATTGATGGGCATTTGGGTTGATTCCATGTCTTTGCTATTGTGAATAGTGCTGCAATGAACTTACATGTGCATGTGTCTTTATGGGAGAATGATTTCTATTCCTTTGGGCATATACCCAATAATGGGATTGCCAGGTCAAATGGTACTTCTGTTATAAGTTCTTTGAAAAATCACCACACTGCTTTTCACAATGACTGAACTAATTTACATTTCAACCAGCAGTGTATAAACATTCCCTTTTCTCTGCAACCTTGGCAGCATCTGTTATTTTTTACTTTTTTATTAGTAGCCATTTTTACTGGTGTGAGACAGTATCTCATTGTGGTATTGATTTGCATTTGTCTAATTATTAGTGATATTGAGCATTTTTTCAGATGATTGTTGATTGTGTGTGTCTTCTCTTGAAAACGTCTGTTTATGTCCTTGCCCACTTTTTGATGGGGTCGTTTGTTTTTTGCTTATAAATTTGTTTAAGTTCCGTATAGATTCTGGACATTAGAACTTTGTCAGATGCATAGGTTGCAAATATTTTCTCCTATTCTTTAGGTTGTCTGTTTACTCTGTTGATTGTGTGTTTTGCATGCAGAAGCTCTTAATTAGATCCCATTTGTCAATTCTTGTTTTTGTTGCAATTGCTTTTGGCATCTTCATCATGAAACCTTTGTCAGGGCCTATGTTCCAAATGGCATGTCCTAGGTTATCTTCAAGGGTTTTTACAGTTTTAGGTTTTATATTTAACTCTTAGATTTATCATCAGTTAAATTTTGTATATGGTGTAAGGAAGGGGTCCGGCATCAATCTTCTACATATGACTAGTCAGTTATCCCACCATCATTTATTGAATAGGGAGTCCTTCCCCTATTGCTTGTTTTTGTTGACTTCATCAAAGATCACATGGTGGTAGGTGTGAGGTATTATTTCTGGGCTCTCTCTTCTGTACCATTGATCTATGTGCCTGTTTTTGTACTAGTACCATGCTGGTTTGTTTACTGTCGTGTAAACACGACAGTAAACAAACTCCTCCTTTATTTTTTTTTTGCTTAGGATTGCTTGGCTATTGGAGCTCTTTTTTGGTTCCATATGAATTTTAAAATAGTTTTTTTTCTACTTTTGTGAAGAATGATGTTGGTAGTTTGATAGGAATAGCATTGAATCTGCAAATTGCTTTGGGCAATATGGCCATTTTAGTGATATTGATAGTTCCTGTTCATGAACATGGGATATTTTTCCATTTGTTTGTTTCATCTCTGAGTTCTTTAAGCAGTGTTTTGTAATTCTCATTGTAGAGATCTTTCATATCCCTGGTTAGCTATATTCTTAGGTATTTTATTCTTTTTGTGGCTATCGTGAATGGGATTACATTCTTGATTTGGATCTCAGCTTGGACATTGTTGATATATGGAAATGCTGCTGATTTTTTACCTTGATTTTGTATCCTGAAACTTTGCTGAAGTTGTTTATCAGATCTAGGAGCTTTGGTCAGGGACTATGGGGATTTCTAGGTGTAAATCATATTGATTGTCAACAGAGATAGTTTGACTTCCTCTCTTACTATTTGGATGGCTTTTCTTTATTTCTCTTGCCTGATTTTTCTGGCTAGAATTTTTAGTACTGTGTTGAATAGGAGTTGTGAGAGTTGAAATCCTTGTCTTGTTCTGGTTTTCAAAGGGAATGCTCCCAGCTTTTGCCCATTCAGTACGATGTTGGCTGTGGGTTTGTCATAAATGGCTCTTATTATTTTGAAGTATGTTCCTTCAATGCCTACTTTGTTGAGAGTTTTTAACATGAAGTGATGCTGAATTTTATCAAAAGTTTTTCTACATCTATTGAGATAATCATGTGCTTTTTGTTTGTAGTTCTGTTTGTGTGGTGAATCACATTTATTGATTTATATAAGTTGAACCAACCTTGCATCCCAGGAATAAAGTCTACTTGATCATGGTGGATTAACTTTTTGATGTGCTGCTGGACTCGATTTTCTAGTATTTTGTTGAGGAGTTTTGCATCTATGTTCATCAAAGATATTGACCTAAAGTTTTCTTTTTTTGTTGTGTCTTTGTCAGGTTTTAGTATCAGGATGATGCTGCCTTCATGCAATGAGTTAGGGAGGAGTCCTTCTTTCTTAATTTTTTTGGAATAGTTTCAGTAGGAATGGTACCAGCTCTTCTTTATGCATCTGGTAGAATTTGGCTGTGAATCCATCTGGTTCTAAGCTTTTTCTGGTTGGCAGGCTTTTTATTACTGCTTCAGTTTTGGAACTATTAAAAAAGAAACCGTAGCCAAATTAAATTTAACAGAGTTTATTTAAGCAAAGAATGATTCATGAAGTGGGCAGCCTCCTGAGCAAGAGTAGGCTCAGAGAGATGCCAGTGCAGCCACATGGTGGAAGAAGATTTATAGACAGAAAAAGGAAAGTGATATACAGAAAACAGTAGTAAGATACAGAAACAGCTCAGCATTTGTCTTATTTAAACACAGTTTCAACATTTGCCCCTTTTGATTGGCCAAAACTCTGTGATTGGCACAAGAGTAAGTTATTTCTGTTTACACCTCCATTTAGGTTATAGTTCACTATGAGCAGAGAACCCTTTAGGCCAAACTTAAAAACTGTAAAGAGGGAGCTTTAGGCTAAACTTGATTTAATAGAACTCATTGTTGGTCTGTTCAGGGATTTAATTTCTTCCTGGTTCAGTCTTGGGAGGTTATATGTTTGCAGGAGTTTATCTATTTCCTCTAGTTTTTCTGATTTGTGTGCATAGAGGTGTTCATAGTGTAGTCTCTGAGGGTTTTTTATATTTCTGTGGGGTTGGTAGTAATAGCCCCTTTTTATTTCTCATTGTGTTTATTTTTATCTTTTCTCTTGTAAAATTATCCTAGCTAGTGGTCTAACAATCTTATTTATTCTTTCAAAAAATCAATTTGTAGATTCTTTGATCTTTTATATGGTTTTTTGTTTCTCAATTTCCTTCAGTTCAGCTTTGCTTTTGGTTATTTCTTGTCCTTTGCCAGGTTTGGGGGTGGTTTAGTCTTGTTTCTCTGGTCCCTCTAGCTGTGATGTTAGTTGTTAATTTGAGATCTTTCTAACTTTTTGATGTGGGCCTTTGCAGCTGTAAACTTCCCTCTTAACACTGCTTTAGTTGTGTCCCAGAGATTCTAGTGTGCTGTGTCTTTGTTTTCATTAGTTTCAAAGAATTTCTTGATTTCTGCTTTAATTTCATTGTTTACCCAAGTCATTCAGAAGCAGGTTGTTTAATTTCCATGGAATTGTGTTGGTTTGAGTGATTTTCTTAGTATTGATTTCTATTTTTATTGTACTGTGGTCTGAGAGTGTGTTTGGTATAATTTTGATTGTTTAAAATTTGCTGAGGACTGTTTATGGCCGTTGTGTTGTTGATTTTAGAGGTATGTGCAATGTGCAGATGAGAAGGATATATATTCTGTTGTTTTGGGGTGCAGAGTTCTGTAGATGTTTCTTAGGTCCATTTGGTCAAATGTTGAGATCAAGTCCTGTATACCTTTGTTAGTTTTCTGTCTTGATGATCTGTCTAATACTGTCAGTGGCATGTTGAATTTTCCTATTATCGTATGGTTATCAAAGTCTCTTTGTAGGTGTCTAAAAACTTCATTTATGAATCTGGGTGCTCCTGTGTTGGGTGGACATTTATTTAGGATAGTTAGGTCTTCTTTTGAATTGAACCCTTTACCATTCTGTCATTCCCCTCTTTGTCTTTTTTGATTATTGCTGATTTAAACTCTGTTTTGTCTGAAATTAGAATAGCAACTCCTGCTTTTTCTGTTTTCCATTTGCTTTGCCAGTGTTTCTCTATCCCTTTACCTTGAGCCTATGAGTGTCATTATATGTTATACAGCTCTCTGATAGACAGCATATAGTTGGGTCTTGCTTCTTTGTACAACTTGTCACTCTGCCTTTTAATTGAGGTGTTTAGCCCATTTAAATTCAAGGTTAATATTGAGATGTGCAAGTTTGATCCTGTCATCATATTATTAGCTGGTTATTATACAGATTTGATGGTGTGTTTTTTTTTTATAGTGCCGATGGTCTATGTACTTAAGTGTGCTTTTGTGCTAGCCAGTAATGGTCTTTGCTTTCCATATTTAGCACTCGCTTCAGGACCTCTAGTAAGGTAGGTCTAGTGGTAACAAATTCCCATAACATTTGCATATCTGAAAAGGATCTTATTTCTCCTTTTCTTATGAATCTTAGTTTGGCCAGATATGAAATTCTTGGTTGAAATTATTCTTCTTTAAGAATGCCAAATGTAGGCCCCTAATCTCTTCTGGCTTGTAAGGCTTTTGCTGAAAGGTCTGCTGTTAGCCTGATGGAGTTCCCTTTGTAGATGACCTGCCCCTTCTCTCTGGCTGTCTTTAACATTTTTTTCTTTCATTTTGATCTTGGAGGATCTGATGATTAGTGTCTCAGGGATTGCCATCTTGTAAGGTATCTTGCAGGGGTTCTCTGCATTTTCTTGTTTGAATATTGGCCTTGCTAGCAAGGTTGGGAAAATTTTAGTTAAGGATGTTTTCAAACATGTTTTCTATTTGCTTGCTTTCTCTCCCTTTCTTTCAGGGATGCCAGTGAGAACTAGAATTGGTCTCTACATCGTCCCATATTTCTCAAAGGTTTTGTTCATTCTTATTGTTTTCTTTATTTTTATCTGAGTTATTTCAGACAACTGCTCTTTGCGCTCTGAGATTCTTTCCTCAGCTTGGCAGATTCTGCTGTTGATATTTGTGTTATATTATGAAATTCTTGAAGTGAGTTTTTCGATTCTATCAGATCAGTTTGTTTCTTTCTTAATATGGCCATTTTGTTGTTTATCTCCTGCATCATTTTCCTGCATTCCTTAGATTCCTTGCATTGGGTTTTAACTTTCGCCCGGATGTCAGTGATCTTTGTTCTTATCCATATTCTAAATTCTATTTCTGACATTTCAGCCTGGTTAAGAACCATTGTTGGGGAACTAGTGTGGTTGTTTGGAGGTAAGAAAACACTCTGACATTTTGAGTTGCCATAATTCTTGCATTGGTTCTTTCTCATCTCTGTGGGCTGATGTTCCTTCAGTCTTTGAAGTTGTTATCCTTTGGGTGAGTTTATTTGTTTTTATTTTCTTTGATGCTCTTGTGGGTTTCTTTGTGGTATAAAGTGGGTTCAGTTGACTGGCTTCAATTTTAGTTCACTCCTGGATCTTGGAGGAGCCCTCTTTGATTACTGTCTTCATGCCCACATTTCTTTTGTTTGGTGTTCTGCTCCATGTGTCTCCCTCGGGCAGGGGCCAAAGCTGGCAGACAGGCTGTATTCTTTTCAGGTCAACCCAAATCTGCTGTCCAAGCGGGGACAGGGGGAACATACGGTTATGCCTGCCTGCAGAATTCAGACAAAAGTGAGACCACTGGGCAGGAAGCTCTAGCAGGGTGGCCCATCTGGCTACAAGAAGCAGGGTGGATAGAGTTGCCTGTCCTGCCATCCAGGTATTTCCAGGGCAACAGGAGGCTGTACCCTTTGGCAAATTCAGGCAGAGGCAGAGCCTCTAGGCTGGAAGCTCTAACAGGTAAAGCTTTCCTGGCTACGAGAGGTGGGGTAGGTAGAGTTGCCCACCCTGACAGCAGGGTGTTTTCCTGGACTACGGGAAGCTGCAAGTTGAGGCAGAAGTGGGAGTGCTGAAGTCTAAACTTTTAAAGTCCCGACTGTAATTATGTCGAGTTTAAATGTGTTTCTAGTTTTTAACAGAATGCCAGGCACATGGTATGCATGTATTAAAATTTGTAGAAAAAACGGACTCAAGAAATCAATAAAAAATATTTGATGTCTCATGTATTTTTATTTTGGAACATACCTATTATACTCATATAAGAACCTTTTTTTATCTGTTTTAAAAAAATTGGCCTTGAGCTTGATTTTTTAGTTAATATCACTATCTCTACTTTTCTGTGTTTGATTTCATGTGCCTAATATATTTTACCCATCACTTTATTTTTAAACCACATATCATTTTATTTTAGGTGGGATACACTTGGGAGAGTATATAATAGAATTTCCTTTATGATGCCGTGAATCTTTTGTTTTGTAATTGAATTCAGCTCACATTTGTTGTTGTAACTGATGTTACCTATTAGTTTTGCATTCTCGTTTCCTGCTTTCTGTTTTCTTCTTTCTTTTCTTTCATTTCCCTATTATCTGCAGATCTAGTTTTTGTTTCCTTTGCCCCCACCCCACCCAGCAGTAGAAAGACGTACAACCTACTTTTTTCCTACTCTTACTCAGTGCTATGATTTTACTAGCAAATTTGAATCTGTTTTCTGTAAGTATCATCATCAAGGAAGAACTCAGGCTTTCATTCCTCTCAACCATCTGATAAATTCCTGGATGCTCTTTCATTGATGAAGCCCCTTGTTCCTCCCAGATATAATGAACAATGAAGATATTTTGTAGACATTAAGAGCATAGCTGTGGTTGGCCAGGGGATGTGGCATTTTAGGGGCAGATGTGAGCTTCATAGAGCCCTCCCTATCACACATCAGACCCAGCATCTATTGTTATGTCAGTTCTAGTGCCCTAGGCCCATCAAGGGTCTCTCAGTCACAGAGATTGTTGTAACTCTTTCTTAATTAGATTTTGATTTTGCTTTCAGTCAGAGCATCTGCTTCAATAAATAGAACTCTCTCCAAATTCATTTTAAAAACAAAGGCTTTTAAACGTATTTTTAAAAATCTCTCCTTATAATTATTTTTCCACTAGTAATCTGCCTGGAAGTAGGCAATATTAAAAAAAAATCATGAAGTTCTTGTTACATAACTTTCCTGAATCCAGTTCAACTCCCTGATTGATTAGTAAGTATCTAATGTATATAAATCATACTCCTTGCCCAAAAATAGGTTGAAACCTAGCAAGGCTACATCTTAAACTATTAGCTCAAAAGTAGGGTAATGTTACAATTACAAATATTTCACCTTTTAAAACGTTGTGAATTATCATGGTGTAATAAAATGGGCAAAATGCCTTCTACAGTGCTGTTCTTTTTCTCTCCTGCCTTATGTTCATTTACTTTTATTTATTTAACATCTCTTCTACAATGCTTACTATATGCCAGACAATGTCATATACAAGCCTTTTTCAAGTATTAAGCCACTGAATTCTCATAACAACCCTAGAGGCAGACATTATTTTATACTCATTCTACTGATGAGAGGGCTGAGGATTTGCCTTCAGGCAAGGCTGCCCAGAGGCTGAGGTCTTAGACATCACACTCTCTCTTCTCACCAACATCTGCAGCTTTAGTTTAAGGTGTGTCTTAGAGAGGAAGCAGGACATGGTACAAAGACTAAAACAAATTTGGGTTTAAATCCCTGGTCTGTCCCTTACTGATTGTGAATGACTATGGTAAGCAGAATCGTGGCCCCAGAACATTCCACACCCCAATCACTGGGAACTGAGATGATAGGATGCCACACCCAGGGAAATGTTACCGTACATGGAAAAGAGACTTTGTAGATGTAATTAGGGCTACCAATCAGTTGATTCTGAGATGAGGAGATTATCCTGGATTGTTCAGATGGCCTCGATGTTCTTATCACAGGAGCAGGAGCCCTTAAAAGCGGAGAGAGGAAGCCAGAGAGAACCAAGGCATGAGCAGGGCTTGATATGTCATGGCTTGCTCACAGATGGAGGTCATGTGTCAAAGAATGGGACCTCAGTCCTACCACTGTTGAATTCTGCCAACAACAAGGAGGAGCCTGGACGTGGATCTTCCAGAAAAGAATGTGGCCCAGCTGACACCTTGTAAGAGGCTGAGGAGAGAATCCAGCTGTTCTGTGTTGGACTCCTGACTGACAGAACTATGAGATAATAAATTGGTGTTTTCAGCTGTTAGGGTTGTGGGACTTTGTTATGCATCTCTAGCTCACTAATACAATTACTTTAGACAAGTTCCTGAACACTGCCAAGTTTGTTTCCTCGTTTGTAAAGAGTATCTAATGGTAGGTGTGTTGCCTGAAGATTAAATGAAATCATGGTGCCCAAAACGTAGTAAGTTAAATAAATGTAATCACATTTCTCAGGTATAAAAAGTGCATTGTAAGGGGGTAACAGTGAGACCTTTAATTGTGGATGTGGCACTTTATCTGAAATTCAAGGGATAGGCTGAGTTTTGATAGGCAATCCAGATTAAAATTCAATCAGCAAAGAATTGAGAGGAGAGAATCCCACGGTTTATCCAAATCTGTCACATGTTGCATAGAAATACCAATTTGCATTTTAATGGGTGGAAGAAAATAACTGATAGCAGACTGTGGCATCTTCTAGAGGCAACTTTCAGTCCTGGAAAACAGAACAGGAGCAAAGAAAATGGAAATCGGTATAGAATATATACCGTGGTTTATAGCTCATGTGTTCATATAGCTGCCTGGAAGGGGAGGGACTGTGCATGGCTCATTTTTCTTTCTCCCCTGTCTCTTGTACCCTGCATTTAGAGTAGAGCTCATATGTTTCTGCATAAAATGCATCACAGCACCTAAAGGAAAGCACGATTAAAAATTTACATTTGCAATTGACATCTGATGTATTTGATATAACAACCTCTGCTTTTCTGCAGAACTCAAAGGAGGCTAGATGGTGAAATGAATTTTAGATAGTGTTAATTCAGAGATGATGGCCCTGCTCGCGTGTTGGGAAGTGCCAATATAGAAGAGGTGGAAGGGAAAGCCAGCCTGGAATGATGAGGGAGGCATGGTTCGATAGGGGCTGCTGAGTTTCCTAGGAGTGCCACAACAAACCACCACAAACTTCCGTGACTTAAAATAACAGAAATGTATTATCTCACAGTCCTGGAGATGAGAAGTCCAAAATCAAGGTGTCGATACTGTTGGTGCCTTTTGGAGGCTCTAAGGGAATTCTTTTCCATGCCTCTTCCTAGCTTCCGGGAGCCGTGGGCAATTGTTGGCATTCCTTGGCTTATAGATGCATTGCTTCAGTCTCTGCCTCTGTGTGTGCACAGCCTTCCCCTCTTCTCTACATCTCTCATCAGGACACTGGTTGTTGGATGCAGGGCTCAGCTCACCTGGGTAATCCAGGATAATCTCATCTCAAAATTTTTAACCTAATTACGTTTGCAAAACTCTCTATCCAAATAAAGTTGCATTCACCAGTTCTAGAGATTTTTTCTGAGAGTCGTGTTCAACTCCTTACAAGGACTGCTACCTAGAACTTTTTGAGAATAGCACATAGCTTTATAAATGTGGGATACTAAGAGAAAATAAGAAAGCAAGCTCAGTATAGCTAATTGATGTAGGTAGCATATTAAGTTAAACAACAACAACATAAACCTTCCCTAATTTGGGTTCAGGTAAATATTAGTATAATCTTCTACATGAAGTGAAAAGCTTCTTCTTAGAAGAAAAAAATTTACATCTCTGAAAAAGATGAGCTATTATAGGCAGCTGGAATTTATAAATCCTCCTCCATTGTAGACTTGCAAATATTCTAACATTAAAAATAAGAAAATATTAAGAAATATAATACAATTAAAACAGATTTCTACTTTGATTTCAGTTTTTAAAAATTTATTGCCTTAGTTGAGTCTGACAATTTTAGTTGGAGATTGTAGTGATTCAGTATTATTTATCTTGTCATTTTTTCTTTTAGCACGTCTATTGTTTGTAGAATCATCTTTTTTTGCAGTTTGCGTGAGATTAAGCTAATTTCCAATTCTTATCCTGATAACTTTATGGGTTTTTATATATAATAATGCTTTATAGTATAGAATAGCATGCAAGTATAACGTAGAATTGTATTGACTAAAGAAAGTCACATGACCACATTTAAGTGGATGAAAGTACAACCAGAAGGAGAAAACGTTAGACCATTTGAAAACAGCCCTAACTACCACAGCTTTGAATTACAAAGAAATTATAATGTACTGACTTCAACATGACAATTGATTTTTTAATTCAGTTTGTAGATGCAATCCCTCCATGTCTGATCAAAAGTAATTGGGTATTGACAAGTTAATTCTATTTACATCATTATCTCTGGAACAAATAAGAAAGAGTATTCTTAACAAAATTTCTTATGGAAATGACAAAAACACTATCAATTTTCTTGTTCTTTCTTAGCTGAGTTATAGTCAGAGAATATCATTTCCAGACCACTGACAGAGTTTTGGGTAGTTCCAAATGTTTGAGCTGCCTGTGACAAACTATTAGATTGATGTCAAGTATGGGTGTGTGTGTGAGAGCATGCATGTATGTTGTGCTACCTGTTTGATCTACTCATTCTCACTTGAGCTCTCCTCTTTCAGGCACCTGTAAGAAATCACCTCCAACTCCCCTGGAGTTAGATGTGGCTATATGACTTACTTAGAGTTGGCTGGGAGTGACAACTGTCACTCCTGGATGGAAGTATTTCGTTTCCTGCAGGCCACTTCTCTGACATTTTCCCCTTGGTTCTGATAACAAGCACAGCATGCTCTGCATGGCAGAATCATCCATCACTTTGCATTTTGGAATGAGCAATAATGGGCAGCAGAGCTCCCAGTGAACCACGATGGCCGTGCAGTGGGAATAAAAATGAATCTTTGATATTTGGGGGTGATGATGAATTATTGAAATAGCCACAGATTCTTCCCACCACCGTGTGTGCCTTTTTGCAATGTGACTTATTGCTCTTCTCATCAAGGAGTAGATTTTCTTTCTCTACCCCTTTGAAATTAGGCTGGATTTGTGACTTGCTTACATCAAAGGGGACTGAAAAATGGCATGGAGGCTGTTCTGAGTAAAAGCCTTCTGAGGCTTCACAACTTCTGCTGACTGCCAGCACCCACATGCGGGCATGTGAGTGGATCTGCCTTGGACCATGCTACCCCAGCTGGGCCACCAGATGACAGTGGCTACATGAGTGACCCCTGGTGAAACCAACAGAAGAACCTCTAGCCAAATCCGCTCCTGATGGCTGACACACAGAACTGGGAGGGAGTAAACCTGAGCTGTTTCAGGCACTAAGTTTGCGTGGTTTGTTTGAGGCAGAAGATAATGATGCAGCATAAACTAGCTTATCCTGATTGGTACACATGTGTGTATATGTAGTATAAATCTGTGTATATGATTTACATACACACACTGATATATGTATACATCAAATTAATTCTTATCACCAGGATAGATAAGGAATGTGATCCAGTTTTCATTTTATAAGCAAGGAAATTCAGATGTTCACTGAAATTCTCCTCATTTGTGTCAAGATAATTTAGCAGATGGCTACATTAAAGGGATCTTAAAAATGGACTTGAGGAAGTCATTTTCTAACAGTGGATTCTTCCTGTAGACAACTGATATTAAAACCAGATTGCGATGTCGGAAGATCAGTATCTGTGTTTTTCTTTCCTTCATCCTGAGGCATTCCAGAATACATTTTTTCAGTCGGTGCCAGACATGATTGCGACCACCTTTAAGGTCAGAAAAGAGAGCATGCTTTCACCTTCAGGATTGCGTTTAGGATTACATCACTCCTAAATGACCCTGCTGTGATTAGTCAAGCCCAGCTAATTTGGGCTGAAACACAGCAAGGAAATCTACTGATGCTTTTAATGTAGAAAGTTTAGTATAAAAAGTTATAGAGGATTGCTTTATAAAAAGAAACTGGAGTTCATGCTAACAGGCTGTGGCTAGAAAGAATAGGATTTGTTAAAGTGGTAAGGTTTTAATTAGAAGTATAACTTAGATGAAAACTGTGCATTAGTTTTATGTTGCTGCCATAACAAATGATCAAAAACGTAGTAGGTTAAAACAACAAAAAATTATTATTTTGTAATTCTTTAAATCCAGTACAGATTTCCCTAACCTGAAATGAAGATGTTGGCAGTGCTGTGTTCCTTTCTTGAGATTCTAGGAGAAAGAGATCACCTTGTTCATTCAGGTGTTGGCAAAATTTAGTTCCTACGGGTATGGGACTGAGGTCCCTGTTTGCTTGCTGGCTGTCAAGTGAAGGCTGGCTTGAGCTCCTAGAACCTTTCTCAGATCCTGTCATGTGGTTCCTACATCTCAGAACCAGCCATTCGCACTGAATCCTCATGCTGCTGTCTCTGTGATACACTTCCCTGGATTCCCCTTCCAATTTAAGAACTCATGAAATTAGATTGGATCCACTCAGATAATCAAGGGTCATTTTTTTCCCATCTCAAGGTATGTAGCCTTAACCATATCTGCAAAGTCCCTTTTGCCATGTATGGTGACATAGTCACAGGTCCTAGGGATTAGGACAGGGATACCCATGGGGGACTATCATTCAGCCTGCCACAGACTACCCAGAGGCACAGGACGACTGGATGCATGGGTTTTAAGGATGTTGTGGCCATTGGGTTTCACTTCCCATGTTAGTCATCTTTTAGGTATTAGCTTAAAGAACAAATCAATTAAGAAACCTGGGCACCTTAGTGACTAGTAGGGCATGTTCTATGTAAGGAAGAATGAGTTCATATTTGACTCTATTTTTTATCTGTTTAGAAATATTTCAGCATTTTTCATAATGCCTTTTAATTATTCTTAAAAAATATTTTTAACTACCTCATCCTATTTAGGAACTCCTTCATAGATGAATGCTTGGCGTTATTCATCACCCAGTCTTGAGGGACTCATTGGTGAGCTCAGGGCTCAGGGAGGTAGTTCTGAATCTTGGGAGTTTAAGAGTCTTCACTGCAATGAAGTATTTCCCCACCATCACTTTCCTGTGGTGGGGAATGGTCCTTAAGTATAGGTGATTAGAAATTACGAGGGAGAAGTCATTAAAGCCAAATCTGTTGGTGCTGTCATGAGAGTCTTGTTCGGGCAGGGTAATATAAAATAGAATCCAGTAATAAAGTGACGATCTTCTATTGAGCCTGACCCCTTATGACCTAATAAAAATGTTCATGCCATGTGTTTTTCTTTCTAGTATCTTTAAATAGCTAACATTTCCCTTCCCCGTTTCTCATACTGCAGTAGACCTGACCGGGGAGCTAAGTGATGGCGGGTGACTCTCTATGCCCCCTTGCCACCAGCATGGGCCATCTCCAGGGGCTTGCAAACCGATGGAAGACCTTGGGGTGTGGCAAAACAGCTCCAGAGCTTCTAAGCTGAGCAGATTGTTCCTAGTGAGGAAAGTGAAACCTGGGATCTATTATTAAATGTGGGGCTGTCATTCTTCTCCCTAGGGCAGCTGGTCTAAGTCTAGAGTGGTAGTCATAACTGGGGATGTGAAAGCATCTTTTCAGAACCCAACCTCACTAACTGCAGTCCCAGAGTCTCAAGAGAGAGGGATACTACTCATTCCCCTGGGGGAGTAGTTCATGGGGTCCCTGTGCTCCCCTGGGTCACACGGGTGTAGGGTGCAATTGTGCACTTTGAGAGTCCACCAACTGATTTTACCCATTTTCTCAGAGGTTATCAAGCATTGTGGGTATGAGTCTTGCTAGAAAGACTAGATTTATTCATTAATAACAGACAGATTTATTAAACCTGGATGCCAATTTGCTAACTTGCCACAGGGGATAAAATTTACAGGCATGACAATACTTGTATCCAAGGCAACCTCTTCTGGAAAGGCAGAGTATAGACTGAGAGCAAGGGGAGTGTGAGGATTTTGTGGAATGCTATAGTCATACTGTATCTTCTGTAACGTCTGAAAATGATGCTCTAGTGATTAAAAGACAGTGTTGTGCTGTTATGGTGGTTTTACACTAAATGATATTCTTTGGTTTTGCATTTCTCTAGATTCCCAGCAGGCTTGTCATGAGAACACATTGCCTCATACTTGCTGCAATATAGTTGAATAAGTAACAGCTTTTAAATTGGATTATCAACTCACTTTGCTACCAATTACGAGCATATCAATAGCAAGTCACTTGGGGTAAATTAATTTGATCCATGGGTAACTCATCCATTATTGATTATTTACTAGATTTAATTCCAGAACATAACTGGGGTGCTTTGTTGCAACACTTACAGTGTGCTGCAATCCCTGTTCCACTCAGTGTGCAGCTCTCAGCCCAGCAGCACTGGCAGCACCGGTGAGCTTGTCAAAAAGGCACATTCACGGCCCCTAACACCAACTACTGAATCAGTCTCTCTTGGGGTGGAGTCTAGGAAACAGCTTTGAGAAATCTTTCAGTTGATTCCTTAAAGTATAAGAATCATGGTTACAATGGTTATATACATGGATTCTAGGCCTATAATGCCTGGGTTTGCATTGTAGCTATCCCACTGCAGGCTGCGTGCCCTTGGGAAAATTACTTAACCTCTCTGAGACACAGGCTCCTCATCTGTAAAATGAGATTTCATAGTAATTCTTACCTCACAGACTTGTGAGAATTATCTGGTCAATGCATGTAAAGTATTTTCTGAATACTACCTGGCAAATAGTCAGCACCCTCTATGTGTTAGCTATTATTATTGCTTTTCATTCCAGGGGTGATAGATTGAGAATATAGAAGTATTTGTCTTAATTGCTCTGATGTGCCTAGAGCTCAGCTTCTGAAAGGTGGTGGGATGAAGGGGAGGAGCCCTGGATTTGGCAGGAAGACTGAGCCACTGTGTCAGCCCTCATCAGTTCTAAATCCTTCAACAAGTCAAGTCTATGTGACTCTGATTTTTCCCCCAGTCAGATATGTCAGCTTCGTTTTTTAAGTTACAGTAAAATATACATAACATAAAATTTACCATTTTAATCTTTTTTCAGTGTACAGTTCAGTAACACTAAGTACATTCACATTGTTGTGCGACAGATCTCCAGAGCTCTTTTTATTTTGCAAAACTGAAACCTTGCACTCATTAAGTAACTCCCCATTCCCCACTCCTTGCCAGCCCCTGCTGACCACCATTCTACTTTCTTTAAGAATTTAACTACTCTAGGAACTTCATGTTCCTGAAATCATACAGCATCTGTCTTCATGAGTCTGGGTTATTTCACTCAGCTTAATGTCCTCCATGTTGTAGCATGGGTCAGAAATTTTCTCCTTTTTGAGGCTGAATATTTCATTGTATGGATATACCACCCCACACCTGTCAGTTTTTCAGATCACTTTCAATCCTGTACCTAAACATCATCTTGTCTCTTGTCCTGCTGAGGCTCTATCAGGAGGAATAGTTTAGGCTGGTGACCAAAGCAATCAGAGCTCGGTATTTTTAGTAGACAGCAAATGAAATGCTTAAGGGAAAAGGATCTAAGCTAATTGCTTTAATTTTAATCCTGAGTGGAACAGACTTTTGAGATGTAGCCTATCTAAGTCAAGCTTTCAAAGCACATGGTTAGTTTTTCGGTTGTTTAAAATTACATGATTAATTGAATTAATTAATTGAAATTAAAACTAGGAAATATCAGGATAGTAAAATGAAAAGAAAAATTAAAAAAACTCATGCATAATTTCAGACCCAAAGAAGACACACTACATTTTAAATGTATGTTTCTGGAAGTTTTATTGTATATTTTGTATTGTATATATTGTATATTTAAAATTAAAATTAGATAATATTACAATTGTCTTTATTGATAGAATTTTAAGTTTAACATATTATGAATATGTTTTTATATCAATAATTGCAAGTCTATATTATACATCATCGTTAATTATTGAATTATGTTTTATTGTAATTTATACTTTATTCAATCACTCTTTACGTTCTTTTATCTTACAACCAGTGAACAAAGAGATGCCATTAACAGGTATTCAGAGACATTTTTCTGATAATTTTCTTAGAAAACATTGTTCAAGACTGAACTGCCAGATCAAAAAAGTTAAGCATTTTTATGAGTTCTATTAAATGTTGGCAAATTACCTTCTGCAATGGTTGATTTTATATGTCAACTTGACTGGGCCACAGGGTGCCTGGATATTTGGTTAAACATTATTTCTGGATGTGTCTGTGAGGGAGTTTCTGGATGAGATTAACGTTAGAATCACAGGTTGGAGTCAATCAGACTGCCCTCTCCAGCGTGGCTGGGCCTCGTGCAATTTTCTGAAGCCCATAATAGTATCAAAGGCTGAGCAAGAAATAATTATTTTTCCCCGCTTGTCTTTGAGGAAGGACATTGATCTTCTTCTGCTTTCGGAGTTAGACTCAGAGTAGAACTTATCCCATTGGCTGCCGTGGGTCTCTAGTTGGCCAGCTGCAGATCTTGGACATAATCATGTGTACCAATTCTTTTTGGTAAATCATTTTTCTCTACATATGCGATTGGTTCAGTTTCTCTGGAGAACTCTATCTACTACATCTTCAGAAAACATTATAACTGTTTATGCTTCTACCAATAGTGAGTGAAAGTGCCACAACTTAAATCTTGCTAATACTCGATAATTTTCTTTAGCTTTTCCCAATTTGAAAATGCTATATTACTCAATAAAACATTCAATGAATATTTATTAAGCACCTATACGTGCCAGGTACTGTGCTTGGTAGGCACTTGGACTGTAGCATTGCCCTTACAGAACTGATTTTGTGGGGATTGTAGGAAAACTGGATAGTAACTGCAGTGTGATGAGTGCTCTGCTAGGGGACATACTGAGTGGTATAGCATTGCAAAGCAGGGCTCCTATTAGCATTGAGAGTCAGGGGAAGCTGCCAGAGAAGTGGCGTCCAAGTTGATAACTTAAACATTAATAAAAGTTTCCCAGGCATTGAGTTGAGAATCAGTGGTTCTGAAAAGAAACAAACAAACAAACAAACAAAAAAGGAAAACCACAGAAGCAGGAAAAAGCAGAAGCAAGGTCAGACATGGTATGTAGTTGTTTTAATTTGTATTTCCTTGATTTCTAGAGAGTCTAGACACTTTAAGACACTTACTGAGCGTGTGTTTTTTCTTGTGAATTGTTTATTCCTATATTTTGCCTGCTTTTTAAAAATCCAAATATACAGTATTTTCTACCTATTTCTATAATCCCTTTTACATTAGAGATTATATTAGCCCTTGGCCCATCACACATTTAAAATTTTGTTTAAATTTTGTTTGGGGCTTATATATTTCTTTCACAAATTGCCTATTTATAACTTTTGTTCATTTTTCCTTTGAGATGTTCAGCAGTTTTTCATGTTTTTTCAATTTTGAGATTTCTCTCTAAATTAATTAAATTTACTTAAACTAAACTAAGTCTTATAGTCAATGATTTTTTTCTCATTATTACTCATTTTATTTATAGTCTTTTTGATCCTACAGAAATTTAAATTTTGAAATAGTTATATTTGTCAGCCTTTTCCTTTTAATGTTAAACCCTTCCCAATTAATTTTTATTGAGATACATAAGAGACTTATAAAGTTTGTACTGACAAGTTTTGGAAAATACATGCCTCATGTAACCATGATTACAATCAAAATGTAGAACATTTCTCTTCCCTGAGAAAGGGCCCTCATGTCCTGTTCTAGTTCATTCTTCCCATAAACCCTGCAGGCCTCAGGCCATTCCTCTTCTGATTTCTGTCACCATAGGTTAACTTTGCCTATTCTAAAACTTCCTATGAATGTAGTCATGTAGTGCATTCTTTGTTGTGTCTGGCCTTCTTCCCAATGCAATGTTTTTAGTTTCACCCATGTTGTTACGTATTTGGGGCTATTACAAATAAAGCTACTGTGAGCATTTTTATACCAGTCTTTTTGTGGGAACATGCTTTCATATTTCTTGGGCAAATAACAGGAGTAGAATTGCTGGATCACAGACACGATGTATGTTTAACTTCATAATAAGTTGGCATGCTGTTTTCCAGAACAGCTGTATTATTTTCAGTCTCACCAGTAAGGAATGGAAATTTTTATTGTTCTGTATCTTTACTAAGACTTGTTTCATATTTTAATTAATTTCCACGTAAATTCTGGGACAATGCAAACCTAACTTTGTCTTTCTCTAGTGGCTTAACCACTTGTTCCTGTAATACTGTCTTCATCAAATAGGTCATAATTGCTCCACTGCTTTAAATACCGAAATGATTTTATGGACATTTTTTCCTTTCTGGACTATGCACTTATTCCTGTGGGCTCCTTATCACTTAGTTTTCATCATTGTTGCTTCATAATACACTTAGGTGTCTGATAGTGAAAGTCACTCTTTATTCTTTTTTTTTTATTCCAAAAGATTGGTGACTATTGTCGTGTGTTTAATCTTGCATGGAGCTCAGGATTATTTTTTTAAAAATGCTATTTTTTATAAGTAAAGGAATGGTGGAAGGATAGAGAATAAAATTACAAGATTGTTCCAGCCTTCTAAAAATTTTTGCTCAAGAAAATAACAGCACAAAATCATCTTCTTCTTCTTCTTCTTCTTCTTCTTCTTCTTCTTCTTCTTCTTCTTCTTCTTCTTCTTCTTCTTCTTCTTCTTCTTCTTGTTATTATTGTTATTTAAAAAAAGCACTAGGTATTATTCTTACATAGCGAATGCAGGAAGAGTTTTTCAAAAATTCTTTACCTAGCTAGAGTTCAGAAGTCTTTTTAATTAGAGCTTCAGGCATCATGGAAATTCCTATAGAAAGTAATTTTAAAAGTTCTCTACTTCTTGGAATCTATTTTTGGAAGGGAATTTACATTTCTTGTTAATCTGCTCCAGATATGGCTATGACACTCTCAAGGCATGCCACCAGAGCAGCTCAGCTGAGCTGTCTGACTCAGCCCTCGGCCTGACTTCACGAAGTCACCTACAGATGAAGCAAGTCTGTTACCAAGAGATTATTTACTAACCACAAAGCCAGCTGTAACCTTACCTGCAGACATAGAAATCACTTGTAACCAAAAAGCTTGGTTTTAGGAGAGAGTGGTTGTGGCTTCTATCAAGGAAAGAACAGTAGATGTTGAATATTTGGAAATAGCTGTTAGTTTGAAACAAATTTTCAGATATAGTCGTTAAAATCTAAGACAGTAAGTGATACAATATCGTGCACTTCTTTTGTTTATGTTTTCTGGAGGTTAAGATCTTAGGAGATCCAAATAGAAAATAAGAGTGAGCGAGTATATGGAGACATTGGAATGGCTGTGCACTATGGATGGGAACGTAAAATGGTGTCGCGGCTGTAAAAAACAGTATAGTGATGATTCCTCAAAAAATTAAAAATGGAATTACCACACAATCCAGCAACTCGACTTCTGGATTTGCACTCAAAAAGCTTGACAATAGGGTCACAAACAGATATTTGTACACCCATGTTTATAGCAGCTTTATTCACAACAACCAAAAGGTGGAAGTAAACCAAGCATCCATCAACAAATGAATGGATAAGCAAAATGTGGTCTATACATAAAATGGAGTATTACTGAGCCTTAAAAAGGAAGGAAATTCTGACATATGCTACAACATGGGTGATAAAAAGGAAGGGAATTCTGATGTTTCTACAACGTGGGTGATAAAAAGGAAGGAAATTCTGACGTATGTTACAACTTGGGTGATTCTGAAGGACAACATGCCAAGTGAAATAAGCTAGTCACAGAAGGCAAAATACTATATAATTCCACTCAGAAAAGGTATATAGAGTAGTCAAAATCATAGAGACAGGAAGCAGAAAGGTGGATGCTAGCGGTTGGGGTGGGGATTGGGAGATGGTGAGTTATTGTTTGATGGGTATAGAGCTTCAGTTTGCAAGGTGAAAAACATTCTGGAGATGGCTGATGGTAATGCACACTAAAATGTGAATGTACTTAATGCCACTGAATTGTTCACTTAATGTGATTAAAATGGCAATTTTTATGATATGTGTATTTCACCACAATTAAAATAGCATTTTTTAGAAAAGTAAATGCAACAGAAGAAAAATGCATATCTCATTTGCACTCACTCAAATGAGATAAGGATTTACCTCTGTTGATACCATACGTATGTTTATAAAAATTTGGGTTGTAATCTTTTAGAAAATGAAATGAAACAGATTCTGAAAATCCATTAAAGTTCATTTTATTTGTCAGGGTATGTTAATCATAAAACAAACAAGCCCTGAATTTGAATTGATTAATACAATAAAAGCTTATTTTTTTCTCTTATTTCTGTCCATTGTGTGTGTGGCGGGGGCAGGCAGGCATGGTAAGTCTCCATCCCATTATTCAGGAAGCCACATCTTTATAGCTCCACCTCCTTATAGCTCCTTGGAATCCTCTCTACTCAAGCCAGTGAAGACTGTGAGGATAGTTACTAGGTAGTGTTTATGGGCCCAGCCCCGGAGTGGCCCATAGTGATTCTAGGCATGTTCCATTGGCTGGACTTTGTCACAGAGACACACATAATCCAAGGAATCCTGGGAAATGTTCAGCTGTGTGTCCAGGAAGAAGAGATGCTTAGATACTCATGAGAACTGTAGGTCTCTGCCACAGAAATTGTGCAGTTGGGTCCCACTAGAAGAGCATATTTGGTGAACATCTTTCTGGAAAGTTCAGCGATCTTCCTAGCAGTGGGAATTGTGTAAGAAATATATTTCTCATGGGGTGCAGAGAGATACAAAGTCTCCATGATCAGTCCCATCTCCTCACATGATAATATGTAGTCATGTGAATATATATATAATTATTTCAATTAACCCACATTTTGATCTGAAAATATATTACCTCAGCAACAGACCTCTAAATTTCCTTCTGACATTCATGCAGAGTGACTTTTATAGTGACAATCAGGACAAAAATCAGATCAAGTTCATAGACGGGATGAATGGAACAGTGATGTGTGCCACTGGTACAGATGGGGAGATGGACGCCCAGCCGCTCAGGGCTCGTTGGTGGGCTGTAGGTGACTTTCCCATCTCAGATGCTTGGCACTGAAGTGGAATGGGAATGAATGGAGGGCTTAGAAGGCTACTGAGTTGCAGTCAGAGCTTTGGTGAGTCATAAGTTGCTTCTGGTCTCTGGAGTGTTCTTCATTCTCACACCCTCACCAAGGATGCTCAAGATCTACACAAAGCTGGAGCTGCATTCACTCAAATGAGATGGATTTACCTCTCTTGATATCATACATATGTTTATAAAAATTTGAGTTGTACTCTTTTTGAAAATGAAAGCTTTAAAATCTGTTATGGATTTCTCCATTAAATATGCTTATATTAACATGAAAAAAATCTTTAGGAATGTGAATCATCGTTTCTCAATTTATCTTCTTTGTCAGATCAGTATTTAGCATATTAGGTGTTCTTAAGTAACGCTCATATTATTGGACTATGTCACATTTGTCTTCTGGAAAGTCTTTCGTTGCCTATTTCTGGTTTGGCTATGTCTCTCCAACCCAAGCCCCTCACTCCCTTCATAGTAGAAAGTATTTAAATAATTACCCCATCATTTAAAACACAAGTCACTGCACAGATTTATGTTAATTAGATGTAATGACACATTGAGGATTAATCCAGTGATGTATATGTGAAACGTAATATCGTCCCTCCCCAGGACTGCCAAATTGATCACCTTGAGAGCATCTGTCTGAAAGGAGCTGATGACAGAATATGTTCAATTTTTCCATTTGGAATTTCTCCACACCACAGCACAGTCTTTTGATACTTTTTATACTCTGAGTCTGTCAGAAGCAGGTAGAAGAAATCTTGATACTTCCTAAGCGTTCGAAACAACAGCCATTTCATGAATTATTTCCCTGCCAATCTTCAGGCTGCATTCTGTAGTGGACCTTTCTGCAATGTCATTGATCAGCAGATATATTTTTATTTTAAACATTTAATTATGCATTCATTCCATAAAAATTTGTGAGCACCCGCCATGTGCCAAGCACCGTCTAGTTACTGGGTATATAGCAGCGAACAAAAATAGTTTGTGTTCTAATGGAACTTTATATTCTAGGAAGAGGGACAGAAAATATGTTGGATAGTAGTAAGGACTAACCAAATAAGGATAGAGCAGGGGAAAGGGATGAGGAGAGTGCTGGTGACATGGGGTGTGATAATCGGACCAAGTCTTTTGTGATGTAGTGACATTTAAATAGAGATGAATTAGGAGAGGTCATGAATCCATGTGATTCTGGAAGAAGGAATGTTCTAAGTATGTTAGACTTCAGACTTCGCAGACAGTGTATGTGCACACCACAAGTTCCACCCTGGCCTTGGTGTGTTGTGTCCAACAAAGCCCAACATAATATTAGAGGCATAGAGTTGTGTAATCCCCAATGTAGTAGATCTGTAGCTACATAGAGAATCCAGGTAACACTGTAGAAATGGGTCTGTCCATCCTACATAGCCATGAGTGTATGGAAAATGCACCAAACACACACAATTTTTATTTTGCCCACCCCTCCTGCACACCCTTTTTTTCCCAGCATTCAGGGGCAAATGCAGAGGCTGGTTTAGAAAAAAAAATTCTTTGATTTTGAAAAAAGTTTCCTTTGGCAAAGGCAACCACAAACAAATCCAGCAAGTATATAAGATTATATCTCTTAAGCAATGTTAGAATATATTGTTTTCTATCATCTTAGAATACAGATTTTTCTATTGTATTCTTTATTTGTAAATCTTGAGCAAGAATTGTCTCTAAAAGTTTTTGGAAATCACTAAATGTCTTTTATTCTTCTACTACTAATTTTATTTTTTATATTAAAATTTCCAGGGCCAATTCCAGACTATATAACAATCTCCCTTTGTGCTGTAAACTGCTTATAATTAAGTTGGCTTTTTAATTGGGAATTTACCTGCACACCAGTATACCTGGTTTAAAATAGACAGGCACATTTGTTAAGTATTCTCAGTTTTGGATAAGTAATAAATGCCTATTTTTTTAAAAATGTAGCCTCTCAAAACCTTTCTCCCCAAATGACAGATATTAATTCATCTGTTTGTCATGAATCTAACTTTAATAAAATTTTCTTCTCCTTGAAGCTATTGACAAAAGTGGATGCACTTTGCATAGTCTGACCTCTTAAATAACAAATGCAAAACAAATGTAAATGTGGCTCCACTTTTAACGCATTTTTGCATGGTACAGGACAATTTGCTAAAACATGCATGGGCATATTTGTGTTTCATTAAAATCCATATTTGAGACAGAGCTTGCCCTTGGACATGTTATTGCTGACTTTTTATTGAATTATAGGAAATTGGGGAAATAGAAGCTGATAATGCTACATTCCAAAGAGGTTGTAGGAAAGCCATTGCTCAGGAGTATTTTGAAAAGATAAGATGTAGCTGGAGTCTCTCTGAGCAACTACAATGAGGTCATACAATTAAAGTCAGCAAACTTCCGCACAAATATTTTGCAAATACCTCCAACTTTTACTAAATATTTTCTTGTCTATATAACATTTGCCACATTATGGCCAAAAGAAATAGTGGCAGATAACTTATTTCAAATGCAATTGTGATCAGTTCTTTGAATACATCTCTTAGCTTTCAGAAACATTCTGCTGATCTCACACACTGCTAGTGGTACACATGAATTCCATGCATGGCTTTTGGTAGCTTCCCAGTTTTGTTCAGTGGACAAAAAAATACAATGCCAAAGATCTGGGTGTGTCATAATTCTGAGGACATTTGATAAATGAAGTCAGGTTAAGGTTGTTGTTGGTTGTAAAGTACTTCCTCTGCAACTTTGGTCAGGTCTGTTTTTGATGTTGACCCTTGGAATTAAGCCAAGTGTTTCTAGTTCTCTTTCAAAAACTAGCAATTGTGGACCTCAGGTCAAACTCACTTTAAGCACTGCCAGATAAAAGAGTGTTAAGTCAGATTTTGCAATGAGCAAAAGGAAGAGGGGCTTTCCAGATGAGAAAAGTTGGAGACAGAGCTTCTTGAAGGATGCCTGGGCACCGACCCTGCTTTCTTCCTCTTCATGAGCTTGTGGCCTTGCTGTGGCTGTATTTGGCTTGAGGTCTGTATGTTTCCAAAACGTCACTGGTCAGCCATGATATTTCTAGTTAAGGGCAAAGATTGTTAGTATAGAGTCTATAAGTCCTCACCTGAAAAAAATGACGGAGATCCTGTAAGGGATTCTTGAGTTTTTCATTTTGACAGTACCATGTATTGCAAAGAAAGTATCATTCTATCATTCCTTGCTGCTGTCTCCCAAAATGAATGAATGTGGGGCCACTGGACACCTAGCTGAGGGATGTGGCCTCTGCGTCTGCTTGGGGTAACTACCTCATGTTCCCCACAATTCAGAGACCTTGACTCAGTGCATTGGGATCTTCATCTAACCTTACAGAAGACATTCATATGTCCTCTTCTTGTCAAATTTCAGGCCACCTGAAATGATGCAGGAACAATGCAGATCTGTTATATTGTCAATTTGATAGATTGGAAAGAATAAAAGGCATAAAAACGGGTTTCTTAGTTTTAAGTTATTTATTTAAAAACTATTTAAAAGCTTTATTTATTCATTTAAAACTTTTATTTACTTAAAAGTTACCAGAATGCAACTTAAATGTTGAGGCCTGAAATACATTAATTACAAGTCCCTATAATTAAGATCACATTTTTTTCTTGCATGTTGAAGTATTCTCTCCCCAATCCATACTGCTGTGTAGCCATGGCCACACTTACTTTCTCCGCTTTAGATCAAAGAATGATGCATTTTGAATATAGCTGACAGTAATTGCCTTTGAGATACATTTGATCTCATCCTGTTTTATGGCCAAAAGTACTTTTTTCATGGCTATGTGAATTATTAGGAGGAAGTAAGCTTTGTGAATCACTATGTTAAGTCAAACTAGAAAAATAAAGTTGACTAAACCTAGCAAAAGCCCCACTATGAATTGCTTGTTAACATTATTCAAGTTTCCTCTTCTTCAGTAGAATCTGTGACTATCTAAATGATGTTTCATGCCAGGCAGGGAGAATAGATAATAGATTCATATTATGTACTTAACTATAACAAGACAACATTCAGATTTGTGAATAATTGAGAAAGAACATTTCATAAAATGAATCTTCTATATTATCATGGCATCTATCTGTAGAAAGTCTGACGTACGCAAGAATAAATATTAATGTCTACAGAAAATTATAACTAAACGTTTCCCTTATATTTATATTTCCCTTTCTAATATATTACTGTTGTAATTTAAAATATATTGGACCAATTTTGCTCTATTCACGTGGCTGGAGGACCTTGAGTACCATTGCTAAATGTTTTTTACTTTTCTCACATTTTCAGGAAGAGTTGCAGACTCCTATATCTAGGTTTTTCAGTCAACCGTGGTGAGATTCAGATGTATGTTTGTGGGGTTTGCACAGCTCTCCTCAAAAGCACGGTCACTAGCCTTGCCTTGGGGTGATAACAGCTGCCACTGTGGATAACATCCACCCACTGTGTTGCACTATGCTTCTGTGGAGGCTGCACTGGTCTAAACTAAAGCAAATAAATCCACAATATTCTTTTTTCTAGAATACAAGACATCTGAATAGTCCTTGGGTCAAGGTACAGGGTCTTATGCATCTTTGTTGGGATTCTATTTTCTCTTTTTACATATGGTAAGGAGTTGGTACAAATAATCATTAATATCCTTTACAGATCTGATTTGATGTGGTTCTGTATTAAGTTTACTGTATTAAATTTAAAAAGCCAAGTTCATGGTTTTTCATTTCCTCTAAGTCAGTGAGATTCATGCCATATCTTGGTCACAGTCCCTATCCTTCACCCCACTTATTTGCTACAAATGTCCACAAATATGGGTAGATGGAATAATATTTTATACGCTATGACAAACATTACATAGTTTGCATACTAATAGTTTGGCTAGCAATGGCTTCCTAAAGATGAGAAATTGTATTCATCTATTTTCATTGTTAGTTCAGCAGCTGTTTCTAGAGCATCCCTATTTTTACCCACACATTTATGTCTATTCCTGGGTGCAAGAGATAGCTTCAGTTTCCCCAAAACACATGAACTAAGTAACCACAAAGCCTGGTCCCAGATTCTGGAAAAACAAAGCAAGGCACAACAATTTTGGTCTTCTGGAAGTTGACAATCCTGTATCTGGAGACAGCTGCTTTGAAGGGGAGAGGCAGCAGCGAGACCCAGGGCAGCTTCTATATGTGAAAATCTGGAATACCCAGTTCTATCATTGCGAGGTAATTTGTAAGGAAGTATTGTATCTTCGAAGGCCAGGAAAAATAAATTTGACTCCTACGACAAAAGAGAACCATTTGAGTTTAGACCAGGGCAGAAATGGCACTGCTTGTTTCAAGAGCACACATTATCATATTCCATGTGTCCAATCCAATGGTTGTGGCCACATATATGCAAATTCATATTAAAATATATTTGACCATGCATCTTTTGAACAAAGTATAGCCAGTCAATGCCAAAGATATTCTGTTCGGTTTGGAATGAATAAAACTTCTGATGCCCATATGGTAACCTTATGCTTTGAGAACTCTTCTATAGCACAATAAAATCTGAGCTGTCAGAGTAACTAAGTGATGGGAAATGAATAACTAAATGTATAGGGAAAGAATCCAGAAAAGAAGTTTGTATTTTTTTTTAAAATAACACTTCCACAGATATGTTTGAGAAAACTGTATGATCTAGTGAACAGGATACTCAAAACTCTAATATAGAAGTCACAGGTGTGGGCCCTAGTTACCTCACTAAATGACTGGCTTTAGGCAGGTAACTTGTCTGGTTCCAATTACTAAATATGAGAAATAGAAAATACATCATTACCTTTCTATAATAGTCCACAACTATTTCAGCACACCCAATGTGACAAAAAACCATCTCAAGCCCACTTCAGTAACAACCGAGAATGTGTGGGTTCATTTAAATGTCAAGGCCAGCAGTAAGTGAGGGCTGGTTCTGCGGCTGACATATTCTGAGGAGAACATGGTCTTGATTTCTCTTTTCTGGGCACTTTTGTCCTCTGGATGGAATCCATTCTTGAGCAGGCTGAAGTCCTTCTCTCATGGTGGCAAGATGGATGTGCCAGGCAACCATCCTATCTGCAGAGAGCCTACCCAGTGAGAAGTTTTGGGATTAGTTCTGACTTGATGAATTTGGGTCTCATGTTTATCCCTGGATATATCTCTCTTGCTCAGGTGAGTGGATATGTTGACTGCCACACCTGGGTTTCTGTGACTACTCCTGGATTCAGTGATGGAGTCAGCCCCAAGTAAGGCCATAAACAAGGGTAGAGGAGAGTGGTTCCTGCAAAGAAAGTCAGGGTAAAGACACGGGGACAAATGCCAGATAGGCAGTAAATGGCAGCTGTCCAAATTTTATGCCTGAACCACTGAAAGGAATCTTCACCCTCACTGTGGGTATTAACATAGGAGGCGGTGATGCTTAATGGCATTTGAAATCAGATTGTGGTCCGCAACTTGGAAATGCTGCTTTTTAGCTGCATGACTGAGGGCAATTTCCAGACCTCAGTGCACCTCAACTTAATAATCTCTAAAGTGGAAAGAATACTGATTTCATAAATTGTCAAGAGGACAAATTGATGTTATGCCTTTCAATTGTTTAGCATTGTAAGCACTAAATGAATGGTAAGTTTTCTGCTTCTTCCCAAATGCCTCTGGCACCAGAATTTCTCACTGTGAATTCTTTCCATCCCACAAATAAACAGATAATTCCCATGTTATTTAATTTGTTCTGGTGCATAGAAATAAGAAAAGCTTAACAATCTTTTGATAAATCCAGCATAACATAGATAATCAAATTTATTAAATATAGCACCAATAAAAATCTACAGACCAATCTTCCTTATAAGAGAAGGAGGAAAAATTCTAAATGAAATAGCAAATAAAATCAGCCATACATAAAGATATTAGGAAATCATGACTAGTACTAGTTCCACAATTGCTTTCAGTAATGCAAGCTCTGACTCACCTACTCTGCTCTCGTCAGGGCTTCCTTCCACAAAGAGAGGGCATCAGACAGGACAATCGAAGTGACACGAAGGCACGAAATGTGGTTTCTTATTTACAGTGCTCAGATACTTCAGCTGGCAATCTCATCCCCACATAATCTTATCCAACCTCATGGCTTTCAATATCCTCTATATGCTAGCAAATTCCAAATGCATATTTCCAAACTTGATAGTTCCCACAAACTCCAAACTTACCATCCACTACATAATATCATCTCTACCTGCAGTAGCCGTCTCAGGAGCATGTCCACACAGAGCTCTTGATTTTAACCTTCCTTCAACCTTCTCCTTCTTGAAAAATGGCTCCATTGCTCACCAGGGAATAATGCCAATGACCCAAGAGTAATTCTTGATTCCTCTCTTTCCCTCACTCCCCGATCAGAGCCAACCGAATTTCCTGTTGGTGTTGCCATCAAAATCTATTCCTAATCTAGCCACTTCTTCCCATCTTGACCACCAACCTAATTTAAGCTAACAACATTGCCTTGCCTGGTCTACTGCAACAGCCTTCAGTTGTTATTTCTGCTTCCACACTTGCCTTCTCCCAACCTCCACGTATGTTCTCCAGAGTAAATGCCTTTCTTTAAATAACAGCAGTCAGAGTAAATGTTGTACGATATAAATGTGATTATAACAAAGCTTCCCCCTCACCCAGACACTTCAATGGGTTCCCATTCAGTTGAGGGTGAGATGCAGCCTCCATGCCTTCCCCTCTAACTTCCTCTCTGCTCTGCCTTATTCATACTGCCCCACACATTGCAGGGTTGCTGGGCATTGTTTATTCCTAGAATGCTGCAAGCTCTTTTATTGATGGGATGGGGAGTGAGGATACTATTACCTCCTCTCTCTGCCTGAAGTGTTCATTCCCAGATCTTCCATCCAGGTCTTTTATCACCTCCTCTCTGGGGAGGTCAGGCTTTCCTGACCACACTTTCTTAAATAGAACCTCTTTCTACTTTACCTGGAATTATTTATTTCTTCACTTGTTTAACTCTCGTCTTCCCCACTACAGTGTGATTTCCAAGATGACAGAAGATTTGTCTTGTTCATTACTACAGTCATGCACCATATAACAACATTTAGGTCAACAGTGGACTGCATATACAACGGTGGTTCCATAAGATTATAACGGAGTTGAAAAATTCCTATCACCTAGTGACATCAAAGCCATTGTAATGTCCTAGCACAATTACTTTATTTTTTATGAATTTAGAGTAGCCTAAGTGTACGATGTTTATAAAGTCTGTAGTAGGGTAATGTCCTAGGCCTTCACATTCACTCACCTCTCACTGACTGACTTACCCATAGCAACTTCCGGTCCTGCAAGCTCCATTCATGGTAATTGCCCTACACACGTATAACATTTTTCATCTTTTATACCCTATTTTTACTGTACTTTTTCTATGTTTAGCTACACAAATAATAAATAATTACCATTGTGTTGTAACTGCCTACAGCATTCAGGACAGTAACATGTTGTACAGATTTGTAGCCTAGGAGCAATAATAGACTATACCATACAGCCTAGGTGTGTAGTAGGCTATACCATCTAGGTTTGTGTAAGTGCACTCTATGATGTTTGCACAATGATGGAATTGTCTATCGATTACTTTCTCACAGTGTATCCCCTATCCCTGTGATTAAGCAGTGCATGGCTATAAATGCTGTGTGCTTAGAACAGTGCCTAGTTCATAAGACAAACAATAAGTGTGTGCTGGAGTATTGAGGGGAAGGAGGAAGAGAGGAAGGATAAAGAGGAAGGGAGGGAAGAAGGAAAAAGGAAAGAAAGGAAAGAAAGAGGGAGGGAGGAAAGAAGGAAAAAGGAAAGAAAGGAAAGAAAGAGAGAAGGAGGGAGGGAAGAAGCAAGGAAGGATTTGAAATTCCACAGAGGAACTCAGTTTGGAGCTGAAGACAAAATCGTGAGGACTAGTGACTATTCCCATGATTCAACTGCAGCATCTGTGGCTTCTGTTTCCTCGTTGTAACTAACAAGGGATTCTTGTTTGTAAAGCACTTTGAGTTCTTTATGTGGAAGACTTAAATGCAATGTATTGCATTGCTCCATTATTCTATTTGCTGCAATGCAAATACATCTCAGAATATTGAGTGGAGTAAGAAAAAGCACAGAAATATATTACTAGAATAAATTGAGCAAGGGAAGGGACAAGTATATGAAAGTGACCTGAATATTAAAGACAAAAATTTTAGTCTAAAAGATCAACTGCAAATTCAAGTGGAGAGAAGCAAATGAATGGATCTGAAGAATGATTAGCCTGAAAGAATCTGGTGCTTTTTAACCAAGACGTTGTGAATTTTAAATGAAATAAATTCCAAATAGGCTTTACAAGGGCCGAGCTCTGCTATCGGGAAGATTCAGAAAGGATGTCTGGGTTGGTTTGCTCAGAGTCTATTTCTTCCTTATTTGAATGATCTTATTAAATACACAACAATGTTAATACATGCACGTGTTTCTTAAAGCAGGAATTGTTCCCTTGATAATGAAGTGTGAGGGCCCACTTGGGAAAGGTATTAAAACCACCACTCACTTTCATGATGCCTCTAATAGCAAAGCAAATGTCCAAGTGCTGCTGGAAAGCAGAAAGATGAACATTACAGCCTTCTACCTGATGAAAAGCTTTCCAACGTCAATCTAACTGCATGTGAAAAAAATCGCACTTTCTTTTGAGCAGCTAAATGATTTGAATATAAATAAGCAATTCTTTCCGCCCGTCAGTTACCTCAAGAATATTTAGTGCTGTCTCCTTTAATGATTGCTCGTTAAGATGAGTGCAAGTGAATGGATTTAATCAGGGTAATGCAGGGTAATAATCATGTGAATTTCTCCACATCAGGTCTTGTCCCATCTGTTCCAAGCTATTTGTCCATGTAAAACTGTCAACGTTCCAAGCCACTGACTGACAGGTGAGGCCAGACATGTACATTCTTCATCTGAGAGCCAGAGGTGGTCTGATGTGCCCTTCTCACTAAAACAAATTGTTTAAAGACCTAAAAGGATTTTATACTCAGTACCATTGTTTTAAAAATTGTATTTGTTGAGTGTTAAAATATTTAGTTCACTCTTGCTTAGTGCAAGAGCATGACCAACATCTGTGGCTTGATTGATGCAGTAGACTCAGAGGAAGGCTGGAGAATATGTCCTTGGAGGTCTTCACCCCAGGCACTGAAAGGAGGCTCATTCAGGAAGCAAAACGGGACATTAGTTTAGCAGTCACGTGAATGCTGCAAAACTACAGACAGACGTCTCTTATTTTTCCATCCTCCAGGGTAAGAAGAGTGAGTCTCAAGAGAGTGAGGAACGGTGAATCTTTGGCAGCCTCTGTGTGTGCTCGTGGAAGAGACAGTGACAGAAATTATGTAATGAAAAAAATGTAGCACAAGCCTTATGAATTTTTACTTTTCACTCCATGGGATTCCCATGTCAAAAGACCTATTCTACACAAAATAAAATTCTCTATGAAGAATTGTCTCTGCTCCCCAAGTTAGTTCTAACAAAAGTCGTAATAGAATATCTGAGAACCAAATGGCCCCTCAGGATACTAGAATCCGGAAGACAAATAGCATGCTAATAAATAGAATTGGACATCGTTATTTCTTTTAAGTCTTTGGTGCAATATGTATTATCTCTGCTAGTTTCCTGTCAGGGCTGAAAAACTGTATTGCTATCCTAGACTCAGGATATGAACTTTTTTTTTCACTTTCGCACTTTAATGTTCTTGTTACTTTTCTTGCAATACTGAAATGCCAGGACCTTGCTGAAGGCGCACACCACGGGATCAGTACATAAATGTCATGGCAATATGACAGCAAACAGGGATGAACTCCATGCTGGTGTTATGGCCTGGGTTCTCTAGGAAGAGAGAGCTAGAAAACAATGACTGTCTTTCAAAGTGACTTGGTAATATTTATTTTTTTCCTCTGGTAATATTTATTTTTCTTTTCCTCCGTTACATAATTGAGTCTGGTTTTACTTAACACACCCACTATATGTTAAACACCAAGTGGATTAATGAATGAAGAGTACTGAGGATGAGAAGAAAGCACAAATCTGCTTCACAGAGCTGAGTCTTGCAGGGCACAGGTGGGTTAACCAAGATTTGCAACAGAAAGGACAGGTGCAACAATAGAAGCTTGATTGAGAAACCAAGGAACTAGCAGTAACTGCTTTTCTGAGAGTTCTTGGCTTCCCTACAAGCATACCTCATTTTATTTTATTGCACTTCACTTTATTGTGCTTTACAGATATTGTGTTTTGTTTTTGTTTTTAAGGGATTGAAGGTTTGTGGCAATTCTGTGTCAAGCAAGTTTATGGGGGTCATTTTTCCAACAGCGTGTGCTCTCTTCATGTCTCTGTCATACTTTGGTAATTCGTTCACTATCTGAAACCTTTTTTTAAATTATTTTTGTATCATTATGGTGATCTGTGATCAATGTTCCTGTTGTAATTGTTTGGGGACACCACCAACTGTCTCCAAACAAGATGGCAAACTTGATTGATAAATGTTGTGTGTGTTCTGACTGACCCTCTCCCTGGCTGTCCCATTGTACTCCTTCTCCTTGAGCCTCCCTATTCCCTGACTTGCAACAATATTAAAATGAGGCCAATTAATAACCCTAAAATGGCCTTCAAGTGTTCAAATGAAAGGAAGAGTTTCCTGTCTTTTATTTTAAGTTAAAAGCTAGAAATGGTTAATCTTAGTGAGAAAGGCATGTTGAGAGCCATGACAGGCCAAATGCTTAGGTTGTGAATGCAAAGGAAAACCGTTTGAAGAAAATTAAAAGTGCTACCCCAGTGAACACTCAAGTGATAAGCGTATAAAATAGCCTTATTGCTGATATGAAGAAAGTTTTAGAGCTCTCATACAAAATCAAACCAGCCACAACATTTCCTTAAGCCAAAGCCTAATCTAGAGCAAGGCTCTAACTCTCATCAGTTGTATGAAGGCTGAGAGAGGTAAAGAAGCTGCAGAAGAAAAGTTTGAAGTTAGCAAAGGATAGATCATGACGTTTAAGGAAAGAAGCCATCTCTATAACATAAAAGTACAAGGTAAAGCAGCAAGTGCTTAAGTAGAAGCTGCAGCAATTCAGATGATTTAGCTAAGGTTGGAGATCGGGGGTTGATGGCAGATAAAGGCCTAATGTGCATCTTCCACATGGATGGCAGAACAGTGTGTGGAGACTCACATCATGATCTTTTTTGCTCCAGGAACCACTGCAGGAACATGCCAGGAAAACCAAAATAATTTACAGATCCTTTGAAAGAAGTGGCTTGCTGCTGCAAATTCCACAAAACAGGCAAAAAACCGTGAGTTCCCAAAGCATGATAGGAGGAAAACCTACCTTTGAACACACATACCCACTGGGGAATCTGAAAATCCAGATCGCAGGAGAAGGATTTAACCTACCTAGGGATAAAATGGATTTAGCGAGTTGTGCCAAATGTAAAAGTAGAAGTAGCAGTGGATAGTGCCTTGCATGCACTCCTAGTCTCCAGCTTGAGCCCAGGGAAGCCATCATTGACTATATCTCGCAGGGTCCCTTGGGGAAGGCAGCCAATGCAACTGCAGAGGGGTCACAGGGTGAAGGAAGTTCCCATCAGAAATTGGTAATGGTTTTGACTGGGCACAAATTTTCTTGAGCAGAGTCTGGGGTGTGAGTGGGAGCTGCTGCACGTATAAGCAAGGAAGCACAGGAGCTGCTGCCAATGGAGTGGGCAGTGGAGAGGGGCTAGGTCTGAAAGCCATGCTTGCTTTGCCAGTGGGATACGCATGGTCTTGGGCAAGGTCTGAGTGGGGGCACTGCTGGAGTGAGACCAGCCTCACCAACTGTGTGGGAGCTGGGTCAGGCCTCTTGCTACTGGCTATCCCCCACTTCCCTGGTGAACTATATGATACAGCAGAGGTAGCCAGGATTCTCTCTGGAAGATATCCCCATTGGCCTGAGAACCACCACCTCCATCCCCCACAGTGGCTGTGGCAAGCCCCACTCAAGGAGAGTCTGAGCCCACACACACCTAACCCTGCCTCCACCTGATGGTATTTCCCTACCTTCCCTGGTAGCCAAACTCAAGACATAGAAATTCTTGGGAGCTTTATGTTCCCACCCATCACCTGAGAAACCAAAATAATTACCCTGGCCAACTTAGGGCAAGCTTACAGCCCCCTACTACTACTGCAGCCGGTGCTCTCTTGAAAGTGCCATCTCCTGGCTGGAGGACAACCAACTCAGGTCATTAAAGTAACTCAGGACAGAATAACCCTGACCCCAGGAAGGAGAAGACAACACCTAATTCCACTGCCTGCAGTATCCTGGCTAAGCAGATGCCCTGAGTCTGTCCACATGACAACTTCACTGCTAGTATAACCAGCATTCAAGAAAGCCAGAAAACTAAACCTATCTACAATCAAGGGCTCTCACAGAGTCTACTTCACTTCCCTGCCACCTTCACTAGAGCAGGTGCTGGAATCCATGTCTGGGAGACCTGAAGACAGATCACATCACAGGACTCTTTGCAGACATCCGCTGATACCAGCCCAGAGCTTGGTAGCCTTGCTGGGCGGCTAAACCCAGAAGAGCAACAACAATCACTGCAGTCAGTCCAGCTGTCAGGAAGCCCCATCCCTAGGGAAAGAAAGAGAGCACCACATTGAGGGATCACCCCATGAGGCAAGAGAATCTTAACAGCAGGGCTTGAGTTTTAGACCTCTCCACTGAAATAGTCTACCCAAATAAGGAACCAGAAAAGCAATTCTGGTAATATGACAAACAGGTTTCTGTAATACCCCAAACCATCACACACACCGGCTCCCCATCAATGGATCCAAACCAAGAAGAAATCGCTGAAGAGCCAGATAAAGAATTCAGAAGATTGATTATTCAACTGCTTAAGAAGATACCAGAGAAAGGTGAAGACCAACTTAAAGCAATTTTAAAAATGTAGGATATGGATGAACAATTATCAAGAGAAATATGTATCATTAAAACAATAACAAATTCTGGAAATAAAAGATACACTTAGAGAAATACAAAATGCAATGGAAAATTTTAAAAATAGAACAGAACAAGTAGAAGAAAGAAATTCAGAGCTTGAAGACAATGTTTTTGAATTAATTCAATCAGAAAAAGGCAAAGAAAAAAGAATTTTAAAAAATGAACAAAGCTTCCAAGAAATTTGGGATTATGTTAAAAGGCCAAACCTAAGAATAATTTGTGTTTCTGAGGAAGAAGAGAAACCTAGAAGTTTGGAAAATTGTTTGAGGAAATAATTGAGCAAAGCTTTCCTGGCATTCCTAGATATCTAGACATCCAAATACAAGAAGCTCAAAGAAAAACTGGGAAATTAATCACAAAAGATCATCACCTAGGCACATAGTCACCAGGTTATCTAAAGTCAAGACAAAGGAAAGAATCTTATGAGCTGTGAAACAAAAGCATCAGATAACCCTTAAAGGAGAACCTATCAGATTAACAGCAGACTTCTCAGCAAAAACCTTACAAGCCAGAAAGGCTTGGGGTTCCATTTTTAGCCTCCTGAAACAAAATAATTGTCAGCCAGGAATTTTGTACCCAGCAAAACTAAGCTTCATAAATGAAGGACAGATAAAGTCTTTTTCAGACAAATAAATGCTAAGAGAATTTGCCACTAGTAAGCCAGCACTACAAAAAGTGCTTAAAGGAGTTCTAAATCCTGAAACAAACCTTGAAATACACCAAAATGGAATCTCCTTAAAGCATAAATCTCACAAGGCCTATAAAATAATAACACAATGGAAAAAAAAAGGTATTAAGGCAACAACTAGCACAATGAATAGAAAGTACCTCACATCTCAATACTATCATTGAATGTAAATGGCCTAAATACTTCACTTAAAAGACACAGAATGGCAGAATGAATAAAAATCCACCAATTAAGTATCTGCTATCTTCAAGAGACTCACCCAACCCATAAGAACTCACTTAAGGTAAAGGGGCGGAAAAAGATATCCCGTGCAAATGGACACCAAAAGCAAGCAGGAGTAGCTATTCTTATATCAGGCAAAATAGACTTTAAAGCAATAACAGTAAAAAAGAGACAAAAAGGGACATTATATAATGATAAAATAAATGGATAGTCCAAAAGGAAAATATCATAATCCTAAATATATATGCATCTAACACTGGAGCTCCCAAATTTATACAACAATTACTACAAGACCTAAGAAATGAGATAGATGAGGGACTCCAATACTCCACTAATAGCACAGCTTATCAAGACAGAAAGTCAACAAAGAAAAAATGGACTTAAACTATACCCTAGAACAAATGGAATTAATAGATATTTACAGAACATTCTACCAAACAACTGCAGAATATGCATTATTTTCTTCAGTACATGGAACATTCTCCAATATAGACCATATGATGGGTCACAAAACAAGTCTCAATAAATTTAAGAAAATCAAAATTATATCAAGTACACTCTCGGACTATAGTGAAATAAAACTGGAAATTAACTCCATAAGGAACTCTCAAAACTATACAAATACATGGAAATAAATAATCTGCTCTTGAATAATCTTTGGGTCAACAATGAAATCGAGATGCAAATTAAAAAAAATTCTTTGAGCTGAACAATAATAGTGAGACAACTTATTAAAACCTCTGGGATGCAGCAAAAGCAGTGTTAGGAGAAAGTTCTTAGCATTAAATACCTACATCAGAAAGTCTGAAAGAGCATAAATAAATAATCTAAGGTCACACCTCAAGGAACTAGAGAAACAAGAACAAAGAAAACCCAAACCTGGCAGAAAAAAAAAGAAATAACAAATATCAAGAGCAGAATTAAATGAAATTGAAACAAAAACAACACAAAAGAAAATGAAACAAAAAGCTGGTTCTTTGAAAAGATAAACAAAATTGATAGACCATTAGTGAGATTAACCAAGAAAAGACGAGAGAAGATCCAATAGTCTCAATTAGAAATGAAACAGGAAATATTACAACTGATACCATAGAAATACAAAAAATTATTCAAGGCAACTATAAACACCTTTACACACATAAACTAAAAAATCTAGAGGAGGTGGGTAAAATATACAGTTCTCCAGATTAAGTCAGGAAGAAATAGAAACTCTGAACAGACAAATACCAAGTGGCAAGATTGAAACAGTAGTAAAAAAAGATCACAACAAAAATGTCCAGAACCAAAGGTGTTCACAGCTGAATTCTATCAGACATTCAAAGAAGAATTGGTACCAATCTTAACTAAAACTATTCCAAAAGATAGAGAAAGAGGGAATCCTCCTTATATCATTCTGTGAAGCCAGTATCACCCTAATGTCAAAACCAGGAAAGGACATAACAAAAAAAGCAAACTACAGACCAATATCCCTGATGAAAATAGATGCAAAAGTCCCCAACAAAATACTAGCCAACCAAATTCAACAGCATATCAAAAACATAATCCACCATGATCAAGTGGGTTTTATGCTAGGGATGCACGAATGATTTAACATATACGAGTCAATACATGTGATACATGACATAAACAGAATTAAAAACAAAAATCATATGATCATCTCAATAGATGCAGGAAAAACACTTGACAAAATCCAGCATCCCTTTATGATTAAAACCCTTAGCAACATTGGCATAGAAGGGACATACCTCAAGATAATAAAAGCCATCTATGACAAATCCACAGCCAACATTATACTGAATGAGAAAAAGTTGAAAGCATTCTCCCTAAGAACTAGAACAAGACAAGGATGTCCACTTTCACCACTTTCATTCAACGTAGTACTGGAAGTCCTAGCCAAATCAATCAAACAAGAGAAAGAAATAAAGGGCATCCAAATCAGTAAAGAGGAAGTCAGACTGTTGTTGTTCACCAGTAATATGATTGTATACCTAGAAAACCCTAAAGACATATCAAAAAAGCTCCTAGATCAGATAAATGAATTCAGTAAAGTTTCAGGATACAAAGTCAGTGTACACAAATCAGTAGGACTGCTATGCACTGATAATGGGCAAGCTGAGAAACAAATCAAGAACTCAGTCCCTTTTACAACAGCTGCAAAAACCCAAAATACTTAGGAATATACCTAACCAAGGAGGTGAAAGATCTCTACAAGGGAAAATACAAAACACTGCTGAAAGAAATCATCTATGACACAAACAAATGGAAACACATCCCATGCTCATGGATGGGTAGAATCAATATTATGAAAATGACCATACTGCCAAAAGCAATCTACAAATTCAATGCAATTCCCATCAAAATACCACCATCATTCTTCACAGAACTAGAAAAAAACTAAAATTCATATGGAACCAAATAAGAGACCACATAGCCAAAGCAAGACTATGCAACAACAACAACAATAAAAAACCTGGAAGCATCACATAACCTGACTTCAAACTATGCTAAAAAGCAGTAGTTACCAAAACAGCATGGTATTGGTATAAAAACAGGCACATAGACCAATGGAACAAAATAGCAAACCCAGAAATAAAGCCAAATACTTACAGCCAACTGATCTTGGACAAAGCAAACAAAAACATAAAGTGGGAAAAGGACACCGTATTCAACAAATACTGCTGAGATAATTGGCAAGCCACATGTAGAAGAATGAAATTGGATCCTCATCTTTCACCTTATAAAAACAACCTCAAGATGGATCAAAGACCTAAATATAACACCTAAAACCATAAAAGTTCCAGAAGATAACATCAGAAAAACTCTTCTTGACCTTGGCTCAGGCAAAGAGTTCATGACCAAGAACCCAAAAGCAAATGCAGCAAAACCGAAAATAAATAGATGGGACCTAATTAAACTAAGAAGTTTCTGCACAGTAAAAGAAATCAGCAGAGTAAACAGATGACCCACAGAATAGGAGAAAACATTCACAAATTATGCATCTGACAAAGAAGTAATATCCAGAATCTACAAGGAACTCAGACAAATCAGAATGAAAAAAAACAAATAATCCCATCAAAACGCGGGCAAAGGACATGAGTAGACAAGTCTCAAGATATACAAATAGCCAACAACATATGAAAAAAATCCTCAACATCACTAATTATCAGGGAAACACAAATTAAAACCACTATGAGATACCACTTTACTCCTGCAAGAATGGCCACAATTAAAAAATCAAAAAATAATAGATGTTGGTGTGGATGTGGTGTAAAGGGAACACATTTACACTGCTGATGGGAATGTAAACTAGTACAACCACTGTGAAAAACAATATGGAGTTTATTTAAAGAACTAAAAGTAGAACTACCATTTGATCCAGCAATCCCACTCCTGGGTATCTACCCAGAGGAAAAGAAGTCATTATATGAAAAAGACACTTGCACATGCATTTTTATAGCAGCACAATTTGCAATTACAAAAATATGGAACCAGCCTAAATGCCCATCGATGAATGAGTGGATAAAGAACATTTATATATATATATACACACACACACACACTATAGAATACTACTCAGCCATAAAAAAGGAATGAGACCTATTGCTCAGAAAAAAATAGTTTTTTAAAAATAGTACTGCTCATTGACAATGCATCTAGTTACCTAAGAGCTTTGATGGAGATGTACAAGGAAATCTATGTTGTTTTCATGCCCGCCAATACAACATCCGTTTTGCAACACATGTATCAAGAAGTAATTTTGACATCTAAGTCTTATTATTTATAAAATACTTTTCATAAGGCTACAGCTGCCATGGATAGTGATTTCTCTGATGTACCTGAGCCAAGTAAATTGAAAACTTTCTGGAAAGGAGTCACCATTTTAGATACCACTAAGAAGTGATTCATGGAAGGGGGTTAAAAAAAAACAACAATAACAGGAGTGTAAAAGAATTTGACTCCAACCCTCCTGATGACTTGGAGGGGTTCAAGACCTCAGTGGAGGAAATAGCCAGAGATGTGTGGAAATAGAATGAGAATTAGAATTAGAAGTGGAGCCTGAAGATGAGACTGAATTGCTGTCATCTTATGATGATGTTTTTAAGAAATGAGGAAGTGCTTCTTACAGATAAGCAAATAATTTCTTGAGATGGAAACTACTCCTGGTAAAGAAGTTGTGAACATTGTTGAAATGACAACAAAGGATTTAGAACATTTCATAAACTTAGTTAATAAAGTAGTGGCATGGTTTGGGGGACTGACTCCAATTTTGAAAGTTCTACTGGGGGCAAAATGCTGTCAGACAGCATCACATGCTACAAAGAGGTCTTTTGTGAAAGGAAGAGTTCATCAACGCACAAAATTGATTGCTGTCTTATTTTAAGAAATTGCCACAGCCACCCAACCTTCATCAACCACCAGCCTGATCAGTCAGCAGCCATCAACATTGAAGCCAGACCCTCCACCAACAAAAAGATTATGACTCATTGAAGGCTCAGATGATCGTTAGCATTTTTTGGTAATAAAGCATTTTCAATTAAAGTATGTATATCTTTTTTTTTAGACATAGTGCTATTGCACACTTAATAGACCACAGTTTAGTATAAACATCATTTTTATATGTACTGGAAAATGAACAAATTAGTGTGACTGGCCTTATTGCAATATTCTTCTATTTTGGTGGTCTAGAATTTAATGCACAGTATTATGGAAGTATGCTTGTATTTCATAGCTGCATGCCCTTACATTTTTGTTTTTCTAAGCTGCAGAATGTTTCTTCTAAGTTGCAAAGTTTCTTCTTCTTTCTACTGGAGGGAAAACAAGGTTCATCCTCCTGGCATGCATGGATTTGGATCCATTCTGATGGCATCTGCTCATGAACACCTCCCTTGGTGCTTCCTTGATGATCCTGTCTCTTTCCTTCATCTCACTGTAGTTGTGTCAGGAAGAACAGAGTGAGTCCGAGATGGCATAGATGGTCCTATTCAGAGAAGAGCCATAAAAGAACCTACAGATTTACTCTCACTACTAGTTTTTTAAAATATTACTTCCCTTTCAGTTTTCTAAAAATAAGATTAATCTTAAGTATTCTTTATGACACATTTAGACAAAGTAACACACATTCATTAAGACATATGCCTCATTATTGGGTCTGCCAGGTACCTTTTGATTAAGTGCTAAGTTGGAGAAGCTTTAATTCCCCCAGTGTTTATTGAATTGGTCCCCACTTTGTGCTCTGGTGATGAGTTGTCTAAAGAACTAACTTGGCTGGGAGTGGTGGCTCATGCCTATAATCCTAATACCTCAAGAGGCCGAGGCAGGAGAATTGCTTGAGGTCAGGAGGTTAAGGCTAGCCTTGGCAATGTAGCAAGACTCCATGTCTATGAAAATTTTTAAAAAAGTAGTCAGGCATGGTGGTGCATATCTTTAGTCCTAGCTACTCAGAAGGCTGAGGCAGGAGGATTACCCGAGCTCAGAAATTTGAAGCTGCAGTGAGCTGTGATTATACCACTGCACTCCAACTTAGGTGACAAAGCAAGACTCTGTCTCTAAAGAGAGAGAGGGGACTTAGTTTTATATCACATTATCTATGTGGCTCACTCTGCCTTTAGTCTTGGGATAACTGGAAGGTACAAACTATACTTCATCTACCTTTGTCCCCTCATAGTGGTTCTGCCGCTCTTGAACATTTGGCAATGTCTCGAAACATTTTGGTTGTTACAGCCTGGGGAGGACATCTAGTGGGTAGAGGACAGGAATGTGGTAGACATTCTACATTTCCTAGATTGCACAGGGCAGCCCCTGCCCTAACAAAGAATTATCTAGCCCAAAATGTCCATAATGTAAAGACTGAAAAAACCCACTTCAGCATTACAGGCAGCACGGTATACGTATTAAGAAATACCAATTTAATTTTTCATAGTGCGTTAGAGAGTGAAAGCAACAAATTTAATTATGTACTATTTTATCTTTACTTTTCTACTAGAACAACTAGCTCATGTCATAAAACTCTCATGGTTTTGGAAAAATAAGAGGGAAAAGATTTTAACCCCTGAATTACTCTGCAGATGCTGACCAGGGTGAACAGTGCTGAGTGCTTGTCTTCATTTCATTGCACCTTACTTTCCTTTAGGCCTTTGACCTGGTGTACACACGTATGTGCAAGGCTAATTACTTTGATTTTATACTTAGTGATACTTTTATTATGTATATTTTATTCTATAACTATTTTACAGATAGTTTTGAATTGCTCAACCATTGCATATTGGAGAACTACTCAGGAGTCCTATGTTGTTGGTTGTACCATATCATCATAACTTAAGTGAAAATTTCAAAAATATATATTTTTAAAGAGTACACAGATAACATTAAGTAGAATCACACCTGTAGGCAAAATCAATTATTCGTAGTAGAGATGAAGAATTGAGTATCTTTGGCTAATTACTGTGGAGGAGCTGTTCTCCCAGCTGTCTGAAGGTGTCTGATTCCATTATTTGCCTGTGATGACTTTGAAAGCTAGGTAAACCTGTAAAATGCAAAAGCCATCAATAAGAAGCAAATTGTTGCTAGAGTATCTCCTCCTTATTTGACTGTCTCAGAAATAAATAGAGAAAGCAGTGACATAAACAAATGTACACCACCTTCCTGCCCCATGACTTTATTGTTAGTCTTCTTCCCCAGAGGAGTCCTGATCTAATTGAAGAGCGTGAACAACCCAACCTGTCCAAAACTCTATAACTTCATTATTTTTTAAGTAAATAATTTTTTATTCCTAAAATGCTAGAGTCTCACCTCATTATCTATTTTCTTCTTGCAGTGATACAATTTCTTCTTGGGACTTTCACAAATGGCATCATTGTGGTGGTGAATGGCATTGACTTGATCAAGCACAGAAAAATGGCTCCACTGGATCTCCTTCTTTCTTGCCTGGCGGTTTCTAGAATTTTTCTGCAGTTTTTCATCTTCTACGTTAATGTGATTGTTATCTTCTTGATAGAATTCATCAAGTGTTCTACAAATTGTGCAATTCTCTTATTTATAAATGAATTGGAACTTTGGCTTGCCACATGGCTCGGCGTTTTCTACTGTGCCAAGGTTGCCAGCGTCCCTCACCCACTCTTCATCTGGTTGAAGATGAGGATATCCAAGTTGGTCCCATGGATGATCCTGGGGTCTCTGCTATATGTATCTATAATTTGTGTTTTCCATAGCAAATATGCAGGGTTTACGGTCCCATACTTCTTAAGGAACTTTTTATCCCAAAATGCCACAATTCAAAAAGAAGATACACCGGCTATACAGATTTTCTCTTATGTTGCTGAGTTCTTAGTGCCATTACTTATCTTCCTTGTTGCTGTTCTGCTCTTGATTTTCTCTCTGGGGAGGCACACCCAGCAAATGAGAAACACAGTGGCCGGCAGCAGGGTTCCTGGCAGGGGTGACCCCAGCAGCGCATTGCTGTCTGTCCTGTCCTTCCTGATCCTCTGCTTCTCCCACTGCATGATAAAAGTTTTTCTTTCTTCTCTAAAGTTTCATGTCAGAAGGTTCATCTTTCTGTTCTTCATCCATGTGATTGGTATATACCCTTCTGGACACTCTCTCATCTTAATTTTAGGAAATCCTAAATTGAAACAAAATGCAAAAAAGTTCCTCCTCCACAGTAAGTGCTGTCAGTGAGAGAGAACTTTGATCAGTTCAAAGAACCCATGATTCAATGACTTACCCACGCCTGCCACACTTCCCTCAGCCAGACAAAGCAGCCTGTTCATAAATATACAACACGTCCCCTTCAGGCCTGTTTATCTGGCCTGAGGTATTTCTATGAATTTGCTACTTTTTCAAGCAGTTAAACTGATTTTGAAAGCACAACATATGTTGATGGATTACATCAATGTCAATATCCTGGTTGTGATATTGTACTATCATCTTGCAAGTTGTTACCATTGGGAAAACTGAGTAAATGGTTCAGGGTCTTTCTGTATTCCTTCTTACAAATGCACCCAGATCTACAATTATTTCAAAATTAAAAGTTTGATGAAAAAGAAAAGCACATGTTTGAACTCGTGATGTCAGAAGGACACATGAATGCTGTATGGTCCATGACTATCCGATGCCTAGTCTTCGATGGTTTATCCTGACCTTAATGGGCTGACTTCATTTCTTGTCTACCTGGATATTATTTCTGTTCTGTTTGTTGGAGTTGCAGGCAATGGATCCATTCTTTCTCCTCAGATCACAAACAAAGCAAGGACAAGCAGGCCTTCTCCATCCTTATAAGCATATTCTACTTCATCCTGCAGAGAGCCTAGATGCCATGGTGACATGGGCAATCAACTGATAAAGGGGAAGACAGAGGAAGAGGAGGAGGCGTCGAGGACGGAATGCCTGTTTTCCATTTCTCCTAGCTGTGCACTCTGAACAGACAATAGCTTGCAAAGATGTTTTATTTTGTATTTGTTTGCCTGACTTTGAGACCCTTTCAACTCGGGGTGGTAATTTGGAACTCCTCCTGCATTGCATGTCTTCCCAATGAAGCAACATCAGTAGGTGGGTGAGGCTGGGGGTGTCTTCATCTGCTTCAAGTCACAAATGCATTTTCTGTTTAGTTGAGATTTTGAATACTAAGAGATAGGTAGATAGATAGATAGATAGATAGATAGATAGATAGATAGATAGATAGATAGGTAGGTAGATAGATAGATAGATAGATAAATTATGGAGATAGATATACTTGTATATTTCCAAAACAGCTTCAGAACTGTTTTGCTTCCAGACAGGTAAATGAAGTAAAAAATGTTCTTAAGCTTAGCTGTAACTTGTAGTTCAGGCGCGATGATGCAAAGTAGGTTTAGGTTTAGATTTGTCAATCACCAGTAATAGGAACCCAAATACAGCTTTTCTAACCCAAGCCACGCAGGCCTGGTTGTAATACACCAATGAAGGATTTTGCTTCAGAAGATTCAGGGACGTACTTATCTTCTTGGGCATGGGAACTCAGCTCTGAGTGTACTCTCAACTTCCCACAGGTTTCACCCTTCATTCCCCAGGGGCAAAATGACAGCCTCCATCTTCCTGCTATTTCATTTTCCCACGTCCCACTAGGTAGGAAGGTTTGTAGCTAATCAAGCACTCAGGGAGCCAGCTGTGGGAAGATCAGTTGTATCCTGGATGTAATTATTGCTTCTGATTCGGGGAAAGGACAATAAAAAGTCACTTTTCTTTTTCTCAAGTTCAGAGAATATCCTGTTCCTTGAATCTGTGATATGTGTACCTGAAAGAGTGGGAGCAATTTCAAACATTCAGGGAGAAATTTGTCATGATACAATTCTTGTGTGTTTTTTTTCTGATACTAAATTCTGATTCTATTTCATGCAACTCATGCTTTAATAATGTTAGCTAATTAGATAACTATTAACATACGACTAGATGGGTGCAGGAAATCAACATGGCACATGGATACATATGTAACAAACCTGCACATTGTCACATTGTGCACATGTACCCTAAAACCCTAAAGTATAATAAAAAAGAAAAAAAAAAAAGATATGACTAGGTTTGTATACTGTTATCAAGAAATGTTTAAAAAAAGAATTCATAGTAAAACAATTCTAAAAACATTTTCATAGTCTACTTTCCTAGAAATATATTTCTTTCAGAAATGTTGCCTAGGTTTTGAGTTGATGAGTATTGCGTAGGACACTAATTGCTCAAATTTAGAAGCAAAACAGACTGAGCTTTTGTCTCTCTGGAGCCATGCTTATCTGCACTCACCAGCTTTGCCAAATTGCTTTTGTCCTCATTGAACAGTGGGTTGACCTCTATCATGGTGCAACATCTTTTTGTACCCACTCTTGTAGCTTTAGAGATGGGGCTGGGCATTATGGCCCTGGGGAGTCTTGGCTGTGGAACCGCATGCCCATAGGTGAGGCCAGTTGACTGCTGATTGCAGAGTGTGGTGGTACCACACTTCTTCTACATCCTGTGGCTCCCCGAGGAGATTCAGCGCTTGCTGTTCAGTTAACTGGCTTCTGGCTGTGGCTTCCAAATAGACTCTGCACTAGGAGGCAGACTTTTATTGAAATGGGACCCAGCAGCCTTAGTCCATTCCACTTTAGATTGGGGTTCAATGAGCAGGCCCAAATCAGGAGAGAAGGTCTATCTTACTCTGTCCCACTCTCTATTCTGACATTGGCTCTTTCAGTCCCCAATCCCAGGGGTTCTGCACAGTCTCCACTGACTGAAGATGATGACACCAACAGAGAAAAATCTGTGTGCTTATAGAAATAGACTTTTAAGAATATAAATGTTGGCCGGGCGTGGTGGCTCACGACTGTAATCCCATCACTTTGAAAGGCCAAGGCGGGCGGATCACTTGAGGCCAGTAATTCGAGACCAGCATGGCCAACATGGCAAAATCTTGTTTCTACTAAAAACACAAAAATTAGCTAGGTGTGGTGGTGTGCACCTGTAATCCCAGCTACTTGGGAGGCTGAGGCAGGAGAATCATTGGAATCTGGGAGGCAGAGGTTGCAGTGAGTCAAGATCGTGCCACTGCACTCCAGCCTGGTGACAGAGTGAGACTCTATCTAAAAAAAAAAAAATTACATGTGTGTGTGTATATATATATATACATATATATGTGTGTGTATATATATACACACATATATATGTATATATATACGTATATATAGTCACAATTTGAATGTTAAACACAAGTTCAAAAGTCTCGCCAATGATAAATGCCTTTTAAATTCTCAGTCGCTCATTCAAGTGTAACAATTGCTTGAAGATACAATGCTCCGGACGAGAAGGTGCTAGAAAGACATCTAATGTCTACCATCCATCTTCTTCAGGCTGATGACCAGGCATCCTAGGTGCTTCGGACAGTTCAAATGTTTTGCCCCATAGTACGTTTAAGTACAGGCATACTTCTCATGCTATGGATGTTGTGATTTTAGGTTTGAAAATGTAGTTTCCATAACTTTTGTCCTTGTAGAGTTATACCTCTTTGGGTGAGAAGAGAAACAGGTAGTCAGAAATATCCAAGAGAGAAAGAAACCAGCCAGACCATCGAAATTCACATTGGCAATCAAAGGGGTGACAGATGTTACAGACAGATGGCACCCATAATGGAGAAAAATCCAAATGACGAGGATAGGAAGACCCACATGTTTTAAAGAGGGTCTTGCTAAGGAATGAGTTTGGATTTAGACTGAACATCATGTTAACACAAACTTGAGATCAGTAGAAAGTTCCTTTTTTATTATTAATATTCTTTGTTACCTAAAAATTGCAGACTCTCTAGGAAAACTTTATGCCAGGAGAAGGGTATGTACTAGGAAAATTTCCTCAATGAGCTGAAAACATTAAGATTTTGGGGAGAGTCAATACAAATTCAAGATAGCTCATGGACATTTGTTTCACTGCCATCTTCACTGCTGTCTTTCTACACAAAACTAGTCTCTCTCTCACTAATATAGCAACTTAACCTTGGTAGGATTAAAATAATGATTGTTTTCAAGATGTGATGTAAACATGTGGATTCACATCTGTGACATCTGGATCTACTTAATCTTTTTGACTGGGAATCAGGAATTGGCGATTGTATCCTAAAATTTAAAATGTATTTATATCAATGAAGTGTAGGTTTCCTTTTATTATTTTTGGCATTTTGTATTGTTTCTATTTTAAACATTTCTCCACAAGATCATCAACATAATATTAAATCAAAAATTGACTTAAAATTCTGACGACAGGTCAATTTTTTTTTTCTTTTTTTTGAGACAGAGTCTTGCTCTGTCACCCAGGCTGCAGTGCAGTGGCATGATCTCGGCTCACTGCAACCTCCGCCTCCTGGGTTCAAGTAATTCCCCTGCCTCAGCCTCCTGAGTAGCTAGGATGACAGGTGTGTGCCACCATGCCCAGCTAATTTTTTGTATTTTTAGTAGAGACGGGGTTTCACCATGTTGGCCAGGCTGGTCTCGAACTCCCAAACACAGGTGAGCTGCCCGCCTTGGCCTCCCAAAGTGCTGGGATTACAGGCGTGAGCCACCGTGCCTGGCCTAGGTCAATTTTTAAAATACTAAAGATTCATTTTGTTCAAACTTCAACATTTCTGAGGAATAAAGGTACAGTGTCACTCTGTTTCTACTTTTGAAGCTGGGATGCGTGCTCTTCTGAGAGAGCTTTTGCTTCCATGACTTAAACTCTCTCCCTCCCATGGATCGGTGTGAGTACCACAAGATAAGCACACACGTTCAGTGTGCTGGGTGGAATTTGAATTTGGGAGTGTGCAGGGATTAAGTCCTGTAGCTAGATTGGACTTGGCACTTGGTGGGCACCACTTGAATGACCCAAATTCCACAACTGCTGGGGACGTTTCAGATTCTTCTGAGGATGAACAGATGAAAAGGGGTGTAGAAAATAAATAAGTGGCTAACAGTGGACTAGGATCTTATATCACTAAATACACGGAATGTCCCCTGGCAAAAAAACCACCCATTTGAACAGCAGATGCTGCATTTGCAATTGTAAATTAGTAAGTCTCACTTCACTTGAAACCCAGTCTGCTGGCTTCTAGAAACATTGACCAGATACAGGATTTGGTCAGGAAGTTAATTTCATGATTAATAGTCTCCAAAATACCACTGCTTATCTGCTAAAATATTTGAAATTCCTGAACTAAGGACTTACGCCTTTGATCATGAGGTATGATGTTTTCAGCAGCATTGGTTGCTGATGGGTCTGCAGAAGCAGCTCTATGGGATGAGAGAGGGAACCTTGAGTGTGACATTTTAGATTGGGAGGCTGACTGGATTTGTGTAGTCCTGTTAAAAGACAAGTCATTAGTCCGTAGGCAAGCCACAGCACTGCGTTCACAAAGCCGACAACCCAGTCTCCTCAGCTCTCCTCCCTAGAACCACACCTGCTTATTTTGGTGATTTAGGCAACTTTTGTGCAATGCAGTTAGTACTGTCATGAGCTGAGTCTCAATTTCTTCATCTGCAAAGTGGGATTAAGAATAATACATACCACATGCTTAGCTAAGTTTCTTCACCGTTGTGAGCACAAATGAATGTAACCTCCAGGTAATGGGAACTGTAATAAGTACTGTCACGAGGAATCTCCAGCAGCCCCTCCAGAGAAGAGAGGAGTGCATGGGAGGGAAAACGTTGAACAATAGAGGGTCCTAATTAAGAGCCTGATTTGGAGTCTAGATCCACCACTAATGAGCTAAGTGACTTGATGAGCCTGAGCCTCGCATTTCCTCATCTTCGTAATGGGGTTAGGAATCATTCCAAGCTTAATGAGAGGAGCTGAGGAGTTAGTGGAACCCAGTTCCCAGCACAATGCCTGGCTGCTGCCATTGTTGTTTTTAGTTATGTTAACCGTAGGAAACTGCTAGACTTTGATGACTTTCGATCTGCAACAATGACAGTTTTGTATGCTTCCCCCTAATAATCAGTCACAGGTTTTGGAGGACAGCTAATTCTAGAAAAAGGAAACAGCACACGTAAAAGTACCTGGCAAAGAAAGGAAACAGAAACCCCACAGAGAATCATGCGCAATTGAAAAGAGGAGAGGCCAAGGGAACAATCAAAGGGATGTGGAGCTGCTTTTGCTGCGGGACAAAATGACGGCAGGACTGCAGCACCTCCAGGACACAGGCTCATTCTCACTTGTGTTGCGCGCTGGCTGTGGCTGTACAGCAGCCCTGTTACTGTTCACACTCCTGCAGGAGCAGCTCCTGTTTGGGACAGGCTAGAGGAAAGAGTGAAAACGATAGGGACCAGGGAGGTCTAGAGCTTTTGTCATATCCAGTTGCGTATCAGGCAGCCGAGCCCAGTGTAAAAAGGAGAGGTACGGAATTCCTCAGAGAAGGGTAGCCAATATCTGGGAATAAAATAATCCTACCATATGGGAATGCAAAATGATGCAATCACTATGGAAAGTAGCTTGGCAGTTCCCCAATAAGTTAAACATAGAATGACTACACTACTCAGCAATTCCATTCCTAGATATGCACCCAAGAGAACTAAAAACAGGAACTGGAACAGATACATGTGCACCCATGTTCATAGCAGCATTATGCACAATAGTCCAAAGGTGGAAATAAAATAAATGTCCACCAACAGATAAATGCGGAGACAAAGTGCATGTTAATACAATGGAATACTCCTTAAAAAGGAATGAAGTTTGGATACATGTCACAACATGGATAAACCCTGAAGACATGATGCTAAAAGAAATAAGCCACACACAAAGGACAAATACTGTGCCATCCCAAATAGAGGGCAAAATCGGAGAGAGACAAAAAGCAGAATAGAAGTTACAAGGGGCTAGGGGGCAGGGGAAATGGGGAGTGATCGCTTAATGGATAGATAATTTCTGTTTGGAATGGTGAAAACCTTCCAGAAATAGTAGTGATCGTTACACAACTGAGGACCACTGACTTATACACTAAAATGGTAAATGTCATTGTATGTATATGTATACACAATATATAACATATGTATGTATATATATATATATATATATAGCCACAATAAAAAAAATTCTACCAAAAAAGAAAAGGAGCAAAACCAGGTGTAATTCTACCAGGATATTCTGCTCCCATTCATGGGGAAAACACAGGTGACCGAATCTCCATTGTGAACGAACTCATGATTAAACCTCAATTAGTCTTCCCCTTAGAATCAGGTTATGTTTAGGTTAACAGATAAATACTGTGCACCCAGATACTTTTAGAATCCAAATAGACAATTGCCATTGTCTATGAACTCCTTCTCCTTTCAGAGTACACAAGACATTTTACAGGCCATTGAACACAAGCATGTGCAGTGATTGAAATATAGCAAAAAACAAAAACAAAAAAACCCAAGTCCATGGACATTGTCTTTAAAAAGAGGTTACTTTGAAACTCATCTTAAGGGTCAAACTCAAACCTAAAAAGCGTATTTCTTTTCTTTTCTTTTTTCTTTCTTTTGTTTTTGTTCTTTCTTTCCTTCTTTCTTTCTTTCTTTCTTTTTTTTTTTTTTTTTTTGAACAGAAGATGCTTGGAGCAAATGGTCAGGGAATAGAAACTCTAACCCCTCGGGGCATCAAAGTTGTGCTTGATTGCCTGTAGTAAAGAATTTTAAAGACTGATTTAATCATTCGAGCTCATTCAGAGTGAACAAACTGATTACAGATGGCATGCTTCCAGAATTCTAAAAATAAAAATGTCTTCTTGGGTGGGACTGGTTTCCATATCTATAGCTATAAACCCTCTAAAGGCACTCTCAGAGGGCTTGTCTTTGGGGATAGCTGCCCTTACCCACGTATGAGTTTAGCCAGGGCTTAGTTCAGCTAGCTTAGCTGGCCAATTTAAACTGAAAATGCCACACATTTTTCCCATGCTTTGTATTTTGTTACATTCCAGGTTTCCACCCCTGCAAATCGCAGCCGCTTGGTCAGCTTTTGCACCCAGATCCACTGGAATGTGCTGAGCAGAGCTTGTCAGTTAGAGGCTGAGCCTCGCTGCTTCTAAAGAATTCCCAGAGGAATCCCAAGGATGAATGGCTATCTCCCTGTTTTTATAGGAATAGAATGGATGGACTTCTTGTGAAATGACTCTCAAGTGTGTTCTCTGTGGGGTTTTAAATCGTATTTGAGAGAGCAAAAATAAAGTACAGCAGAACAATCCGGAAAAGCAAGCAGGGGCTCCCTAGGAAAGTGGCTTCAGGTCCACAGGCTGAGCCCTCTCGTGGCCATGGTCAAGCAAGACCCAGGCCGCTGCTGCTACTCATGTGCAGACAGTCATGATCGGGAGTGGGAGTCCCAGAGTAGGGCTCACACAGGGCTGCAAGAGTGGGGACTTTTACATCTTTTTTTTTTTTTTTTTTTGAGACAGAGTTTCGCTCTTGTTGCCCAAGCTGGAGTGCAATGGCGCGATCTCAGCTCACCGCAACCTCCGCCTCCCAGGCTCAAGCGATTCTCCTGCCTCAGTCTCCCGAGTAGCTGGGATTACAGGTGCCTGCCACCATGCCCAGCTAATTTTTGTATTTTTAGTAGAGACGGGGTTTCGCCACGTCGTCCAGGCTGGTTTCAAACTCCTGACTTCAGATGATCCACCAGCCTCGGCCTCCCAAAGTGCTGGGATTACAGGCGTGAGCCACCATGCCCGGCCTTTTTACATCTTTAATTAAGATTTTTCTTCGTTCCAAATAATGAATAACAAGTAGTGGAGAAGAAAATAATCTAGAATTCACCATCTTAATAAATGAGCAATTTTGATTTGTCCATGTTCCCATTCAAACGCTGCAAACAAAAATATTTAATTTTGGCATCATTATAATCATGGCAAAAGTATATTTTTACAAATTTCATTTCACTTCTTATGTTAAATATTTTATTATTGATGATTTTAATGACTACAAGATATTTTATTGAGCTGATGTGGCAGAGAAGTCAGAAATGGAGCAATTTGTAAATATTTGTTGAAAATATGAATTAATAGATTTACTTATCAGCTTCCTTATTTAGGGGCATTGAGTTTGTTCCCATTTTTACTATTATGTATAATATGTAGTGGGCACCTTTGTGGATTTTTTTCTTACTCTTTACAATTTCACTAAGAAAGATTCTGAGAATGAGGATTACTGGATCAGTGGCTATGAAATGCAGTGGCAAATTTATTTTTATTGGAATTGTATGGATTTGCATTTCCACTAGCCGTGCACTGGTGTGCTGGTGTTTTATATCCTGGCCAACACTGCTGGTTAATATCTTATTCTTTAACATTTGCTAATTTAATAGATGCAAAGAGAGAGACTTTAATTTGCAAATCTCTCTCTTAAAATAATTATCCAGTAACTTTTGCTTTTCATCTTCATTTTTAAAGCCTTTTTCTTAGGGCCTGACATAGAACCTAATTAGCTTTTAAGTTTTCTCAATAAACCTCAGCAAGTTAGAGACCTACAAAATGAGCATGTGAAAGATTCTGCACCCACTGTGTCCTGCCAAGATTACCCAAGTCACTGGACCTTCCACATCTGCCCTTGGCATGCAGCTTGGCACATGGGGGAAGCCAGTGCATGCTGGCCAGGGTGGCCATGGAAGGAGACAGAAATACTCCAAGAGGCAGAGCAGAGGCCGGAGACTTGGGGGCTGCTTACGGCGGACAGAGATGGCTCATGGCCATAAGCATGGTTGTTTCAGAGGGCGATGTTACTTACTGCGAGTCTTCCCTGGAGGTGTGGTAAGATTGACAACATACCTTGTGTGTAATATGGTTTGGGCTCTGTCCTCAGCTCATCGCAAAGATTAATTGAATGAATTTCCTAACAGCATGGAAGGCATCCTTATTTTCATCCTCAGGTTCCAGATAAGAAGACAGGGTTACTGGAAGGTATAATTTGCCTGCAATCACTCAGCCATGAGGATTCTGGCTCAGGTGATCGGATTGCACAGTCCCTGCTCTGAGGGCTTGTCGTTGCTGGGCTGGGCATAGGGAAACAGACCCTGTGTGTGATTTCTTCAAAGTCTTGACACAGACAGAAAGTCAGGAATATGTTAAATGATTATACCTTGTCTCCTTATTTGGTTTCTTTAGAAATTAATATTGAATCAACAATACATTAAAGCACTCGTGGTGATGATGATGATAATGTGCTTTAATTCACTTGATCCTTATATTTTTAAAACATGAGTCCCAAGGAAGATGCTTTCGGTTCCATTACAAATAGGGAATCTGAGACACAGAGGCTGAGTGACTGCCACAGCCACGGTTTGAACCCAGGTCTTCAAACTCGTATGTACAATGGGTTGAATAGCAATGTTGACCTCCTAAGGGTATTGAGGGTCAAATTCTTAGCACAGTGCATGACACACATTATTATCAATCACAGAGGAGACAGCTGAAACCATGTTTGCAAGAAGGTGAGTTGGAGTCTTGGGGAGAGAATGGTAGATGGGTTCAAGGGAACCTTTGCTTCCCGGGAGGTCATAGATGAAGAGAAGGAGCCCCTAGGAAAGGAAGGATTGAGTAGACCAGAGAAGTGTTGCTGAGGTTTTCCTGGAGCAGGGGTGGATGGGACTGCAGGTTCTTAACCTTAACCAGGAGAAGAAAAGAAGAAAGGAGGTGGAGAGGAAGAGCATGATAAGGAGCTGAAGATGGAGCTGTGGTAACAGCAGCTTGAGCTGAGCCAATCCGAGACCAGGGTTCAACAGCACTTGGGACATGAACCCATGCTCTGACCCACAGAAAGCCTGGAAGGTTTCACATGCCATTCACTGGTAAATTTCACAATGTGGAGGGCACTGAAGTCACAACATGGAGGGAACAAGACCCGGGGTGATGGACTGGACTAGGCCCCCATAAACATAGTTCTAATCCTCCATGTTCCCAGGACCTTCCCATCAGCAGGGCAATGATTCCTGCCTCCTAGGGTTCCATTTTTCCTGCATCACTAGTGTCCTTCTGGGCATAGGTCAGCGTTTTTCTTCTTGCATTAGACTGGAAGAAAATCAGAGAGACCATGTAGAAGATGCCTTTCCTGATTGTTCTTGATCACTTTTCTCTCGATACTATTCACGTTTGGGGCTGGTCATTCCTTGTTTTGACGGGAGCAGCGGCAGGGGCTGTCCTGAGCGTTGTAGGGTGCTGAGCAACATCCCTGGTCTCTAGCCACTAGATGCCAGTAGCACCCTCCCAGTTGTCACAATTAAAAAATGCCTCCAGACATCGTCAAATGTCCCTGGCAGGCAAAATTGCTCCCCCCACCCCACCCTACCCCTGCCTTTGAGAACGACAGTGATAGAGGAACTCATTTATTTTACTTTACAAATGGACCAGTAAATATGTAGACTAACAATTTTATCATTAAGTAATCTGCGACCGTTGTATTAATCATATAATTAAATATTAGAACATGGAGTTTCTGTGATATCACTTTCCAGATAAAACAAAACTGTGTCACTTGACCAGAATCAAACTTAGTCAATGTTTGTTTTTCTCCCAGAAAGTTTTCTCCGGACATGTTTTCTCCTGCTTCCTGTTCAAAACCATTGTTTACTGCCTGTAAGAAACAGCTGCTCTATCCCCAGAGTGACAGCATTTCAATAATACCGAGTATGTGCATGTGCTGTGGGAATGCTGTTGGTTTAATAAATTTAGGGAGTAGAAAATTCACAGTGACATTTGAACAGAAATCTCAAGGGAAGATCAGCAGTCTATGGGGATTAAGAAGTGTACCTCTTCCTTGTATTCATAGTTTTTAAAAAGCACTGTTTTTAAAGCTCAGACAGAATGATTTGATACCCTGATTGCCTTCTGGGGGCATGTACTAAATGGGGGTGGCTGCAGAGGAAGAAGAAAAGGCTAGAAGCTACTCTTCCACAGCATATGCTTGTCTGTGTTAAGGGTCACTGGTGGTCCAGACAGTCTTCTGAAGAGAGTCTAACAGTGTCTCCAGTACGGCCATCCATCATTACTTTAGACGGATGTAGGGAAAGGTCAAGCCAAATAGGCAGGCTCTCTAAGAGGAGTGTCATTCCTTCATCTCCTTCCTCCCTGTGTGTGTGAGAAGACACAAGGGGCCACTCTAGGAGCTGGGGACAGCCCTCCCCTGAGGAGAGATAGAAGCACGCCTTAGGGACTGTGCCTTATATGATTGGAGCCTGCTGAGCCTCACTGTGCTCAGAGCCAGAGATTAATTACTCTCAGGCCACTCTATAACCTACGAGGAAAAGGAGTCAGGAAGAGAGCTTGTATTCAAGGAGTGCTAGTGGAACAGGGAATGCTGGTGTAAGGAGGGAGGCTGGTGGAACTGGGTGACTCTGTTTTTAAATTGTTTTTCCCTGTAATGCTAGTAGGACTAGGGTAGCCAGCTGAGTTAAAATGTAAATATAAATCTTTACCAGGAGAAATATAAAATGAGTATTGATAGAACTTTGGGGCAGGGGAAGTCTTTCCAACCTGGACATTACAATCAGAAACTTCATAGGTCTGATTACATAAAAATTTAAAACTATCTCTACAGGAAAATAAAATCTCACCATGGTAATAGAACACTGGGGCCGGGCACGGTGGCTCATGCCTGTAATCTCAGCACTTTGGGCGGTTGAGGTGGGAAGATCACGAGATCAGGAGTTCAAGACCAGCCTGGCCAACATGGTGAAACTCATCTCTACTAAAAATACAAAAATTAGCCAGGCGTGGTGGCGGGCGCCTGTAGTCCCAGCTACTCAGGAGGCTGAGGTAGGCGAATCACTTGAACCTGGGAGGCAGAGGTTGCAGTGAGCCAAGATCATGCCATTGCACTCCAGCCCGGGCAACAGAGTGAGACTCTATAAAAAATTTTTAAAAATAAATACAATAACATTGGGAAATCATCATAACATATGTAATAGAATTACTATAAACATAATACGAACTCTCAAAAGCAATGAGAAAAAGACAAGCTTGCTGAACAGAGTAGGCAAAAGATATGAACTAGGCAGTTCCAGCAAGACGAATAAGTACATGAGAATTAGTAAGAAAAATAAAAACTAATACAACAATTAAGTAGTGTCATAGTTGACCTGATAGATAACACAAATGCAAAATAATGAAGTAGCCAGTACTGGTGATGGTGTGGGGGTAGTAGGAACATCATGTTGGGGGAATTTTTAAGTCAAGACTTTTTGAGAACTGTTTGCCGATGTATCTAGAGGTTTGAGATCTTTAATTCTTTAATCTAGCGATAGCCTATCTAAGTATTTAGTATCAAGAAACAACAAGTACCCGGCATCTAAATTTGGAGAGATCTGTTACGTGGCCGTTTATGAAGGCAAAATGTGAAAAAAACCTAAATGACCGGGGAAGTGTTTAAATAAACTATAGTAAAAACACACAGAGCAATCTTCCTGCACTAATTAAAAATGTTAATAGTAACCTACATTTATTGACATGAGGATGTTTATGAAATATTTAATGCAAAAATTAGAGTATAATGCAAATATGATTTGTGTAAAAATCATACATTATATATACGTGTATTATATATATACATATACGTATATATATATATATACATGTTTATATATATGTAAATGTGTAGGAAAGATGGAAGTGTACAGACCAAAATATTAACAATCTTTAGAATTGCAATTTAACCTAAAAATCTTCAGATTTGCAATTTAAAATGACTTTTTTCTTCTTTATCTGTATTTTCTAATATGTTTACAAATGACGTGTGTTACTTGTGGAACAAATGAATAATAAAGGCAAAAGAGAGACTCCTTCTAACTTCTGCTGAGTGTTTTCTGCCTCCTGTTTCAAGTCTTAGAACTTGTCCCTGTGTCAGTGACTCTCTATTCACCTTCACACTTTCCGCCTCACATTCAGAGCTGGACCTGTTGGAGGATTCCTCTAATCCTCATCCGTCTGTCTCTTCCTCTCATTTTCCAGCATTCACTGCTGCCCAGCTGTTCCTTGTGGGGCCCAGCTGTTCCTTGTGGGACGCAGCTCCTTTGTGCTTCTGGGGCCAACAAGCAAGTTCTGAGAAGCGGAATCAAATGCAAGGGAGGTTTTCCTACCAGCGGTTGTTGTAGATTTATATGTCAATCTGTCTGAGCGCTCTCCAGGCCCACACTCTCTGTTGTCTTGCTTTCTTATTTAGAATAAAAATCATACTCTCCCTATAGTTAATAGGATTAAATAAGATCTGAGCTCTGGAACCTCTCTCTCTGCTTTCCTTACTTGATCTGCCTGGCACACAGTGGGCTTCTTGCAAGTACTAGGACACTCCAATCCCATTTCTACCTCAGGGCCTTTGCACTTGCTCTCCCTTTGCCCAGAACACACACAGTCTTGCCCTCTTCCTCACCTACTCAGGTCTCTGCTCAGATATCACTTTCTTCAAAAGTCCTTCCCGGACCATCCCATCTAAAGCAGATGCCACCTCCATCATTCCATATCCACTTACCTACATGTATTTTTCTTCACAGTACCAATCACCACCTGACAATAAATTATACATTCAGTTATTAATTTGTTTTATACCTCACCTTAGCTAGAAGAAAATTTCCACAGAGTGAAGACTTGGCCTTCACCCTTGCTGTAGCCATAGCTTTTTGTTTTGATTTTTAAAATCTGGTCTGTATTTTTTGGCAGAAAGAGTAAAAGAGGATAATAGTAGAAATTGAATTAGATAACAAAGAAACAAAATCTACAAAAGCAAAAACTTTTTTAAAGAAAATCTCATAAAATAAACTAAAAATACAAAAAATTAGCCGGGCGTGATGGTGAGCGCCTGTAGTCCCAGCTACTCGGGAGGCTGAGGCAGGAGAATGGTGTGAACCTGGGAGGTGGAGCTTGCAGTGAGCCGAGATCATGCCACTGCACTCCAGCCTGGGCAACAGAGTGAGACTGTGTCTCAAAATAAATAAATAAATAAATAAATAAATAAAAATAATAATCTTCTGACAAGGCTTTTAAATAAAGAAAAGGAAGACAAAAACAAATTATATGAGTGACTACAAAGGAGACAAAACAGATAAGGTAAAATGTTTTTTAAATTATAAGTGATTACACTGACCAACCAGATAACAATAAATTGGGAGATTCTGCTGAGACGAGAGGCCTGCTTTCCCCTGTGGCCCCTTGGGGGGTCTTCTATAAGCAGTGGGTAGAGGCCCAGCTGGAGGTGTTTGCGGTCTAAAGCTTATGCAATTTGTAAGCCACTTTAGAAAAAAAATATACAGAATTAGATAATGAACAAGAAAAAAATCATGCAAATTTAAATACTAAAAAGCTACCAAATATCACAGACATCTTAAATCCAGAAAAATAACATGAAATTGTTAGCAGTTGTCATTGACTGCCTGACACACCTCGGTGATACTCATTTCTCTGTGCTTTTTTTCCTGCATATTCCTTTATTGCCTCTTCCTATGACAACAGTTTTGTAATATCATTTTCTGCAGAGAGAATAGAAAGCTAATTCCATCTTTCCTCTAGCAGTGTTGACAGAATTTTTGTTATTATTGATAGTTTAGAAAAGCTTCTTTCAGTTTTGCCTCTCATAATTGGTAATGCACAATGGTGACTTTCTGTGCAGTTTCCTGCTCAGTGGGTTTTTCTTTGGGGACTAGGGAGGGATGCAGAGTCAAAGGAAGCCCTCAGAGCCTCTAGTGGGAGCAGAGGCTCTACGGGATTGGGGGAGATGGAGAATCAGGCCAAGCCCTCAGACAGCTTGGGCCTTTAATTTCCCAATCTCTCAGGATGTGACCATCCAGTTTCCCACACCCTTGCCCTAACCTTCTCGCTCTTGCAGAACTGGTCCACCCCAAGCAGGGAGAAGAGCAGCATCCTTCAGATCCATCTCCATGAAGTCAGTCACAGGCTCGGGATGCTCCATCTGTCCAAAAGGGGCAGGCTGCTGCTGGGGCTACAAGATGCAAGGCAAAGCTGCCAGTGCTCTGGCCTTTCCTGTAGCCTCTCACCAGCAAGGTGTAGTGGTGACTACTGGGCTGGGGCAGTGCTCCATGTAGCTGGCCAGTGACTGAATCTGCCACATCCCTGAATCTCTGAAGGAAGTCTCCTACTATAAGCTTCATTCTCGTTACGGTAAACCCACTACTGAGTGGGAGCCAAACTTGGAGCAGGTAGGAACAGCTCAAGAGCCTGCAGGGGGGACAAATGGGACAAGCTGATGGGGTTGAGGGTACAGGATTTACCACCATGGATTTGCTTCTAGGAATATTTCTCTCCTGCTGCTTCCTCACTCCTATTGATCTCCTGGTATTGGCAAGCTGTTGTTTGCATCAATCCATCTCAGTCCTTCTACCACAGACAAGAGTGTTCACCTTGTCTTTAAGTCTGACATTTCACTATTTTTTCTACATGTTCATGTCTTTTTTGTTCCTCTACTCCTGCTTTCTTTTGTTAAATATACTCTAGTGTATCATTTAATTTTCTTTTCATGTATTTTACCATATATTTATAGTGATTTTCATATAAATTGTTCTGGGGATTACAAGTCACATCTTAATTTATAACAAACTAGTTCAGATTCATACCAATTTCATTTCAACAGTGCACGAAACTTTGCTCTTCATTCTCTCCCCCTTTTTTTGTGCTATTATTATCACAAGTGACATCCTTATCCATTGTTTATACATCAACAGATTTATAATTGTTTATTCAGTTGTCATTTAAATTAGATAAGAGAAAAGAGTTACAAATAAAACTTACAATGATTATGTCTTTTATAGTTACCTGTGTTATTACCTTAACTGTCGCTCTTTTGTTTCTTCACGTGAATCCAAGTTACTGCCTAGTGTTTCTTCATTTCTGCTTGAAGGACTTCCTTTAGTATTTCTAGTAAGGTAAGTCTACCAGCGACAAATTATCTTGGTTTTAAATTTTTATTTCTGTATTTATGTATTTATTTTTTAGAGACACGGTTTCACTCTGTTGCCCAGGCTGGAGTGCAATGGCCTGATTATGGCTCACTGCAGCCTCGACCTCCTGGGCTCAAGTGATCCTCCTGCCTCAGCCTCCCAAGTAGCTGGGACTACAGGAACATAAAACCATGGCCCAGCTATTTCTAAATTTTTTATAGAATTTAGGTCTTGCTATGTTGCCCAGGCTCATCTCAAACTCCTGGCCTCAAGTGATCCTGCCACCTTGGCCTCCTAAAGTGATGAGATTACAGGAGTGAGGCTGTATTAGTCTGTTTTCATGCTGCTGATAAATACATATCCACAACTGGGCAATTTACAAAAGAAAGAGGTTTAATTGTACTTACAGTCCCACATGGGTAGGGAATCCTCACAATCACGGTGGAAGGGAAGGAGGAGCAAGTCCCATCTTACATGGATGTCAGCAGGCAAAGAAAGAATGAGAAAGACACAAAAGCGGAAACCCAGGCCGGGCACGGTGGCTCACGCTTGTAATCCCAGCATTTTGGGAGGCCAAGGCGGGCGGATCACGAGGTCAGGAGATTGAGACCACAGTGAAACCCCGTCTCTACTAAAAATACAAAAAATTAGCCAGGCGTGGTGGCGGGCGCCTGTAGTCCCAGCTACTCGGAGAGGCTGAGGCAGGAGAATGGCATGAACCCAGGAGGTGGAGCTTGCAGTGAGCCGAGATTGCGCCACTTCACTCTAGCCTGGGCGACAGAGCGAGACTCCGTCTCAAAAAAAAAAAAAAAAAAAGTGGAAACCCCTGATAAAACCATCAGATCTCACGAGACTTATTGACTACCATGAAAACAGTATGGGGGAAACCACCCGCATGATTCAATTATCTCCCACAGGGTCCCTCCCACAACATGTGGGGATTATGATAGTACAATTCAAGATGAGATCAGAGCCATGGTGGCTATACAAAGCTTTCCTAAAGATGGAAAAATATTAATTTCTCCTTTGAAGCATAGCTTTGCCATATATAGAATTCTTCGTTGACACTTTCTTTTCTCTCAGCATCTTGAATATGTCATCCTATTACCTTCAGGTCTCCATGGTTTCTGATTAGAAATCAGCTGTAATCTAAATGAGAATTCCTTGTACATGATCAATTGCTTCTGTCTTGATGCTTTCAAGATTATCTCTTTGTATTTAGGTTCTAGCAGGTTGATTATGATGTATACCCATGGATCTCTTTGAGTTTATCTCGCTTGAAATTCACTGAGCTACTTGGCTGTGTAGCTAAATGTTTTCTATCAAGTTGGAGAGGTTTTCAACCATTATTTCTTCAAATATTCTTTCTGCCCCTTTATTTCTCTCCACTTCTTCTGAGTTTCCCATTATTCATATGTTGTTGGTAATCTTAATGGTGTTCCATGGATCTCTAAGGCTCTGTTCATTTTTCTTTGTTCTTTTTTCTTTCTGTTCTTCATACTTCATAATCTCTATTGACTATATTCAAGTTCACTTATTCTATCTTCTGCCTGCTCATCTCTGCTATTGAGCCCTCTGCCTGCTCATCTCTGCTATTGAGCCCTCTAGTGAATTTTTCATATCATTAATTGTACTTTTTAACTGCAGAATTTCTATCTGATTTTTCCAAATAAAAGTCCTATTTCTTTATTAATATTCTCTATTTGCTGACACATCATACTTTTCCTTAGTTCTTTAGACATTGTCTCTTTTGGCTCTTTGAACATATTCAAAAATGTTCAAGCAAAGACACATTGTCTCTTTTAGCTCTTTGAACAGAACAGCTTATTTAAAGCATTTCTTCAGTAAGTCCAGCATTTGGGGTTCTTCAGAGAAAATTTCTACTGATTGCTTGTTTTTCCAACTGCATATAAACCATGCTTTCTTGTATCTTTGCATGTCTCATAATTTTTGTTGGAAACTAGGCATTTAAAATAATATAATTTGACAACCATGAAAATTAGATCCTCCCCACTCCAGGTTTATAGCTATTGCTGCTTGTAGTTGTTAGTTATTTTTGTTTATTTAGGGATTTTTCTAAACTAATTCTGCAAAATCTGTATTCTTTTCCATGTGTGGCTACGGAAGTCTCTACAACTAAAGATTAGATAGAGGTTTCCTCAAATGTCTAGAACCAATAAATCTTCCTGTTTCTGCCAAGGAGCTACATTCATGTGTTAGAACACTTCTTCAACACTCAGTCAGACAGTTGTCAATATTGCCTAGCTTTCCCTTTCTGCTTGCACAGAGCCTCAAGGTCAGCGAGAGGTGAGAGCATAGGACCTTCTCAGGTCTTTCCTCAGCATGCACATAGCCTGGAGCATGTGGCCAATACTAACATACACATGACCTTCTAGATTCACAGGAATAGGTCAGGGTTTTCTAAGTTCCTAGGACTATCTCATGCTCCAGCTTTTCTTTTACAGTTTTTTTGGCTAGCCTATTGGTTGTTTCAACTGCTATTCACCACCTCAAGCAGCTACAAAGTTAAAATATGTGCCTATTAATTGTTCTCAACAAATGTTCCTTGGGGAGAAGGCTTTTTGTATTGGGCAGTCTCTAAGTCAGGTCAGATACAGACAGCCTTGTAAGTGGGAGCATTCCAGGAAACCATGAAATAGGTTTCTTTTTAAAGGGCAATTATTTAGAAGTGGAGCTTTGTAAAATCTCCAGCTTCATTCTGTTACCTCTGGGGGTTCTGCCAGGCTGCAATAGGAATGCAGAGTTTTATTTTACAAGATTACTATGCACCTGGAGAGCAGGAATGAGACTATTAAAATGCCCTAAGCTCACTGGCCTTCCTGAAATTCAGCCATTTATTCTTGAATGAACCCTCTCCAGGTTATTCCAAGTCTTGGTTAATTTCCAGAGTTCAGAAAAATTTGATTCTGACAACTTTTACCAATTTTCTCATCACTTTTATGGAGAAAAGATTTTTGGATGTCATTGCACTGCCATTTTCACTAATATCATATAACTTTCTTTTGATAAATGAACTGTCTTAATTATGTTGTTTTAATGTAACCTCAACCTGACCTGATACTTCTGTCCCTGATGGAATTTGACGTTGACTCTTTGTACCTGTTTACCCCTCAGACTAAGTTTTCACTAGCCCATAACATGGATGTACCCCTAAAATAACTTGGAATAAAATGCATGCTCTTTGATGACATCCAAGCTTGTGTGTGTGTGTGTGTGTGTGTGTGTGTGTGTGTGTGTATGCAGCATGATTTTTTGTTGAAGGAAGATGCATAGCAAATTATTACTCCAAGTGAGGCTACACTCCACAGCATGGACATTGCGTATGAACTTATTAAAAATGCAAATTTTCAGTCCCTAATCTGATCTATTAAATTAGAAACTGGGAGTGGGAGTCAGGTAAATTTTAATGAGCACTCCAGGTGTTTTTTAATGTTCATTAAAGTTTACGAACGACTGGGAAAAGAGAAAAGTGTGTAGCTTATACCACTTAAACACTCTGACCATCTGATTAGCCCTTTATTCTCTCTCTCTGCCAAGTTGAGTGATCTTGCATGGGTTACTTATTCCCACTTATAGGTCTTATATCCTAACCTATAATATGGTGGGGTTAATATATAATCAAAGATATCAGGTGAGTTTTTTTTTCTTTCATTTGTTTTTTTGCATGTCTTCCAGGTTATCAAATTTAGTGAGAATTACCTTCCCCACTTGGCTAAACAACAAAAACATAACTCCTATATTTTACTATAACATTAAATGGATTTTATCTTTTCACTAGATCTTTAATCTAGCCAAAAATTATTTTTTAATTTAACATAAATGCATATTTTTTTCTTCTAAACTATTAGCTCTTTGTTCAAGTATCATTTACCATAATAAAACAAGTATTTTGGGATTAGTTACTGGACTCTGTGTTCTGTTTTGGTCATCAATTAGTCTATTCCTATACTAGTAACATATTGTTTTGACTAGAGTAGCTCTAACATACACTTAAATATCTGAAAAATAATTTCTCAAAACATTCTCAGAAATTATCAAGGTATTATTTCATCCGTATGAAATTTACAATCAGTTTATCCAGTTTCAAAAGCAGGACCAGAATATATAAACAATCCATTAGAATTCTGATTGGAATTGCATTAAATTTATACATTGATTTGAAAAGCTTTTATGATGTTGAGTCTTCCCATACAGGAATATGACGTGTCTCCATTTACTGGAGTCTTATTTTATGTCTTCAGTAAAATATTACTATTGAAATATACATTCTACTCTTGTATTTTCCTGGATAAATTTATCTTTGGCAATTTGTACTTTTACTAGCTGTCATGAATAGAAACTTTTACCGTTTTAATTTCTGCATAGTTACTACTAGCATAGAGGAAAGCTGTTGAGAGTTTCAAAGTCACTACTTACATAGTGACAACTTCCTGTGAAATTTTTGAAAGAAAAATTAGTTCTAAAAGGTTTTCTTTTAGTTTTACCACTTGCGTTTTCTAGGAGTAAAATCATATTATCTGCAAAGAGTGATACTGCTTTTATCTCTTTTTCAGTTTACATCAGTCACTTAATTCTATCTGATTGCTTTAGCTAAAGCCTCCCGAACATGATTGAGTTATAGTGAGGAGATACCCTACACTTTGTCCTGCTTCCAGCTTCAGTCAGAATGCATTTAGGATTTTACAATTTAGTGTGATGTTTTCATAATGACTTCTGATAGCCTTCGAAACTCATCTTAAGAAGTTTTTTTAAAGTTTTACCTAAAGTATTTAATCAAAAGTTTTAATTTACTTAAAGTTTTTAATGAACAATTTTGTCTCAATTCAATCATGCTTTTTTCCTTTGGATTTGATGTGAATATTTTTTTACTCAAATTATTTACTAATTTACTTAATTATGTTGTTAAATCCTCTAAAGTTGAATCACTCCAGCAAGTGCTAAATAGAACTTTCTGTAGTAGAAAATACCCTAAATTAAATTAAAGGATAAATGAGAGACTTAGGGAAAATATTTGCAACAGAATATACACAAATTACATGCAATATGTGTTATATATTATGTACAACATATAATGTGATCTCTATCAGTAAAAAAATAGAAAATGGGCAAATATAAATAGGTAAAACAGAAGAAAAATACAAATGGCCAGTAAATATGTAAAAATATGCTAAAAATCACTAATAATTTTTAAAATATAAATTAAAATGAGGTGGAGTTTTGCCTTTCAAAATGGCAACATTTCAAAGGACTAATAACATCAAGTATTAGCAAGGGTGGGGAAAAATTGGTGTCTTCATAAATATTTAATGCAGGTATAAATTAGAACAACCTTTGAAAATAAAATTTGTTTTTATATGTTAAAAATTTTACTGTGCATATATAATCTTTCAGCAATCTTACTGTTTAGTAATCTGTACGAAAGCCACAGAGTGAATTGAAAACGACAAATGTGTGTCAGGCTACATTGTATAGAACAGTAAAAATAAGAAAAATCTCTTCAATGTAAAGCAATAGGGGGCTTGTTAGGCAAAGTATGGTGCACCAATACAATACCATCAAATACCATGGGGCAGTCAAAAAGAAAGAATGGGTCTAAGCTTTCCAGTGGGTACAGCTGAGTTCCATTGTTAAGTATAAAAATACATGTTGCTTAAATGTGTATAGGCTCTGGAGACATGTTTCAACAAGTATTGGGCAGTCAGGATCACACCGTTTTATTAGTTACAAGTGAAAAATAGTTCATTAGATGGACTGGGGGAGTCCATGACATCCTTAAGAGGCCTAGAGAAATAGGCTCTCTGCTTCCAGGAATTGGCCTGACAGTGAGAGTCCCCCTACCCCCATCACTAAGCCTGGGATGCTACAGTTTGCCCTGCTGTCAAGCTTGGACACACCTGCTGCTGCCCTGCATCCCATGCTGCACCTGCTCCAGTGGCTAGAACAGCAGGCTGTCACCTCCAGGAGTCAGACGCCTCCACCAGAGGTAGATTCCTGTGGAGCCTCCTTCCTCAGGCTGATCCTTCCCAAGGGAGGGTCTAGGGTGTGAGGATCAGCTTGGTGGAGCCTGGAAACTCCCGCGACCCAGCTGTCAAAGTTGCAACTCTGAGTCCTTTGGGGTCTGCTTTGGGAAGGTGGGACTCACAAGGCTAGAAATTCCCCAGACATACCCAAGGGTGTTTGAAGATGCTGAGAAGTCAGTAAACATGGTCCATGTCCACAAGAGATAGAGCCAACCTATTTAGACAGTGATTGTCTCCGGAGGGTAAAATCAGGGATTGCTGTGGCAGGAACTCTTTGGTGGAGCTCCAGAAAGCACCAGTCACACTGGAGTAGAGTTTATGACACAGAGGTACTGGTGGCTGGGGGAGTACGTGTATGTGTGTACAAGTATGTCTGTACATGAAACATGTCTGTGTATGCAATGTATATTAATACATATTTGCAATGTTTTGTTTTTTTTTTTTTGAGATAGAGTCTCACTCTGTCACCCAGGCTGGAGTGCAATGGCATGATCTCAGCTCACTGCCACCTCTGTCTCCTGGGTTCAAGAGATTCTCCTGCCTCAGCCTCCCGAGTATCTGGGACTACAGATGTGTGCCACCATGCTCAGCTAATTTTTGTATTTTTAGTAGAGATAGGGTTTCACCATGTTGGACAGGGTGGTCTCGAACCCCTGACCTCAGATGATCCACCCACTTCAGCCTCCCAAAGTGCTGGGATTACAGACATGAGCCACTACGCCTGGCTGCAAAGATATTATTTTTATTTATTTGTGGTTTTCATTATTTTTCATCCACAAAGCTAAGAAATAAAATGAGCTAATTGAGACCTTTCTACTCCTATAATTTTAAATTCTATAAAACCTAATAAACCATAATAAAATTCAATATAAAATATTTTGATAATGTAATACTTCATTTATACAGTATACAGATCACTGAGAGCAAAATGTAACTTGGGGTTTTGGAGTTCAGCAACCTTATTTGTGAAGCAGCAGGTCCAGATTGATTTAAATGGCTTGCCTCAGCCAACAAACTAGTATGAGCTAACGGAACTAGAGCCCATTCCAGGATCTCAGGTCCCAATCCCCATTGCAGTGCTCTCTGGTGATGGCAGCTGAGACCAACCCTTGGACCTCACTTCTTTCTAATTTTCTCTGTGCTGAGTTACTCTCACCCTTTCACCCACACTCCTTTGTGATGCAGTGCAGCACTGTGGCTATTCTACTCCTACAAGTCTTGGTTTGACTCCAAATTCAGTCACTGTCTGTGTGACTCCAGGCAAGAATATATTAAGGGAGCTCCTATGGGGTTGCCGTGAGCATCAAGTAAAACGCTTCATGAAATGCACTGGGTTTTACACTTGATGATCTCAGAATGGATTTTATTAGCAGCTGTAGCCACCTAGGCACCTTCTTAATAGAGAAATCAAATGGCATTACTTCCCTAAACAAAACCTACAACGAAGGGTGGAATTCCATCACATGAAGGGTGGGAGTCCCATATGGAGCTGCACATTTCCAGCCACTGTCTGTCTCTTTGATATCATCTCCTTCAATACCCCTGTACCAGATTCACCAATGTTCTTGTTGCTGGAACTTGCAACTCTGATTGTCACATCAGGATCTTTGCACTTAGTCTTTGTATTAGTCAGTGTCCTCCGGAAAGAATCAATACAATAAAAATAGGTGATGATTTAGCTAGCTAGATAGACAGACAGATGGAATTTATTGAAGGAAGTGCCTCATGAGATTATGGAATTTGAGAAGTCTCAAAATAAGCCATATGCAAGCTGAAGAACTAGAGAAACCAAGCTCAGTCCAGGTCCAAAGGCCTGAGGACCACGGAAGTTAATGGTGTAACTCTGCGTCTGAGGCCAAAGGCCTGAGAATCCAAGGAGGCCACTGGTGCAAGTCCTGGTGTCCACAGGCCAGAGAGTCTATAATTCTGATGTCCAAGGGCAGGAGAAGAAGGGTGCCCCAGCTCCAGGAGAGACAGTGAATTCACCTTTCCTCTGCCTTTTTCTTCTATCAGGCCTCCAGCTGATTGGATGGTGCCCACATGCATTGAGGGTGGCCCTTCCCCACTCAGTCCACCAACTCACATGCCAATCTCCTCTGGAAATACCCCTACATATGCACCCAAAAGCAATCTTTCCCAGCTTTTAGGCATTCCTTAATTCAGTTAAGTGGACACCTAAAATTAACTGTCACAGTCTCTTTGCCTGGAATATTCCCTCTTCCTCCTATCTCACCCCAAGATCTCTGCATGACTCATTTCCTTTCACTGTATCACTCAGGGAAGCCTTCCATGAACACACTGTAGAAAACTCCACCCCCTTCTTCTCCATTCTTCAGCCCCTCACTTGCTTTACAGAAGGGTCACCACGTGCTCTCCCACTGAAACGTTAGCTTCAGGGATACTGCTGAAGGGATACTGCTCCATTGATGCCAAGTGCTGACCTTGTGAATGCATGTAGCAAATCCTCAGTAAGTCCTGACTGAAGAGAGGAACTATAGCACTTGTTTGTGGGATATAGTCCTGATTGCGTATTGATAGACTTGCTTCCCTTCTTAGTCTTTTGCAAGTTTCTTTCCCATGGGATCCATCTCTTGTTGAACTGTTATTACTCAAACATATCTGGAACTGATTTCAATAATGGTCCTGTGAATAACAGAGACCCTCTTCTCTGTACTTGCCTCATTTTATTGAACTGGGAGCCTCCCATAGCCCTACTCCACTCATAGACCTGCAAGGATGACCATCCATGCAGGACCTGCATAAATGTCTCTGGACATCTTTGCACAACATTGTTGGTGGCTTCAGATACTTTGTGGTCTGCCTGCTTGAGATCAGCCTACTTGAGATCACCTACATGCTTAAAATTGCCCCTTTTATTCCTCAGTGTGTTCCTCTGCTGGATCTATACCTTCCATTGTAGTCCACTTTTAGATGCAGTAGTTCTCAAAGCAACCATAAAGAGAGGCCCAGAAGTCACTCATTTTTGCACCAATTCAATCCTTTTGATGGATGTTCATTCGGTTTATACACATTTAGTATCTGAAAACTAAATTCAGCAGTTGTTAGAAGAAAGAGCTATTTCCCCTCTAGAGAAATGGTACATTTGCCTGAAGACCTCTTCCTAACCATACGAAGACTCTTTACTAAGGAAACACCCTAAACTTTTCTAGCTTTGATTGTAACAAAAAAAACTCTACGTTTGTGTTTCATTGTCTGATGTCCTATGCAGAAGAAAATGTGTAGGCTTTTAAAAAAACATATCTTACTCACCATTGGGTTATACCACTGTGTAAATATTAGTCTAAAACTTGGCATTCCATCTTATTTCATTCACCTCTTTGATTACTAATCAAATGTCTTATTGTACCTTCATCTTTTGATGCCAACTGCTATACACCACTGTAGTTCTGTCAAGCATGGAAAATAAAGGTGAATGTAGTTTCCATTATTTCTTCTGTGCTTGACAAAGGGTATAACATCACAGGAGAACTGAGAAATAAGAAACTATGTCACAAAGAATCTGTGGTCAGCGAAATCATGAGTCGAGCTGGATGGTGCAGTTTATACTAGCTCACTGGAGAGGAACATTCTCACATGGCAGAATCTTTGAAGAAAGAGAAAGACAGTATTCTCTGTTGTCCCTACCAGGAACAGGAGAACCAGAATGGAAACTGGAAAATCATGAAAATTCATCTATCTGGTATGGAGTGAATAATAAGAAGGTGATTGCAACCAGGGTTGAGTGGATTAAGATGCAAAGGAAATATGGTATTTTGTGTCTAGAGAGCATGTACTCTTACAAGCTTCTAGGTTTAGAGGGAAGAAACCATGACCTATATCTCCATGCTGCTTTATGAATTCAATGGCTCTTTGAGGCTGCAGTTGACTTTAGGGGAGAATGGCACCTATATGGTCCCTGAGTGAGGCCTGTTATCTGCAGAATGGATGTTGATAAGGGTTATCATTGGGTGCTAATTTTAAGGCAAAACATTCTGCCTACAAAGAAACTTCAAGCTCCAACTTCAAAAGGTTCTGGTGGTGTCCCAATTTTTGTGTGTCATAGCATAGAGCAGTCAACAGCTCTTATTCTGTTTGATTCTCCAACGTCTGCACTGTCTTTTTGTGACCGGGGACTTGCCCGTTGGGGTAGATGCTGTTTTGGTGGCTTCCCAGAAGCCCTTTCCTGGGCCAGTGCCCCCAGCTGCTGTGAGTGTCGGCTGCTAACAATTCTCTGATGTCTCCCCCAACACACACACCTTACGGAGCTCCCATTGCTTAGAATCTGTATTAGTCTGCTCAGGCTGCCACTATAAGGCACCACACATTCAGCAGCTTAAGCAACAGAAATTTATTTTCTCATGGTTCTGGAGGCTGGAAATCTGAGAGCAAGGAGCCAGCAGGATTGGTTTCTTCTGAGGCCTCCCTCCTTGTTTGTAGGTGGCCATCTTCATCTGATGTCCTCCTCACATGGTCATCTCTCGGCATGTGTTGGTCTCTCAATCTCCTTCTTTTTTTTCTTTTTTTCTGAAATGGATTCTCACTCTGTTGCCCAGGCTGGAGTGCAATGGTGCAATTTTGGCTCACTACAACTTTAGCCTCCCAGGTTCAAGCGATTCTCCTACCTCAGCCACCCGAGTAGCTGGGATTACAGGCACCTGCCATCATGCCCAGCTAATGTTTGTATTTTTGTAGAGACGGGGTTTCACCATGTTGGCCAGGCTGGTCTTGAACTCCTGACCTCAGGTGATCCACCTGTCTCAGCCTCCCAAAGTGCTGGGATTACAGGCGTGAGCCACCGTGTCCCGCCAATCTCCTCTTCTTATAAGAACACCAGCATATTGGATGACAGCCCACTCATCCAACCTCATTTTCACATAACTACCCTTTAAAGAGCTTACCTCCAAATAGAGTCACATTTTGAGATACTAGGAGTTAGGAACACATTTCAATCCATAACAAATCAGAAGATTTTTTTTTTTTTTTTAAGGAAAACTGTAACACTAGTTGGAGTCTGGTCACAAATAGCCTTTGAGTATTTGACCCCTCACAGCAGTGTCCTGATCCCTAAACCTGCAACAAGTACTGCACTGCAAAACCTACACCTGCTTCCCCTAGAAAGGGCATTCTCCCCAAAGTCCACCTAGGGTATGGCCATGGAGGAACATGATGTGGACAAGGAAGCCCCTCCCAGGGAGTGGAATATGAGTCAGGGCGGTAGAGGGCAAGAGGGGTCCTCCAAGGTTACTAAATAAGGTTGTCCAAGTGCCCACTCCGTTGCCAAGGCTGCGTTCCTGGCCAATCTTGCCTGGCAGGCAGTACTGATAAGAGCTATGAACCAGTGACTGCCTGTGCTGTTCCCTACCCATCCCTTTCCTGAATGAAAGTTGAGAATGAATAGAAAGTAGAGACTCTAGACAGAACCAGAATAGTCCCATTCCCCCTAGATAGCCATGGCTTCTCAGCAGTTCTTTATAGACTTGAAGTTGGTATCAAAGCCTCAAAGTTCTCTATGTGTGACTGGCTGAATGATGCCCCTCAAAGACTTCCACGTTCTAATCCCTGGCACCTGGGAATGTGACTTTACATGACAAAAGGGGCTTTGCAGGTATGATTACATTAAAGATCTAAGACAGAGAGATTATCCAGGTGGGTTGAATGCAATCACAAGACCCTAATAAGAGAGAAGCATGGGGATCAGAGTCAAAGAGGATGTGACAATAGAAGCAGAGTTCAGAGAGGAGAGAAGATGCTATCGTGATGGCTTTGGAGATGGAGGATGGGGCCACAAGCTGAGGAATAAGGAGGCTTTTAAAAGGTAAGAATCTGAATCCCCCTCAGAGCCTCCAAAGGAGCAGAGCCCAGCTGACCCTTTGATTTTTAGTTCACACATAATGATTTTGCACTTCTGACTTGCAAAATGTAAGATAATCAGTTTGTGTTGCTTTAAGTCACTTAGTTTGTGGCAATTTGTTACAGCAACCATAGGAAAACAATGCCGAACCTAGCAGGTATACATTTGTGTTACAGTGCTCATACTATAAATATAAAATATCATCTCATACTTAAGTCTGTAACTAAGCTGGCAAGAATTGGGAAGATGAAGAGATGTGTAATATGAGTCATCGTTCATTGGCCTCAGATAACTTGAGTATCCTGGAGGACTTAAGGGATCCAGAAAATTTGCAAAGGATCTCCTGACTCCAGGCTAAGGGGAGAATAGCGGGTGCGATCCATTATCAGCCCACAGTCCATGCTAACTGTCCCGAGGTCAGCACATTTTTTTCGGTAGACAGCCAGCTAGTAAATAATCTGGGCTTTGCAGACTATGTATACGGTCTCTGTCACAACTACTCAACTCTGCTTCTGAAGTATGAAAACAGCCATAGGTCATAAGTATACAAACGGGTTTGGCTATGTGCCAGTAAAACTTTATTTACAAAAACAGGAGGCTGACCGGATTTGGCCCATCAGCCATGTTTGCTGACTTTTCCTTAGCCCACCCAATGGCAGACAACCTGCTCCTCACGGCATCTACTCTCTTGTGGCTAATTTGATAATTTGGGTCCTTGATGCAGCCTCAAAAGTCATAGCTCCTAGAGATAAGCCTTCAAGTCACCACAAGCTACCTTCATAGGTGAGCCACAAGTGGGGTGCTACCTGGGAGTCCAGGTCTCCAGCCCAGCAGAACCCCCATCACTACCCCTCCTCAGCCCAGTGAATCCTTCTCTGAGTTGGTCCGTCCACTCTCCTTTACCTACCCCTTCTTTATACTACTTCACTTGTAAGAATCCAACCTTTTTTCTCCCAATAACCACTTTGCATTTGAAAAGAGCAAAGGAAAAAAGCTTATTTTCCTTTCATAATTGGACCAGAGGAAAATAATTAATGTTCTCAGTCAATTCTGCATTTGCATATTGTATACAGTTTATTGGGTATCTAGTTAGATTGAAGTTTATTGCTTAGTAAACTTTTGGGTAATTTTCATTCAACTAAATGTCAATCATTACCAGTCCATCCTTGTATTGTCTTTAAAAGTCACAAGTTCAAGAACCCCACAGATAGCACTGCAGACAAACATCTAAATGGTGAGCAGTAAGATTGAAACTGCAGTCCAGGTTCTCCTGGCCAGGGGTGGGAGGCCAGATGACCAGCTTTCCTTACATAACAGCCCGTTAACAGGGTTTATTCCTGTCAGAGCCCACCACTCATGCCACCTGTGACCTTCCTCTGATCCTCTGCTCTCCCCTGCAGGTGGTCTGTCTGGCTTTAGGGTTCCCCGAGGTCGCTGGTCTGGCAAGGATTGCATCTGAAGATATGAACTAAGCTGAGTTAAATAGGCTTATCCTGCAGAGACAAAGACACTGCCCTGGGTTTGAGCCACCTGCCTTTCCTTAGCATCAAAACGAAACAAAAACACACTCTTTGGGGCTTACTGAATATACAGCTGTTCTTCAGCTTCCTGGTTTGTACTAAGCTGATAGCTAATCTTTGGCATTTGGTATATTGGGCTTAATTATGATAAAGAAAATGTTTAATGGGTTCATTTTGAACAAAATGGTGCACTTAATGGCAATTGTAAGAATATTTTTGCTCAACAAAACTTCTTAAAGAAATGAATTTATAGCCTCCAAAGAAAAATTTTATTAAAATTGTATTAAGGTTATAGAAATGGCAAAGTATGTTATTTTCTTCCCTTTGTGTTCTCTAGCTGTTCAACCTTCTCTCACCCTCCACACTATTGAAGGGTCCTCGCCTGCTGATGTGTCAGCTTCCCTGTTCCTAGCAAAAGCTTTGGAATGAACAGAAGCAAACCGGAAAAATCCAGGTAAACTTATCCTCAAATCACATGTCCTGAGCATCCAGGAAGGGAAAGCTTCATGCCAAAGAAGGTATCAGCTGAATGACAGTAAGCCACAGAGACACTTACTGGAGGCAAATTAATCCACTGACCAACAGGACAGGCTAGAAATGCTTTCCCCTCCAAGTTTTCTACAAGTTTTCAAAAGAAACAGCACAAATGTATGTGATATTAGCAGGAAGAAAGAAAGACGTCACATTGTCCACTGTAAATATATACAATTTGTATTAGTCAATTATACTTCAGTAAAGATGGGGGATGGTCATGGGGGCGTAGGGCATGACCTTAGGGATCCAGATTAAAAGTACAAAATTATCTTTTGTCTCCAAAAGAATTCTCTTTTCCCTTGAGCTCTGTGTTCTGTGTTCTTCATAAGCTGGGAGTGTAGCAACAGGGTTACTTATTCCCTTCACCACAGGCACCAGGATGCTTGGGTTAGAGAGAAAACCGCCAGATGAATGGGCAATGTGTGGACCTTGAGGGCGGCTGGGTGTGACTCTGCACCTGCACACCCGACTTGGCAAGAGGCACTTTTCATCACGGCAATTTTTTTTTCTCAGATTATATAATATGTTATATAATAAAAAGTTAAATGTAACTTATATCTGGAGAACTTGAAAACTCAGGTGTTTTAAAGTAGGCATGCTGGACTTTCTGTTATTCTTTTCTAATCCTTTAGCATTATCTAAATTTTCTTTGAAGTCAGAGCAGGGCAACGTGATAGGGTCATGTTGACATTGCTAATTAACTTTTGTCAGCTATTGCTCTTAATTAAGGAGGCAGATACTTGATAAAAACAGGTATTGATTGTCCTATAGAAAGAATCAGAAATAAGCCTCACACTTGTTCCTGTTAACTTAAGAAATAAGTCATAGATTTTCATATTCTCTTTATTCAGGAACTGCACTCTGCTGTCCACATACTCAATTTAATGTATGTGGCACCAACATTAACTGAACAGAAAAACTGGAAGGAAGAAAAAGCAGGCACTGGATAATCAATAGGATTCAGACCTCACAAAGCCGCTGAGTCCTTTAACTAAGGGCACAACACTGCATTGCATGCTTGAAAATTACTAACAGAGTAGATCTTAAAGGTTTTCACCATACACAGGCAAAAAAAAAAAAAAAAGGCAACTATGTGAGGCGATGGATATGCTGATTAGCTTGATTATAGTGATCATATCATAATGTACTCACATATCAAAACATCACATTGTCCACCGTAACTATATACAATTTGTATTAGTCAATTATACTTCAGTAAAGATGGGGGATGGTCATGGGGAAGTAGAGCACGACCTTAGGGATCTAGATTAAAAGTACAAAATTATCTTTTGTCTCCAAAAGAATTCTCTTTTCCCTTGAGCTCTGTGTTCTGTGTTCTTCATAAGCTGGGAGTGTAGCAATAGGGTTACTAATTCCCCTCATCACAGGCACCAGGATGCTTGGGTTAGACAGAAAACCGCCAGATGAATGGGCAATGTGTGGACCTTGAGGGCGGCTGGGTGTGACTCTGCACCTGCACACCCGAATTGGCAAGGGGCACTTGTCATCATGGCAATTTTTTTTTTTTTTTTTTTTTGCCACAAACAAGCAAAAAATAGTTGTTGCCAGGTAAACACCTATACAATTTGCTTGCTCCATGAGAAAAATGAAGAATGGAGGCTGATAGGATATTAAAATACCAATTTAAAATACACATCAGATCCATGTTTTTACTACATAAAGGGGAAGGTGGAAAGGGGAGAAGAACAATGGAAAATGAGAGGAAGGGAAGAGAAAGCTTAAAGGAAGAAAGTGGGAACTAAAGGGAAGGAGAAGAAAAGGCACAAAGGCCATGGTGAGGAGGGAAAGAAGAGACTTCACACGGAGAGGCCAGTGACAGAGGAGGAGGGAGGGGAAGGGGCATAAACAAAGACCCAGAGAGAGCCTGGTGCAAATGGCCTGAGCTCCTGTTGTCACCCCTGCCCCTGCTGTCTTTGGAGTAAGTTACAGCACGTTGTCACCAATCATAGTGGCACTGGTTTCCATGGAGAGTTATTCATTATGCAGATACTGAAGGAGAGCCAGCTCTTTGCCACGTCCTGCTCTAGGTGCTGGGGGGAGACCAGTGAGGCTCTCATTCTTGTGAGATGAGAGACTTAGAAACAGTGCTTTTGCCAATGAGAAACATGGTTTGTTGTCATTATAAAATGCTAGGGTTTATATTTTAAAGAGAGATTATTTTACGACCGATTTCTTAAGCATTTGCATCCGTAGGAACGATTTAAGTTTTAAAGTTGTAGTTTAGACCATTAGAGATGTCTGTATTTTTGGTGTAAAGTCTTATTTTACATTTGAAAGCAGCCAGATAGGTTTGTGATTTGACTTGAAGTTTTAACAGGAAGGGGAATTAGGAGTGGGGGTGGGAAGAAACAGGACAAAACCATGTAAGGGACCTAAAAGTTACATTTACAAACACACTTATTTCACTGTCTTGGCTTTTTCTTTCTCTAAAATCAAATCCAGATGTCTTCTTCATCCAGCAAAGTCTCAGAAGGCAGAATTATTGGCACAATGATGCAGGGAGTTAAGAGAACTTTCAGGTTAAATAAAGAAGTGAAACTTAGTTCTTAACTTCTGCAACCGACCGTATCCAAATGTCAAGCTTCTCCACTCTGAAAGAGACGGCCAAGGCACGCTCCTGTATATTTGCAATGGATTAGATGGCAATGAGCTCAGCTGGGGAAGGAGCTGCTGGGCAGTCAGTTAATGCAGACCTCTTCTTTAGCATCCAGTGATGTGCTGCACAGTAGGACACTCTGGGGTGTCCCTTCTGGAGTCCTGGTGTGAACCGGGGAGATGGTCTCCCACCGTAGGATGGTGCCATCTGTCAAAGAAAACCACAGCTTGATAGTACACCTTGAAAGCATTAAAATGGTCAGTGTGCATTATCTATGTTTTACCACCATAGAAAATATAGTTGGTCAATATTATATTATGTATTTCAGAACATAATTGCAGCAATAATTAGGCATCCAATATACCTTATGTTTTAAATCAATGGGAAGAATTAAATGAAATTTCACCAAATCTGAGAACAATTTGGTGAAACACTGTTGTGAATAGTTATTTTAGTACGATTTGATAAGAAAAGAAAATTCACGGTAGAAACTAATTTTTTTCGCAGAACCACAACTTCTGTGCTCGTCTTCTGATGCAAGAATATTACAATTGAGAGGAAAACAGAGATATAGAAATTACCAAGAAAAATCCAGAGCTAACCATTATATGAGGAACTAAGAAGCTAGTCACTGTGCTCTGGAGAGATAAATTGCACATTTGACGTGCAATCGCTTTGTGTAGGAAACATTACTTCTGAAGAGAATGATATCTGGTAAGAAAAACATCTTTTTCATCTTATCACAAACAGCTCAGTACCTGGAGTGTGGAGCCGGTATCTTCTCCCTTCATCAGAGGCTTCAAAGCCTAAAAAGGCTTTGAGTGAGGAAAAGCAAAGCTATTTACAATCATTTTGTCCTCCCTTTGCCAGCTGAGCCGTGTAAGTATTAAGAGCAGCTCTATCAGATTCTCAGACAAAATGAGGGTTTCTAGAAAATGCTGAAACTTACTTTTATGGTAAAATAATTCACTCAATAAAATTAACAACTTATATTGAGCCCCTGCCACCTGCGGTATAAACTTCGTTTTTATTTTGTTTTCTTTTAAACTTTATAGAACTGCAAATATTATGCATATGTTCAGTACACTTATAAAGAGGAGGTTAACTTTACTGTATAATGAGCAAAGCCTCAATAAGTGTTTCCAAATTTGATGGGGGGAGGGGGTGGGAAGGAATCCCCAAATTAATTCAATGATACTACATTCAGTGGCATATTAAGACCTCACAATCTCCTCAGACAATAAAATGCAAAGTCAGCTCTTCCTAGTGTTTAGCCTAAGATGGCTCTGCTATTAAATAATTTCTTTTTGTCTCATCTCTAAGAGGAATGAGGAAATGTGTTTATGTATTATCAAGTCCCTTACTTAATGTCTGTTGACTCTGTTCCTTATCTTTAAGTTAAATAAATACAGAGCCCGTCACATCTTCATGGAGAAATTATTTCTCCAAATTTTGATTGTATTTTGTTTTTTCTTTAAGTGTTCTTTAAAGTATAACATTGGACAAACAAAAGAAAATGGAGCTAAATTATTATTGATCACCCAGGAGTCCCTCTGAGCTTGCAGAATGACAAATAGTCTTTTTTGATTAAACTTTAGTCAGGCTCCTGAACCTTCTCCTGGGCCCATCTGTGCACTTCCTTGTAAAGTTCAGTTTAGCAAGATCCAGCCAAGTCAGTTTAGCAAGAACTCCCCACCCTCAATATCTCATCTATATCTGATCAAGATCTTCCACCTCCACCATTCCACAGATATAGTCTGATCACCCTGGCCTGTCTTCAGTAAGAATCCCATTAGGTCAGCTTAGCCAGAATTTCCCTTACCCTTGATGTTTATTCCTTGTAATTTTCCATCAACTGACCCCCACCATGCTCCTGGGCTAGAAATTCCCACTTGTCCAGGTTGTATTCAGAGTTCAGCCCAGTCTCTCTCCCACACTGCAAAATCCCATTGCAGTAGTCCCTATGGCTGTGGACATGATCCTGAAGAAAGTCTTTCTTATCAGGTTTTAGCAGTGATAGCAAATATCATTAAATAACTTTTCTTCTTTTTAAATATGTTTTTGAGACAGGGTTTTGCTTTGTCACCCAGGCCGGAGTGCAGTAAGTGTAAGTGTAATCATGGCTCACTGCAGCCTCGAACTCTCAGGTCCAAGCGATGCCCCACCTCAGCCTCTGAGTAGCTAGGACTACAATTGTGTGCCATCATGGCCAGCTGTTTTTATAATTTTTAATTTTTTTTAGAGATAGGGTCTCTCTTTGTTGCCCAGACTGGTCTTGAACTCCTGGGCTCAAGTGATCCTCCTGCCTCAACTTCTCAAAGTGTTGGGATTACAGGCATGAGCCATGCCTGGCCCAACTTTTGTTCCTTAGTAGGAGTATATATAGATATATATATCTATATATACACTTAAGTATATTATATATATATATATAATACACTTAATAAGAGTATATATATATATACTTAAGTATATATATGTATATACTTAAGTATATATATATATATAATATACTTAATAAGAGTATATATTATATATATAATTGACTGGATGGAATATCACCCACTGAGGACCAGGGTTGATCCTGCTGACTGGCTGGCTGGCTGTGCCTCCTTTCCCTCGTTACCCAAAGTGCTCCTCTCTCCAAACCACACCTGAGAAGAAAATCAATGTGATTTTGTCAGCATCCGGTGTTGCTGATACACCCTAGCTGCCCCTGCGGTGGGAGGCACCAGAATCCACAGTATTCAGTGCCCCTCCCATGGAGGATGGCACGTCCTTGAGGAGAATCTCAGGCTTGTCTTTGTCAATGAGATATGAGTGTTCGGGATAGAAGCTTTAAGGACCAGCACCTGCTCCTTTCCCAGCTTGATGATGGAAACAGGGAGACCTGGGCCACCTGAGTTCTTGGATAGTGAAGATGAGCAGAGCCTGTGGTGCGAGGAAGACGTGCCTTTACCTGTTAGCCACTGAGATTTTTCAAGTCATTTCCACAACCTCGCCCTGTGGAAATCTGTCCTTTCTAATGCCTCACCAATCACGACGGGAAATGTGGATGACTCTGTATCTTTGGATTCCGTGGACTGGTAATGACGACCAGTGATTTTGAGCTCAGCTGGTGTCAATAACTATTCGTGACCTACTGATTCAACCAAAAGAGGAGCTGGAGTGTCTCAGATCTGCTCAGCTGGCAATCCCGCCGATCAGCGTCTTAAGCCCAGACCTGGAAATGGAGCAGTGGATTTTATGGGAAACAAACACTAATAAGGTTTGATATATATCTCTCATTTGATAAGACAATAAGGAAATTCAGACGCAAGATAAATTGGGGCAGAATGTGTCAAAAATGAAGTATTCTGTGCATTAGCAGCTAGAAGGTCTACAGGAGTTATAGGGTGGGACTGAGACATTGAAACTGCTTCTCCAATCTGGTGTTAGTGAGCTTGAATGTGTTTGTGTATATATACGTGTGTCTGTGTGTGTGTCTTCATATGTATTGTACTTTGGGGGATAAACTTTTTGAGGCATAGCATACACCCAGAAATGCATACAAAACATAAGGATTCACAAATGCTACAAATCATAAGGATATGGCTCAAGGAGTTTTCACAAACTGAACATACCTTGCAACCAGAAGAAACACAGCATTACCAGCACCAGAGGATCCCCTGACATCTCCTTTCCCCTGCTCGAGAGTAACTACTGACTTCTAAAGCAGATGACCTTTGCCTGCTAGTCTGGTTTCCTTTCGTCACTTTTGTGTGTGGCATTCATCTGTGTTGTATGTAGTTGTAGCTCATTCATTATCACAGCTGCACAGCTTTCGATGTGTGAATATACACTGCAATTTTTTTATCCATTCTGCTGTGGATGCGCATTTAAGTAGTTTCCAGTTTGGGTCTATACAAATAGTGTCACTATGAACATTTTTACATATGTCTTTTATGAACATACTTGTTTGATTCTATTGGCTCTAAACCCTGGGCCACAGGCATATGGTGTGTTCAGCAGTGTAAGAAGGTTTCATTGGTTCCACGTCCATACTTTTCATCGTTGGCACTTTAGCCATCCTAATGACTGTGTGGTGATACCTTCGTGTGATCTTAATCACGTTTGTCTGTTGCCTCATGGGCACATTTTTTTTTTCACTTTAAGTTCTGGGATACATGTGCAGAACGTGCAGGTTTGTTACATAGGTGTACATGTGCCATGGTGGTTTGCTGCACCCATCAACCCAACATCTAGGTTTTAAGCCCTGCATACATTAAGTATTTGTCCTAATGCTCTCCCTCCCCTTGCCTCCCACCCGCTGACAGGCACCAGTGTGTGATGTTCTCCTCCCTGTGTCCATTTGTTCTCATTGTTCAAATCTCACTTATGAGTGAGAACATGTTGTGTTTGGTTTTCTGTTCCTGTGTTAGTTTGCTGAGAATGATGGCTTCCAGCTTCATCCATGTCCCAGCAAAGGACATGAGCTCACTCTTTTTAATGGTTACATAGTATTCCATGGTGTATATGTGCCACATTTTCTTTATCCAGTCTATCACTGATGGGCATTTGGGTTGGTTCCAAGTCTTTACTATTGTAAATAGTGCTCCAGTAAACACACATGGGCTTGTGTCTTTATCCTAGAATGATTTATGATCCTTTGGGTATATATCCAGTAATGGGATTTCTGGGTCAAATGGTATTTCTGGTTCTAGATCCTTCAGGAATCACCACACTGTCTTCCACAATGGCTGAACTAATTTACACTCCCACCAACAGTGTAAAAGTGTTCCTATTTCTCCCCAGCCTTGTTGGGCATATTTTCATATATCTATTTGTTCTTTGCGTGCCCTTTTTCATGAAGTGCCTGCTCCAGTCTTTTGCCATTTGCCCAGTGGGTAGTCTTCCCTTTTTCTTGATGATTTGTAGTTCTTTATATATTCTGGATACAAGTTTTTTTTTTCAGATACATATTTTTCAAAAATTTCTCTCATTCAGTGAGTTTTCTTCTCGATCTGAATGGTGTCTTGATATACAGAAGTTCTTGATTTTAATGTGGTTCTAATTTATCAATTTTTCATTTATAATTAACATCTTATGGATCTTGTTTAAGAAATCTGTGCCTACTCCATGGTCACGAATATGTTCTCCTATATTTTCTTCTAAAAGATTTATTTTTTTTTATTGTTTTGCCATTTGCATTTAGATCTGCACTCCGTCATTGATTTTTGTGTTTAGTGTAAAGTTGGGGTCAGAATCATTTTTTCTCATGGATATCCAGTTGGCCTAGCACCTGGCTTAGCATCAACCAAAAAGGCCGTCTCTTCTTCTGAGTGGCACTGCACTTTTTCAGGTAACTGCATGTATGTGGGCCTTGTGACTAGACTTCCCATTCTCACACATTGATCTTAGTCATATAACCAGGCACTGTCTTAATTATTATAGTTTTATAATCATGACACATGATTATAAAAGGGCATTTTAAAATTGTTTTCTTATCACAAATTCACCAGAATATAATCAATGAAACAAATGATATGGATCATATTTGGGGAATTCTGAGCGTGTATGACCCAATACCCTTAAAAGATTACACATTCTATAATAGTGTACATAATTATTATTTTACTTGTTTGCCCTCAATTTGGCCAACTTTCAGTTTTATTAATTTTTTAAAAATTGCAAAGCCAGGTGTGGTGGCTTATGCCTGTAATCCTCACACTTTGGGAGGCAGAGGTGGGTGGATCATTAGAGCCCTGGAGTTCGAGATCAGCCTGGGCAACATGGCCAAACCCCATCTCTACAAAAAATACAGGCCAGGTGCGGTGGCTAACACCTATAATCCCAGCACTTGGGGAGGCTGAGGTGGGTGGATCACAAGTTCAGGAGATCAAGACCATCCTGGCCAACACGGTGGAACCCCGTCTCCACTAAAAATACAAAAATTAGTAGGGCGTGGCAGCACGTGCCTGTAGTCTCAGCTACTCAGGAGGCTGAGCAGGAGAATTGCTTGAACCCAGGAGGCAGAGGCTGTAGTGATCCAAGATTGTGCCACTGCACTCCAGCCTGAGTGACAGAGCGAAACTCCATCTCAAAAAAAAAAAAAAAAAAAAATAGCCAGGCGTGCTGGCATGCACCTGTAGTCCTAGATACTCAGGAGGCTGAGGAAGGAGGATAGCTTGAGCCTAGGAAGTAGAGGTTGCAGTGAGCCGTGATCCTGCCTCTGCACTCCAGCCTGGGTGACAGACTGAGACCCTGTCTCAAAAAAAAAAAAAGAATTGCAGCAGATGAGGTACCCATGACCAGGGACATTACAACCACCATTTCCTCCATGATATGCCAGGTTTTACATTAACAATTCTCTGGACAGATCTATATGCTTGGCTTTACATTCTTTATTTCCCATATTGACAAACTAGGCTGTGGAGGGTTACCAGGCTCATTCGAGCCACCCAGGTAGTAAATGTGAGAGATGCATGTACTGTTGTATCCATTTGCTATTCTTTAATTACAAGATAGGTGGGACTGCTTTCTCTTTATGAGCTTAGGTGTCTTATTCCCTCCTATTGCCATCATAGCATTGTGACCTTATCGGGAGAAATGACAATTCATCAGGCTTCTCCCTGGCTATAGAAGCCCTACATATTTTACCCCACCCCCTACTCCACCTCCAGCCAGGAAAGAGTGATGGTGATGATGCCCTTTGCACTGATAGACACTCCACAGCACCCTGGAGTCTAAGGGAGTTAAGCACAGATTCAGAGAAATATTAGGCAAGATTAAACTGCTATTCCTCATGTGGAGGTGAAGAGAGAGATGTGGGTGGCCAGTCTGCAGGGGAACTTTAGAATGTGTTCAGAGAACAGCTGTTTGATGAGCCTGAGAGTCGAAAAGGCTCCTAGGAGGAGTTGGCTTGAGGCCAGTGTTGGATGACCCTGGTGGGAATCAAGGGATAGCATTCGTATGGGAGGACCAGAGGCTGACCTGGAGGGTTGAGGGTGCCCTCACACAGACTCCAAAGCCATGTGTACAACAGCTTCTTCATTGAGCACACATATTCTTTCTCTGTCACCCATGCACTCACAAATCTTTATCTGTCACACTTCTACACACTGACATTTGAGATCTTTGCCAATGTTCTAAAAGAAATGTTGACAAAAGAAGGCCGCAGCTTTCTCTGTGGCCTCTGACATGTGTGCATTGCTCTGAGCTGTGCTGAGCAGGAGAAGGGTGAGGGGGCAGGAGGAGATCAGCTTTGCTGTCTTCCCCTGGCAGCGGCTTTATCATGTCATTACCATGCATTTGTATTTTTTCCTCAGCAAAATTAATGTTAGTTGTAGAAGAGGAGTGTGACATGTAGCTTAAAATATAGAAAGTTTGGCTTCTAGATCTGGGAAGAACAATATTTGGAACTAAAATGCTGTCCTCAGAGTAGGCTACAATGGGCTCCTCTACTTTGCTTAAACTCAGTGTCGTGGAGCTCCCACAACTGTGTTAGTTGACTTTTTTTCCCCCTTGGAGGTGGAGTTCTCGCTCTTGTCACCAGGCTGGAAGTTTAGTGGTGCGATCTCGGCTCACTGCAACCTCCACCTTCTGGGTTCAAGTGATTCTCCTGCCTCAGCCTCCTGAGTAGCTGGGATTACAGCTGCTCGCCACCACACTCAGCTAATTTTTGTATTTTTAGTAGAGACGGGGTTTTGCCATGTTGGCCAGGCTGGTCTCAAACTCCTGACCTCAGGTGATCCACCTGCCTCAGCCTCCCAAAGTGCTGAGATTACAGGCCTGAACCACCGTGCCCAGCAACTCTTAAATCCTTATGCTCCTCAGGATATCAAGGGATGGAGAAAGAAAGCAAAGGCAGCTAATGTGCTACCTTCCTTAGACTACACTTGCTAACATTGATGAACAAAGACAAAAGTTTCAACTTGCTTAGGAGGACAGGAAGTCCAGGGAACCTTCTGAGCATGGGATGCTGTCCTGAAGCTGCAGGAATGCAAGGCTTGTTGACACCGTTTTACTGAAGGGGCAGAAAGAACTAGGCTAACAGCACTCCTGGAATCTTTTCTCCCCCTTTACAGAGTCCCGTGTCCCCACACTAGCCATGGTTGCCTGACGTTTTCTTTAAGTGTCTACAAGATAAAGATGCTCCCCTAAATGAGCAGAAAGAAAGAACACAAAGAATGAAAGAAAATGGCTTGATCTGGGCTTTATGAGGTTTTGTGTTGATTATGGAACTCAAGCTCTTTTAATTTTATTACTTGCACACAAATAAGAAGGAGGGATTGAAAGTTGTCCAGGTTGAGCATAAAATCCCATCAAATCCCTGTGTAGGATCTGCCTTCTTTTTCCACAGAGGTGACTTCTAAATAGAAAGGAAAGAACCTTGGGAGTGTCTGATGTTGAAGGCTGGTTGCATTCTTCACGGTTTCATTCTTTAACCCCCATAACCCTGGGAAGCAGACATTTCCGTTTCACAGATGAGAAAACTGGGGCTCAGAGAGGTTAAGTCATTTGCCAAAAATCTCACAACTAGTAAAAGGTGAATAGGAGATTTATACTTAGTTCTGCCTGACTCTAAAGGCTGTGATTTAAAGTGAAGCCAATTTTAGTCTCAAATATCATACACAGTTCTGAGGACTTACATTTTTCTTAACTCTGTGAAGCATTCTGTGGTTTGCTTCATAAGCAACGTGTTCAAACTAGTTATCATGCTGATTCTTCATATATTCCCATTTTTGACAGACCTTTTAAAATATTTTTAAATAGTCCTGGAAATGTAGGCAGTCCCAAGGTTTCCAGATGAACCAAAAAATTCTTAGCAGACTGATGTATTTTGACATGGGAAGTTTTGTCTCAGAACTTTATGGTAACAGAACAACTGACAATCACACCATGTGTTTAGATGTGGCAGAAGATCCATTCGGAGTGAGAAGAAAACTTTCATTAGGCACAGTTGTGTGGCAGGTGAAATTGCCTGGTCTACGCCAGAAACACATAATCCCAGGTGTTCATTCACATGTCCACTGGATCTGAGATTTGAAATGGAACCAGCCTGAGCTTTGTCTAAACTCTCTTGGTCTTGTCTAATTTTATGCAAAGTGTTTAGAGAAACCTGCTTCCCCAGGCCCTGCCTGCAAATGGGTTATAAATGGGTTTCTTATCATTTAAGTACATCTGAATCCAAACAATTTCTTGAAGTTTTGAAGCTGCTGAATCCGCAGTTCCCCAGGCGTCTGGACATAAAGGCATGCCAAGAACAGAGCATTCCAAAGGTAGTGGCTACAGGGAGTACACTTGATTGTGTAATGCAGAAGAATTACCTGTGTAGGGAAATTAGGTTGGGCAGTACCAGAATGGGAGAATCTCCATGGTTTTCATGGTAAATTCCCCAATTAACACCTACCACTTATGAAGGGTACATATCAAAGGAAAGTAAGTTTTGTACATAGTGGATATAAAACCAAAGACTTTAAGTAACTAGCCTGCGGCCACACAAATCAATGCTGGAAGCTGAGAATAGAAACCAGTCTTCTGACCTCTAGTCTCAGATGCTATCCATCATTTCTGTCTCACAGGGACCAAAATACACCCTTTTCTTTAAAAACAAATGGAACCAGCATGCCCCAGTGAAAGTGAGTGTCATTTTTGTAGTTGTCGTAGCAACCAAATTTGGAATTCAAAATATAAATTTTAATGTGTGTGTGTGTCTTGAGGGGAGGACACTGGAGAGGTCATTGTAACCCCTTTTTCAAAATAATAAATAGTTTAATTCTATGACTAGAATCCTAATACTTTAAAAAGTTTCAGTGATTTTAGTTTTAGAACTTCCGGACTGATGAATACAATCTTCTCTTATAGACTTTTTGCTGTTATTTTATTTTATTTTTAGCAAAGTAAATTTCAATAATAAAAAACATCTCAATCTAGCTTAGTGAGAATTATATTTTAATTCTGTGGTACTTTACAATATCAAAGTTCTTTAGGAACTTGACGAGTCAATATATAATTAGTACAGTTTATTGGATTTCAAATAATTTCTAGGCAGAATATAATTGTCTACATCATCATCATGAGCAGGCAAGCATTGTTCATTTATTTTGTTTCTCGGTTTAAATAATATGACAGCTTTAAAAGAGAAAATTTTGTTTTTAAAAAGTAGCCTCTAATGGAAAGTCATTTACGTGGTAAGAGGTTATAATTATAGGTAGCAGAAGCTCCTACTTGCCCCCGCCTCCCAGTATACACTTCCCTACTTTTTCTTAGTAATAAGACCCCAGTTCTTTTTTTCTAGTCTCTTTGACATCAAACCAAATGACTGCTTGCGTATGTCTCTTGAACCGAGATGTGACCATGTGTTTCGGCCCATGAAATGTAAGCAGAAGTGCTTTGTGCAATTCCCAGAAAGTGTCTCTGAATGGAAGAGGGCCACCTTCTTCCTTCCCAGACCATGGCTGCGATGGCTGGAGCTCTGGCATCCTGCCTGGACACTGAGGTCATGAGACACATTCTGGGAAGAGAAGCAGTATGAGCTGGACAAATCCTGTGTCCTGCAGACTTAGGAAAGCAGGTCCACACACTCCCTCAATGCCTTCCTTGGGATTCTGCTTTTACAGGTGCAACAAATATATTTCTATTTTGAATAAAGCACTGTTAGTTTGGGCCTTCTCCTCCATGCAGCTGCCTAATTCTAACTGATGCAACATGTTAAATGGTAATATTATTGATTGTATCGTTCTATTAAAATCTAGCTTTTCAGGCACCTGGTCTTATTCACACTGAAATCCTCTGTAACCATATTGACAAACAGTTCCCAGCCTGGAGTTTACCAGACAGTCATGCAAGCCTCCCTCGGGTACAGTTACTCATGAAACCGGTAAGAGGAGTTTGCAGTCTTCTCTGCAATTTGATGACAAAGACTTATTCCTAATAAGTTAGCTGTCCAGGAAGTGTGGGGACCACTGCCTACTTCATCAAGCTGCAATAGCTATAATCTCCAGCCTGTGATGCAATCTTGTCCTTCATCCCCTGGCACTTTGGTGCAATTTATTTATGATCATTACTGACCTTGAGTTTAGAACAACCACAGAATGGGCCACCTAATGTGAGCGGGCCACATCCTGTGTGCACAAGCCTGCTGCAATTCATGCTTGCCTTATCAAGGTCCACTTAAGTTGAGTCTACATCCTCAGAATAGTGTCAGTGGGGGCCAAGTGCAAAGGGCAAGTGGCTACGCTCTTTGGCCTTGCCGAGCTGATCAGTTTTCAGAAATGCAGACAGTTACCTCTGATAGATAACAAGTTACAAAGAGACCTTAATCTCCTGGGAAGCTTTGTCAGGGAAACTATGCTGCAGGGATGGACTTCATGTCCCTAAGCGAGTGAGAAGACATAAGGCCCCTGCTGTTACCTGACCTCAGAGCAGCGGTGGAGATGATTGTCCAGGAGTGGACAGTTATTCATCTTTCCAGGCCCTCTTTGAGTCATGATCTCAGAGGAGCAATTCACAGCACTGGGCACGGATGTGCCATTTATCCACTACACACAAAAACTCAGATTTGCAGCAAAGTGCTGTGTGATTTTCATCGTCAACACTGTTGACGATGAAATGGTAAACACTATTTACCATTAAGACAAGAAAATCTGAAGGCAAGTAGCCCTTCAGGTGTTTTGTGATACAGTGAAAGTGAGCAGCAAATAGACAAATATTTGCATTTCTGTTAAAATGTGAAACTTTTCTTATTTCAGAAGCAGTCTTTTAGGGCAATATTGTTGATATTTTATCAACAATACTACCTAAATACATGGCCTCTGTATGAACCTAAATATGCATTTATATTCTACAATTCCCTAGATGTTAACTATTTAAATGGCAAACTGGGTATTTATATATAATTCTGTGTTATAAATACAAATATTAACCTTGTTTATATTTATATTTATTTTATTATTATTATTATTATTATTATTATTATTATTATTATTATTATTATTTGAGACGGATTCTCACTCTGTCGCCAGGCTGGAGTGCAGTGGTGTAATCTTGGCTCACTGCAACCTCCACCTCCCAGGTTCAAGCGATTCTCCTGCCTCAGCCTCCCGAGTAGCTGGGACTACAGGCGCCTGCCACCATCCCCGGCTAATTTTTGTATTTTTAGTAGAGATGAGGTTTCACCACGTTGGCCAGGATGGTCTCGATCTCTTGACCTCATGATCCACCCACCTCGGCCTCCCAAAGTTCTGGGATTACAGGCATGAACCACCACGTCCAGCCTTATTTTATTATTTTTAGAGACAGAGTCTTACTCTGTTCTCCAGGCTGGGTGATGCAATCATAGCTTACTGCAACCTTGAACTCTTGGGCTCAAGCAATCTTCCTGCCTCAGTCTCCTGAGTAGCTGGGGCTAAATGTGCACAACTACCACACCTGGCTAATTTAAAAAAAAATAATTCTATTACTGTAAAACCATAAACCTAAAAACTCAGCCTGTAACGATTTCTATGTAAATAGCAAAGGATTATTGTTCAAATTCAGTGATCAAGCTGTCTCTTTTTTTTAAGTCTGAGAGATTATTACTAATCATTCAAATTCATCACCATTGTGGGTGAAGAGTTTTATGAGGAGACAAATTAATATCTTTTCTTTGAAATCCCCAGGTGATGTTTAATTGAATCTTTTTTCTCTTTCACCTTGTTTTACATGATTTAGCAAGTGGAATGCAGATTCTCTTCAAAAGAGTTTGCTCCTAAAATAGGGAGGTCAATGGTTTATTGTAGTTTCTAAATCTACAGACTTTGAAAATGTTGCCAAATTGTACATCTTTCTAACGTGACAGGTTGTAATTTCAGGGCATGGCAAACTGGTTACCTTTGATTAAATGCACTTTGCAGGAATTCATCCTCTCAGGTGTCACTTTAAATGAATTTGGTTGCTTTTGCAGACTTACAGATATTCAGGAGAAAAGGCATCTGGTTTCTGGAAAAGGCAGGGCTATAAAATAGAAAACTTCTCACCAAGAGGGGAAGTTTTAAAATCAGTACATTTCAAAGAAGAGGAGGACACAGGGCCAATGACCAGTGCAGGATGAAGACTTTTGGTGAAGCAAACACATGAATAGCAGGAAGAATGAAGAGGGGCAGGGAGGAACCCTAAAATTGTGAGGGGCTTGGAATTGGGAAGGACTTGGCCCTGGAAGAAAGGCAACTGTTGAGAAGGTCTAAGGTGTCCACAATGGTTAAGTGAAAAGGGGGAAAAAAGATTTAAGTAAAGCTTGTATCTGGTAAGCATCATTTGGGCATAATTAGATTGTTATTAAAGCTTGTATTTCTTTTGCTTTGTGGTCTTATTTGGCTGTACTTCTTTTTATAATAGCTCCTGCTTTAATGAATATGTGTTTTCTTAATAAAAGAGATTGTAAGCTCCTTGACAAATGAGCCAGGGAGATTGAACTAGTAGTTTATTAATTCACTATTATATGTATATATATACACTGTATATATATGTGTAGATATATATATACTGTATATATATAACTATGTGATATATATATACTGTATATATATAACTATGTTATATATATACACTGTATATATAACACTGTATATATAACAAACATATATATACACTGTATATATAACATATATACAGTGTATATATATAACATATACACTGTATATATATAACATATATACACTGTATATATATAACATATATATACACTGTGTATATATAACATATATATACACAGTGTATATATATAACATATATATACACAGTGTATATATATAACATATATACAGTGTGTATATATATAACATATATATACACTATGTGTGTGTATGTGTGAGTGACTTGTTTTATTGCAACAATTGCTTTTTTTTAAAAAAATTTTATTTCCATAGGTTTTTGGGGAACAGGTGGTATTTGATTATATGAATAAGTTCCTTAGTGGTGATTTGTGAGATTTTGGGTGCACCCATCACCTGAGCAGTATACATTGAACTCAATTTGTGGTCTTTTATGTGTCACCTGCTTCTCACCCTTTCCCCTGAGTCCGCAAAGTCCATTATATCCTTCTTATGCCTTTGCATCATCACAGCTTAGCTTCCACTTATGAGTGAGAACATATGATGTTTGGTTTTCCATTCCTGAGTTACTTCACTTAGAATAATAGTCTCTAATCCCATTCAGGTTGCTGCGAATGCCATTAATTCATTCCTTTTTATGGCTGAGTAGTAGCCCATTGTGTGTGTGTGTGTGTGTGTGTGTGTGTGTATACACACATCACAGTTGCTTTAACCACTTGTTGATTGATAGGCATTTGGACTGGTTTCACATTTTTGCAATTGCAAATTGTGTGAGCAGTATACATTTTTATACCTGTATATTTGACTTCTGAGTGATTTCCATGAATAGTCAATCATCTTTGTATCACTTTGGGTAGCTAATACAGTATTTTGCTGGTCTCTAAACATTTGCTAAATGTATCAAATTTTGTAGGAAAAAAGGTACTGGTTCATATATAACCTCCTGTCACCTAAGAAATGCTTACTGACTGAATTAGGCAGCTCAGCTGATGGTTATTCAAAATATAGACAGCATTTGTAGTGCTCCAAAGCTCACCTGCCTGTGTTCAAATCCAAGCATTTCCATTTATTAGCTGTGTGACTTTGAGAAACATCTTGACATCTCTGGGCATCAGTTTCCATATCTACAAAAGAGGGGTAATTGTAGACATATATAATACACTAAGATGAAACAGAAGAATACTTGAGGATGGCAAGTTTTCACCTTGTAGGTGCGTTTGGGTGCAAAGCTCAAAGGTTGGGACTTCCAGAAAGATAGAGAAGAAGAATATTTCCCTGCATTCAGGGAGCTTATGAGCTAATGTGGCAACAAGAAAAGGTACAAAAAGCACAATGAAAGGTGCCTCTGAGTGTGCAGTGATGGCTATAAAGTTACAGGGAACCTCTGATGGGTGTTATTAGTGACTGCATTCTGGAGAACAGATTTCATCTGGGCTTTAAGGTTCACATTCAAATTCATAATGCTGTCCTAGACCCCATTGGTGGAAAATGCCAATTATCTATTGCTATGTAATGAGCTACACCAAATCGTACAGCTTAAACTAACAACAGCCATTTATTATCTTGTGATTCTAAGGGTTGATGGGCTTAGCGGGGTTGTTCTTCTGTTCTTCCTAGTATCAGCTGGGGGTTGCAGTCAGCTGGAGGTTCCCTTGAGCTGGGGATGTCAAAGGTGGCTCAGCTCACTCACATGGCTGGCAGTTGGTGCTTGCTGTCAGGTGGGGCTGAGCTGGGCCTTTGGCTATGTCAGTTATTTTCCATGAGCCTTCTCCTTGCAGCTCATTTGGACTTCTTCAGCAAGGCTGTTGGATTTTAAGAGGTTGAACTCCAAGAAGATCGAAGTAAAGCTGCAGCTTTCCTAAGGCCCAGACTCAAAGGTTACCATGTCACTTACACTGCCTTTTAGTGGCCAAGTCACAGTCCAGCCCAGACTTCAGGACAAGGAGAATAGACCCCATCTCTCAAAAAGAGAAGTAGCAAAGGCTTTGTGGTCATTTTTAACCCACCACAGGTCTTTACGTACTATATGGTATAGGCATCATATTACCTTTGTGAAGTTAGATACATCTCCACCCCAAGGTGTTCAGGGAAGAGGGAGAAGACCTGGATGTCAGCATACTGTCTGCTTTTAGTTCAATCCAGTGCATGCAAATGTGGATGTACACTAACACCATGATAGAAATATTCAAATATTTTTCCCAAAAGGATGTTGAAAAACTATATATCCCTTCTCACATTTTAGGTTAATATCCAAAATGTTTTATCACAAATTTAAATAATTAAAAGGATATAATTTTTTTTTGTGGTTCAGACAATCTGTGCCAGATTAACTTTTTTTAAAAATTTTATTATTAGTTTTAGGGTACATGTGCACAATGTGCAGGTTTGTTACATATGTATACATGTGTCATGTTGGTGTGCTGCACCCATTAACTTGTCATTTAGCATTAGGTATATCTCCTCATGCTATCCCTCCCCCCTCCCCCTACCCCACAACAGTCCCTGGTGTGTGATGTTCCCCTTCCTATGTCCATGTGTTCTCATTGCTCAGTTCCCACCTATGAGTGAGAACATGCGGTGTTTGGTTTTTTGTCCTTGAGATAGTTTGCTGAGAATGATGGTTTCCAGTTTAATCCATGTCCCTACAAAGGACGTGAACTCATCATTTTTTATGGCTGCATAGTATTCCATGGTGTATATGTGCCACATTTTCTTAATCCAGTCTATCGTTGTTGGACATTTGGGTTGGTTCCAAGTCTTTGCTATTGTGAATAGTGCCGCACTAAACATAAGTGTGCATGTGTCTTTATAGCAGCATGATTTATAATCCTTTGGGTATATACCCAGTAATGGGATGGCTGGGTCAAATGGTATTTCTAGTTCTAGATCCCTGAGGAATCGCCACACTGACTTGCACAATGGTTGAACTAGTTTACAGTCCCACCAACAGTGTAAAAGTGTTCCTGTTTCTCCACATCCTCTCCAGCACCTGTTGTTTCCTGACTTTTTAATGATCGCCATTCTAACTGGTGTGAGATGGTATCTCATTGTGGTTTTGATTTGCATTTCTTTGATGGCCAGTGATGATGAGCATTTTTTCATGTGATTTTTGCCTGCATAAATGTCTTCTTTTGAGAAGTATCTGTTCATATCCTCGCCCACTTTTTGATGGGGTTTGTTTTTTTCTTGTAAATTTGTTTGAGTTCATTGTAGATTCTGGATATTAGCCCTTTGTCAGATGAGTAGGTTGCAAAAATTTTCTCCCATTCTGTAGGTTGCCTGTTCACTCTGCTGGCATTTCTTTTGCTGTTCAGAAGCTCTTTAGTTTAATTAGATCCCATTTGTCAATTTTGGCTTTTGTTGCCATTGCTTTTGGTGTTTTAGACATGAAGTCCTTGCCCATACCTATGTCCTGAATGGTATTGCCTAGGTTTTCTTCTAGGGTTTTTATGGTTTTAAGTCTAATATGTAAGTCTTTAAGGATATAAGTTTTAATGTCTTATAAACACTGGAAATTTTAAGTAAAACCTTTATATTTTCTTCTGTAAATATATCCAATAAAATCTAAATTCCAAAGTAATTTTATATCTACCATTCACTATTTTTAAACTACCTGAACAAACTCTTCTTTCACAGGAGAAGTTTTACATAATTTGTTTCAGTCATTAAATCTGTATTTCCATTATACTTCTCTACAATATAAATATGAGTATGTATTTATATTTAATTTTCTAAAATATGTGATATTTTAAATACTCTGGTCTACATTTTGAATAATTGTGGATTTAGTTATCATTGCAATAATTACCATGGTACAATAAAACAAAAATAAAAATGTCTCACAAATTTTTATAATTATATGAAAGAACATAACATTTTATTGAAAAATGCATCCTTAGCAAGAGGGATTTTTTCTTCTATTTTCTTCCTTTTCCTTTTTATTCTTTTTTTCTTTTAGTTCATATGTCCCCATATAAATATTACTTATTGCTAAAGTGAAAAAAGATTTAACATCAATTCTATTCCTATTTCTCAGTTTTATAAGTTCAACTACTTAGAAAATTCATCCACATAAATAGATGGAAATAGAGTCAGATTGTTATAAGAATACCACTCAATTCCTTGAATACTTTCCAAACTATACTCCAGAAATCATACTACATTTTATCATCAAAAATTGCTTTTAATGATCTATCAGCTGACAGTTCAATTGAGTTCTCCTTCATTTTGGTTGAAAATAAAATAGTACAAAACAAAGTTGAAAACCAATCTAACTTTATTACCAAGTCATTAGTATGGACTTCTTTCCCCGTTCCTCAAAGTGAGCCTCTCTGGGATGGGACCTCATGGGATGATCAAGGAGTGGTGAGAGACAGACGTTTGTTCAGCAAAGTGGCTTTTTCTGCTAAAGAGCTAAAGGGCTGATGGATTTCCCAGGTGAGCAGAAGGCACAAGAAGGAGTTGGGGAAGGGGGGTGAAGATTATGGTCTCCGAAACTGTGAGCCACTGCTCCACGCCAGTAAAAGCAGCTCAACGTTTACACTTTAGTACATAAGCACTGTGAGAGAGTGGCTTCCCAGCTGAGCAGTAAGAAGCCAGAGAATTTTGAGAAAAAGAATAAGCGGGTGGACATGTTACAGGGAAGAGGTGCAGAATCAGTTAATACAATGCATTTCCCTTTGGAAAGTTCTTAATGAATTGACATTAAAAATTATAGGTAATTACATGGAATATTTTACACTGGCTGAAGAATGTACAATGAGACTTCATGCCTGGCATCTAGCGGGAGAATAATGAGTAGTTCTGAATAAGTAAATGAATAATGGGGGAGAATTAGAAATTATTTGGATTCTTTCTGGGGAGTAAGTCTCTGGGGTCATAGTATTAATGGTTTTATGGTATGTAAGTGAAGGAGTGTGTGATGTACATGTTGCTATGTTTGTCCTCAACCCCAAATCATGGGTATGAAACTCTCCATATGAACCCAGTTTAAGTGAATATTAATTAGCAAGCATTACATAACAATGCTTTGAGAACTAGAATACAAATTGTTTGTACAGAAAGATGGAGCCAGAATGTTATTCATCCAGTGACGTATGTAAAAGTTACCCCTTGAATTTTGAAATAGAATTGACATAACATTGATTGACATAAAAAGAAGTCCTGTGTTTTAAAATATACGAGCAAAAACTTATTATCTCACAAGCTGTTTGTGGCAGAGAAAGAGAACTATCCAACAAAAATGGTACTCTTTCTTCCATAATGTAGAGATGGTTTTGGTAGATGGTTTCCCAACTTAGGACAACATTTTCCAGGTCAACTTTACATTTAAGTCTGGCCATATCTAATTGTCTTCAGTGGGATATGAGTGGGAGTGATATGTGTGTCACTTCTGAGCTGGGATATTTAAGAAGCAGATAAGCTTTTTTTTTTTTTTTTTTTTTTACTGTCTTTTTGTCCTTCTGCTGGTTAGAGGAAGAAGACATTGAGGGTCTACTATAGCACCCAGGGTATAGTGGAGCCACAAGATGGAAGGTTTTAGGATCTCTGAGTCATGAGTTAAAGGAAAACTGACTATTTTCCAGGAATTTCTCACGGACTGTTACATGAACCATGAACAACAACAACAAAAACTGCATTATATTAAACAACCAGAGTGTTGGACTTATTTGTTACAGCAGCTAGCATTGTCTTAATAAAGCAGAAGTATAAGTTGAAAATATATAGAGAGCAGAAACCACTGAAATAAATTAACGTACGGTAGGTTTATATTTTATTTAAGGAAATATAAAGTATTTATATTTAAGGAAAGCTAAGGCAAATGTGTGCCTAAATTTTTCCTATTGACTTTGTGTAAATTCAAACATGCCTCTTTCACTATCAGGGCTCTACTCAAATATGCTAACTTTCTAAACACCTGCATTACAAATGGTTGACAGGCACATGTAAACTATGAGTTCTAACACATTATGAATCATTCTTTGGAAAATATTGTCACTCCAGCATATACCAAACAAAGAAAAAGCAGCATGTCACATTATTAAAATGATTAAGAGGTAGCAGCAAAGCCAGAGCGATGGCTCTGAGTGAGATGAGGAACAGTTGTTCTGGCGGTAGCATCTGGTAATTGCATTTGAGTAGCTCTGCCTCTAGTGAGTGTGCTGGTGTCCATGATTGGCAGTGGAGAGACCTGACTGGCAGAGTCCACCACCCATCCGTCTTCATCCATCTCTCCTTCCCAAAGGCCAAGGTTATTGATGCCCCAACAAGAACACTGAGAAGCTGTATCAGACTTCTGTTCAGAGCCCACTGATTGCAGGAGGGCAACAGCTTTCCATGCAATTTATACAAATGACTTTGAATGTGTGAGCTTTAATGTTGATTTTTTAAAAAGGAATGTTGAGGCCTTAATATTTTTGTTTGGGGATAACAAGAGGAATGGAACAGAGAATAGCAATCTGTCAACCGCCCTCTATAACTAACTTACATAAAGCAGGAGAGAAATCAAATAACCTCCAAATCAGTTATGGCTAGACATCCCATTCTAAGTGTACAGATATTCAGGTAACAAAACCTCTGAACTTTGCTTCGTCTTCAAAGAAATCTGTTTTGATTACTCCCCGAGAAAATCATATGTAGCACACAGTATAGTTATGTAGAATGCAAGTAAGTCTTACTTGCCAGGATTTTCCTAAATTCAAAAGCACTAATTCTTTTGGCATGGTGATTACAGTCAAACAGTAGGGCAGGCCATATCATCATTTCAGTCTAAGTTTCAGTCTAGACTACCCAAACTAGTCTAGATGTTTTGTTTATATGCTGCCAACCCTTTGTTTCTCAAACTTCTTTTTCTTTTTTCTTTTTATTTTTTTGAGACAAGGTCTCACTAGGTTGCCATGGCTGGAGTGCAGTGGTGCAATCATAGCTCACTGTAATCTCAAATTCCTGGCCTCATGTGATCCTCCAGCCTCAGCCTCTCCAGTAGCTAGGACTACAGTTGTGCACAACCATGACCAGCTGATTTTTAGTTTTTGTAGCGATGGAGTCTCATTATGTTACCCAAGCTAGTCTCAAACTCTTGGCATCAAGTGATCCTCCCACCTTGGCCTCTCAGAGTGCTGGGATGACAGGCGTGAGCCACATCACCTGGCCTTCTCAGATTTTTTAAACTTTGACAAAAAATCCTTTGGCCATATTGACCTGATGCTTTCTAGGCACAGCATTGCTTTACTCTTGTTGTGCGGGTACTCAACTGTATAGGTGATTCCAGAATCTATCAGTTTTCACTATATTTATTTTGCTACAGTTCCAAACAACCCTCAACCCTCAAATCTCTGGTTTATTTCTCATTCACATTTTACATTCCCTGTGGGTTGGCTTCATGAAACTTTATTCCAGGATAAAAGCTGAAGGAGCAGCCCGTACTTGAGACATGTCCTGGTCATGGCCAAAGGCAAGGAGCCTCAGAGGTGAGACAAACACACCAAAGTTTTTTTTTTTTTTTTTTTTTAGATGGAGTCTCACTCTGTAGCCCAGGCTGGAGTGCAGTGGCATGATCTGGGCTCACTGGAGCCTCCGCCTCCCAGGTTCAAGCCATTCTCCTGCCTCAGCCTCCCAAGTAGCTGGAACTACAGTCGCCCGCCACACCCAGCTAATTTTTGTATATTTAGTAGAGACGGGGTTTCACCATATTGGCCAGGATGGTCTAGATCTCCTGACCTCATGATCCGCCCGCCTCAGCCTCCCTAAATGTTGAAATTACAGGCATGAGCCACCGCACCCGGCCCACACCAAAGTTCTTAAAGCATCTGCTCAGATGCAGTGTACATACCCTGTCAGCTCACACCGCTAGCCAAAGCAAGTCTCCTTGTCCAGTCTGACCATGTGAAGAAGGGGAGGGAGAATCTTCTTCCAGGAAGAGAGAGCCAAGAGTTGACAAAACAAGTTATCCCAGTGCACCCTCTTGGCCATACATCTTCATTTCTCTCCCTCTGTGTGACATATCTCATGCTCTAGTGGAGGAAAACACCGCCTAATCACTGTCAATCAAAGGTCAGTGTTTTCTGTAGTCTCTCCATCTGACACTGCTTGATCTGAAGACTTATGAACAGCAACAACAAAAGCAAACAACAATAATGAAAGTTATCTTTGAAGAACAGTGACACAATAAACTCTTCCATTTGTACAGATGAAGAATGGGAGGAGCCACACACAGCTGTTACATCAGTCCTTCTGGGCAAAAATTGTCAAGTCTCCCTATGCTGTGGTCAAAATGTTTGTTCTTTAAGGCTTTCCTGGACTTACTAATATTAACTACATGGTAGAATTCTATTACTGCTCTTCCCAGTGTTGTTGGAATGCAGATGAGTTCTTCAGGGAGTGTTACAACTATTTGTTCAAACTCTTAATTAGACTTTGGGATGTTTCCACGGTAGCAGCTGGGTATAGACTGCTGAAGATTTTCTTCTCTTGCTAATGTTGTGACTGATGTGGAAGCCAAAGATTGACATATTATGCAAAGCATAATTATCTAGTTATGTAACCTTGAATTCCCAAGGTGAAAACTCATGAGCATTTTCAAGCAAAGATTCATTATTTTTGCCATTTATTTTAATATATTTCAGTCTGCAAGGTTGAAACAATAAACCTCTGATGTGCCTCCATTTCCATTTTGTGTAATAATTGAGATTCAGCCACATCCCACCTCCACAGAGTGGGTGGCAAGCTGGGGAAAAGTGATGGGGCAATATTTGAATGCTAGAATCAAGACCATCAAATGAAGAGGTGGAATTTTCCATGGAGTACTGGTAAGTGTAGAACTAAAACAGGTAAAGTTTTTTATTTTTTTTCTTTTCTTTTGTCCAACTTCTTTTTATTTTATTATCTTACTCCAGCAGGCAGCCATGAGAAGGCCCAAAAGTGAGACAGAATCTTGGTTTGGAACCCAACTAATCAAAGAGACATGGTTAAGTGCTGTGGAGGTGTAGGTAGAGCTTCCTCAGGTTGATCATAAAGAGCAGAGATAACACAAAAGGCAGGTCTCCTGGAAGGAGCCTTTTGGCTTTTCCTGTATTCCTGAAGCTTAATAAACACAGGCACCAGAAGCAAGATGACTTGATATGAGACTGATTTTATCCGTAACCTGAAATAAGATCCAAAGTCCATGCTTCTTAATTAGACTCAGACAATCCCCTCTGGCACTCAGGAGCCTGGGGAAGTGATGAAATCTGCTTTTGATGCCTCTGTCTTACAGTCTCCTTTTTGCATTTTTCCTTTGAGGAGCCCTTTTCTTTCTCATAATAATCTACTCCATCCCCCATCACTCCGCAAGCACTCTGGTCCTTCCAGATGATCTATGAATTTCAGATTCCTGGGAGGAGTACATCATCTTAGGGCCAATCATTCTCTTGCTTTAACAATCAGCATGAGAGCCACTTGAGAATCTTGAGTTAAAATGACAGTGCTGTCTGATGACTGCCTTTGTAAAATCAACTTTAAAATGTTGCCTATTCTTCTACTCAGTCACTCTCTAACTTTTGCTGTTTTCAGTTTTATATTTTAAAGGCGACATCTCCACTATTCTTGCTTTGGTCTGTGGTCTTATGTCCAAAAGCAATAAAAGGCAAACTCAACCCTAGAGTTGAATGATGTAAAGCCTTTGTAATGTTTGCATTTTAAAGAGGAAACAAGAGTGTGCCACTGTGTCATTTGGGACACACATTCAAGAGGAGACAGATATTCTGTAGTTGGGGAATTTTTTCCAGGGAGCCCTCACATTAAGGCTGATTTATTAGACCCTAAGTTTCTCCAATCATACATTTATTTGATATATTACTGGGCACTAAATATGGGCTTGGCATAGTTTTCAGTACAAAAAAGACAAAAAATCCCTGTCCTTTTGGTATTAACTTAGTAGTTAGAGGAGATCAACAATAATCACAATAAAATAAAGTATGCATTTTGTTAGAAGGTGATACATGTTCTGGAAAAAAACACATATCAGTAATGGGCATGTGAGGAGAGGGGGTGAAATCTTAAATCAGATAATCAAGTAGGTGTCATTGAGACAGCAGTTTATGAACAAAGACTTGAAGGATGCAAGTGTGTCATCAAGAATCTGTCTCTACTTTTGATGTTTGACCTCTGACAGCTTTCAAGTTACACCTTCCCTCTCTTTCTGCTTCACAGGCGGGCAAGATGATGGTGCCAGGGAGAAGTTCAAACCACACAGGTCCAAATACCTGCTAGAAGGAGACCATGCATCCTGTGCAGTCAGATGGGGTCCTGTGTTCACATGGTCTCCACATTTGGTTCAATGTCTTGCTGTTAACATCTTGAAATGCTTAATCACTTTTGAACAAGGGGCCCCATATTTTCATTTCACTGGGCCCTGAAAATTCTACAGGTAGTCCTTTCTCCGGGTTCTGAAGCAGAGCTCTGAGGAATTCTAATGTCTAAACTCAAGCCTGTACTTCCAGGTTATTAACAAAGGTAACAGTTTTTAACTTTTGAGATAATCGTAATGATAACTTTTGAGATACATTTCGAGACAATTGTAGATTTACACGCAGTTGTAAGAAAATCTTCAGCAAGATCCCAGATACTTTTCCCCCACTTTCTTCCTGTGGAAACATCTTACATCAAAAGTATGTTTTCCCAAGGTATGAAGATAGAGCATCTTTTCTGAAACAACTTGTTAGTTTCACTTACATTTTAAATATTTAGATAAGTGGTCCTTATTTTGCTCTTGGTTTGAGCTGAAATGTTAGGATTCAAGCCACCACCATTATTCTTTGCAGCAAAACTTAAAAAAAAATTAAAAAAAGCTTATTCTCCATTCTCCACTTCTCTCAGACTCACAGCTGTCTCACCTTGTCTCAGACTCATGACTCCACAAAAGCTGCCCTTGTTAAGGTCCCCAGTGACCTTGGCATAGTTAGATCCAATGGGCAATTCTCTGTATAGCTGCCTTTTTGGCAGCATTAGTGGGGTTGATTTCTGCCTCTTCCTGGACATATTCCTGCTCCTGGCTTCCCTACATTGAGCTCTCCTAGTTTTCCTTCTGTCTCATTGGGCACTCATGAATTCATTGCTCGTTTCTCTTTTTTCCCTGAATTCTGAGCTCAGGAACTCAATTCTTGCACTTGGTTCTTCTCACTCTAAGTTCTCATCCAGACTCATCATCTGTAAATGGAGGACTCCCATATCCCTCTCTTGAATTTCAGATATGTGCATCCAACTACCTGCCTGAGGAATACTCATATCATTACTTTCGTACCAACAGAATCTCATTTCTTAAACCAAGGTTAAAGGCAATAAACTCTTATAAAGAAAATGACAATTACATTAAATAGTAATTACTTGGCCCATTTACTAATCATTGCCCAAGAGCTGCTGAAAGGTTTCTACTTTTATTTCTAGATTACATTTTATTTTATTCTTCTACTTTGAGAACTTTAGGAATAAGTTGAGATGCATGTTTCTTCTACTCCAACATGAAATATGTATTTTAAAATTGGATTTCTATTTTTACATTATTTCCAGTCATCTGTAGCTTTCAACATTTTGAATTAAATTTTATTTAAAAATATCTCACAAATCCAATCAATTTATTAAGTTTTGTGAGAGTTATCTATTTTTTTTCTTTTCATGCATATTCCTTTAAATTGAATCCAGGAGGAAACCATTCTTTTATATATATATATATATGAAGCTTATTTCAATGTCAGTACTCTAACCTGGTCCTCCAAGTTGATTGCTTAGATTAGTGAAAAAGCAATATTCAAAAAATACTGAAGTAAAAAGCAACGAATTCCTGCTCATGTGAAAGTATTGCTCAGGGCCCTTGTAGCTCTGCCTGGCACCACCACCCATGTGGGGCAACCAGTTAACCAGAATTTCTAATCAGAAGAATGAAATTTTTTCCACTTGATGGGATAACTTAGGTATCATAAAAATAGGTCAAATGAGATCAAAGTGCTATGATTTACTTTTTTTTTTTAACTTCCATAGAAAACACTTTTCTCCAGTTTAACCCAATATGCGTAGTCAACTCAGTATGGGGAGTGAGTGATGAAATTGCTAACCAGCAGAATAATCTAGAAAGGGATCATTCAAAACAAAGCAAAAAGAAAAACAAAAAAAATGAAAATGAGAAACATGAGTTCTCAATGTAGGGGAACAGTTAACTAAGGGAACGTCCCAACTGTAAGTGGGGTCCTCCAAGCAAAAGCCAACTGGGTCTCTGGAGATCCTCTCTGGCAGCAGCTGTGACGGGCCAGCCCTTGTCATAGGAGCCCAGAGTGGGGAGAGGGAGCTTCTCTTGAGCTTCTCTCCAGATCTGTGCATCAGAAACAATGGGAGTAAAACTCTAAGGCCACGAAAAGCCAATTGATGAAGACAATATGACCATAACAATAGCATTTATTCTCTTTTTGCTGAATATAGAGACAGCTCATGCTTATCGTGAAAAAAAATGTAATGGAGAAATTCAGAATGAAGAACGTGATAACCACTTATCTGTGTGCTGTTGGTCCTCCATACCTGTGGGTTTTTAAATGTTTTTTAAAAAATGGAGAGTTACATCTGTACTGAACATTCGCAGACTTTTTCTTGTCATGATTCCCTTAACAACATAGTATAACAACCGTTTATGTAGCATTGGCATTGTATTAGGTATTACAAGCAATCTAGAGATGATTTAAAATACATAGTAGGATATGTGTAGATTATATTCAAGTGCTACGTTTTAATAAGGGACTTGAGCCTCCATGGATTTTGATATCCATAGGGAGTCCCAGAACCAATCCTCCATGGATAATGAGGGATGACTGCACAAACTTCCAGTTTTTCAGTGCATACTTGTATAAATATACAAAATTAGGATTATATCCCATACATAGTGTTTTACAACCTGTGCTACTCACCTATGTCATAATATAATTACATTATAAAAATTTTTATGAGTATCTCATAAACAATTTTCCATGTGTTGAAACAGGCATTGAAAAGGCCACAAGATTCAAGAGGCTTCATTATAGCTATAGAAAATTCATTTGATTATTCTTCCATTGTGAGGTATTTATGTTGCTTCCATCTTTTTACTGATATGAGAGCCTCATAATGGCAATCTCTGTCCCCAACTTTTGCAAACCTCTTTTATTATTTATTTAAATTAATTTGGAGTGAAATTGTCTACATGTTTTATTATTATTATTATTATACTTTAAGTTTTAGGGTACATGTGTACAATGTGCAGGTTTGTTACATATGTATACATGTGCCATGTTGGTGTGCTGCACCCATTAACTCATCATTTAGCATTAGGTATATCTCCTAATGCTGTCCCTCCCCCTCCCCCGACCCCACAACAGTCCCTGGAGTGTGATGTTCCCCTTCCTGTGTCCATGTGTTCTCATTGTTCAATTCCCACCTATGAGTGAGAACACACGGTGTTTGTTTTTTTGTCCTTGCGATAGTTTACTGAGAATGATGGTTTCCAGTTTCATCCATGTCCCTACAAAGGACATGAACTCATCATTTTTTATGGCTGCATAGTATTCCATGGTGTATATGTGCCACATTTTCTTAATCCAGTCTATCGTTGTTGGACATTTGGGTTGGTTCCAAGTCTTTGCTATTGTGAATAGTGCCACAATAAACATAAGTGTGCATGTGTCCTTATAGCAGCATGATTTATAGTCCTTTGGGTATATACCCAGTAATGGGATGGCTGGGTCAAATGGTATTTCTGGTTCTAGATCCCTGAGGAATCACCACACTGACTTCCACAATGGTTGAACTAGTTTACAGTCCCACCAACAGTGTAAAAGTGTTCCTATTTTTCCACATCCTCTCCAGCACCTGTGGTTTCCTGACTTTTTAATGATTGCCATTCTAACTGGTGTGAGATGGTATCTCATTGTGGTTTTGATTTGCATTTCTCTGATGGCCTGTGATGATGAGCATTTTTTAATGTGTTTTTTGGCTGCATAAATGTCTTCTTTTGAGAAGTGTCTGTTTATGTCCTTTGCCCACTTTTTGATAGGGTTGTTTGTTTTTTTCTTGTAAATTTGTTTGAGTTCATTGTAGATTCTGGGTATTAGCCCTTTGTCAGATGAGTAGGTTGCGAAAATTTTCTCCCATTTTGTAGGTTGCCTGTTCACTCTGCTGGTAGTTTCTTTTGCTGTGCAGAAGCTCTTTAGTTTAATTAGATCCCATTTGTCAATTTTGGCTTTTGTTGCCATTGCTTTTGGTGTTTTAGACATGAAGTCCTTGCCCATGCCTATGTCCTGAATGGTATTGCCTAGGTTTTCTTCTACGGTTTTTATGGTTTTAGGTCTAACATGTAAGTCTTTAATCCATCTTGACTTAATTTTCATATAAGGTGTAAGGAAAGGATCCAGTTTCAGCTTTCTACATATGGCTAGCCAGTTTTCCCAGCACCATTTATTAAGCAGGGAATCCTTTGCCCGTTTCTTGTTTTTGTCAGGTTTGTCAAAGATCAGATGATTGTAGATGTGTGGCATTATTTCTGAGGGCTCTGTTCTGATCCATTGATCTATGTCTCTGTTGTGGTACCAGTACCATGCTGTTTTGGTTACTGTAGCCTTGTAGTATAGTTTGAAGTCAGGTAGCGTGATGCCTCCAGCTTTGTTCTTTTGGCTTAGGGTTGACTTGGCGATGTGGGCTCTTTTTTGTTTTTTTTTTTTTCTTTGAGACGGAATCTCACTGTGTCGCCCAGGCTGGGGTGCAGTGGCACGATCTGGGCTCATTGCAAGCTCCGCCTCCCTGGTTCACACCATTCTCCTGCCTCAGCCTCCTGAGTAGCTGGGATTACAGGTGCCTGCTACCATGCCCGGCTAGTTTTTGTGTTTTTAGTAGAGATGGGGTTTCACTGTGTTAGCCACGATGGTCTCGATCTCCTGACCTCGTGATCCACCCGCCTTGGCCTCCCAAAGTGCTGGGATTACAGGCATGAGCCACCATGTCCGGCCTGGTCTGCATGTTTTAAAAGCTCTTGCGAAATATTTTTCTTTGTCACACTTATACAAGTTTACATGCCCATCAGTTAGAGAAATAAGAGGGCAAATACATAATTATCTCTGTCAGTTTGGTAAATGGAAATAATATTGTTATTTTATTTTTAAATTTTTTCATAAAATTTCTTTTTATGTGTGAAATATATTTCATTTCTCTTTTTATGAGTTGTCTTTCATTCATCTTTTGTTCGAGACTGTCTTTTTCTTAAGCATTCTCTTTTCTTTTTACTTTCAAGTTCAGGGGTACATGTGCAGGTCTGTTATATAGACAAACTTGTGTCATGGGGGTTTGTTGTACAGATTATTTTGTCACACAGGTATTAAGCCTAGTATCCATTAGTTATTTTTCCTGATCCTCTCCCTCTTCCCATTCCCCACCCTCTGATAGGCCCAAATGTGTGTTGCTCCCCTCTATGTGTCCATGTGTTCTCATCATTTAGCTCCCACTTATAAATGAGAATATGTGGTATTTGGCTTTCTGTTCCTGAGTTAGTGTGCTAAGGATAATGGCTTCCAGCTCCATCCATGTTCCTGCAAAGGACATGGTCTTATTCTTTTTTATGGCAGTATAGTATTCCATGGTGTATATATGCCACATTTTCTTTAAGGAATCAACCTAAATGCCCATCACTTGAACACTCTTTATATGTTTAGCAGCACTCAGATGGTCTACCCATATCTTGCCAGTATAAAGTCCCCTTAACTTTAGAGACTCAATCAATTATGGGAGCTCAGTGACCTCCTAGCCTGATTGCTAAAAATTAGCTCCCTACAAAGCATTATCTCTGAGTTACTTCTGCGAGTCCCCAAAGGAGTGCCTCACACGAGCCAACGAGCCCAGTTGGTGAGCTCCCATACCACCTACTGTCTGCCTCTGTGCATCTAGCTCTGGCTCCCACTTGCCCATGTCTACTGTCAAGACACGGTATTGGGAAGCCACACTGCTGCCACCAACAGTCAAGAATACCCTGAGGGAGTCAACAGAAAAACTATCTTCTCTTGGGTGGAAAAAGAGTGGTGCCAATCCCATAAACTCTGCCATGCCTGTTCTAATGTTGCAAGAATTTTCCACGCTGCATGCACTGACTCACATCTGTAATCCCAGCACTTCGGGAGGCTGAGGTGGGAGGATCACTTGACCCCAGGAATTTGAGACCAGCCTCATCTCTACAAATAATTTTAAAAATTGGCTGGGTGTGGTGGGGCACGCCTGTGGTCCCAGACACTTGAAAGGCTGAGGTGGGAGAATCGCTTGAGCCCAGGCAGCTGAGGCTGTGGTGAGTTGTGAAATACCACTGCACTTCAGTCTGGGTGAGCCAGTGAGACCCTGTCTAATAAAAAAAAAAAAAAAAGAATTTTCCAGGCTTCCAGAAATAGAAAATATACTCTTTTAATAATTTTACACTATGTCTGATTTCCTGGGCCTAGAAGCATTTCTCCTAGGGCTTGTGAGTCTCATAAAGTTCCTCATGAACTTTTAAAGTCATGAGTCCCCCCAAATCTTCTGGTCTCGCCTAAAATACAGGAGCACAAACGTAGACCTCCTTCTTTGAACTTTGCCTTTTTCACGCCTCCCATCCATGTTGCCTTCCCTATTACTGGGCATAGCAGAGAGTGTAAACTCTTACTGAGATTTGTGCAACAGAGTGAGTTGCTGGGAAGGAGAGGTAGAGTCACTGTTTGTGCTGAAGAGCCTCTGGAATCCAGCTTAAATAGCCAGATATGCCATGTTATACAAGCATGCTGACCACTTGTCCCTCACAAATGTTGTAAATATTGTCTTTCTGTTGCTTCCATTGCAATTTGTTAGGTTGAAGTAAGTAATAGTTTGCATCTTCATGAATGAAATTAGGGAGCTGACTTTTCTTTATGGAAACAGTTAAGTATTATGAAACTATACTACTACAGAACACCTAGAAAGGCTAGAAAAAAATAAACTCAACTTCTCTGAAATATGTAGCTAAGCTCAAAAGAAAGTAAGGAAATTCCCAAGGCCACAAAATAAAGAATAGATGTTCATTCAGTTGTGTTGGGTGAGTTGGAGGTGGGGAGCAGGGGGAAACAGGGTGTGCCTTTCTTGGTAACCAACGACCATAGGCATGGATTTTAGGGGTCAGAGGAAATAAGTCCTTGGGGCATGCATGATGATGTGGTGAAATCCCATCCCAGTACAGTCAGCCCTACTGAACAGGCATATAAAACATCCACTCACCAGCAAATAGATAACAAAGAGATTGTCTTCCAGGATCGTGGTGAAAAAAACTCTTCCCTTAAAATAATAAGTGTTTCTCTCATAAGGTTTCAGTTTGATGTGACTATACTTGGGAGCCCCCAAAGGAGGAAAGTAACAACAACAAAAATTTATCCCTGCGTGCTACCACTCCTAAATGCCCAGAACCTTCTAGAAAAGGGAAACTTTTAATCCAGGACGCTCAGGATTTTCATAAAGCCCCACAGAGCAAACAAACTCACAATCTACATGAAAAATCACAAAAAGAACAGGCTACCATGTACGAAAATTAGCAGAAAACACAAACAGTAGATTCAGATATGAGAATAATAGGATAATGACTAAAAAATTAGCATGCTTGAGATACTAATGACACAACAGAAAACAGAAAATAAATTCAGTATTTTGCCAAAAGATTATGTAAATTCTAGTAATAAAAATTATGTTCATTGAAAATAAAAGCTTAATGGGCAAGTTAAAATAGTGAGTTAAACCAGATATATCCAAAATGTGGAGTTTGAACAGTTACATAAAGACTTATTCACCTAATTAATATCGTTTTGGATATCAAATGCTGGTCTGACATAATTCTGTGTGGATGCCCATTTTGGAAGAGTTAGAGGAAAACCAAATGACAGCAAAAGATCAGATAGCCTTAAAGGTTTGGATAAGAAATTTCCCAAGAATTCCTGGTTGGTAGGTTCACTAATATTCTAGATAAGGAGATTTAGAGGTAAACAGCATATCCATGCTGAATTACATCTTTAAACTAATCATAGGTTGTGTTCTAGATATTTATGCTGAACATTAAGAAGATGTACGTAATGCAGCAGAGACTGTTTATGTTCTGCAATATAAACTTCCTCTACTTCTTTAGCAATAAAAACCCTTGTCTGGGGACTCTGACATCCTAAAAAAGTAAGTTTATTCTTGAGATTAAATTCCGAATAATGGGATTGAATGAAGTGATGTGTGAAATCTCCAAATTGTGCCTTACTTAATAGGCAAGATGATAATACCAACCATCTCACTCCCTTCCTATTGGCTGAAAAGCACATATGGTGGTGAGAAATATTGGGCCACAGAAACCAGAAAATCACCAAGGTGTGGTAAAATGACAAGGAGAAGGAATCTGAGCACCCCATGACCTTGTGGAGCACAGTTACCACATTAGATGTTTATGGGAGAAAGTAATAAACTCACTTTGTGTTTAGGTCACTGCAAATTTGGATTATTCTCATACACAGCTGAATGTATATGGTAGAATTTGGTATTTGGAAAAGAATGTTGTGCATGGCATTTGTTAGAATCCAGCTGGCCACACTGATGTCATTGGCTTAGAGAAAGCATCTGGACAGTGGACAGCAAAAATGCACATTTTGGTGGGTAGAAAGCTGGTGACCCTTGTTATGCAGTGACAAAGCATCTAATGACATTGTCATCTGCAGCATCTTGGGATGAAGAACACATGGCATGACCAACATTAGGGGAAATGATCAGAAAATTCAGAATGTTGATGTTTTGTTGTTGACACTTGACACTTTGAGCGAAGTCCTCATGAGAGAGGCCAATTTAGGCTAGAGGCAGCTGGAAATCATGTAAAAATGAAAGAGAACCAGAACTCAGCTAAGTTAGATCCTCTCATGACAGGAACAACCTCATGGCCCACATAGTCAACTTGAAGTGAATATGAGTTCTCTTTAGACTTTGCAAGTTTGATAAAGCCAAACCTTATCCAAAACTGAAACAGTGATAAGAGGTGGCTCCAAATAGACTGCAAGGGGAGGAGATGGAACTGGGTGATCCTATTTTGCTAACTCTTCTCACATAGGGAATTTTCTGCAAAAAATGAGAGACCAGAATAAGCGGATTTCCTTCCCCCAAAGACTATGTTCCTGAAACTCCCAAGGGTGACACCATTAACTCGAGAGGACTTTTGGCAGTACCCAGAGGCCAGGAAATAAAGATACTAAATCTTCAGGTTTAAATGACAGTTGCCTGCTAAGTTTTTGAGGAAATTGTGTTGCCAAAGAAGCCACCAGACAAGCTTGATTGGTGACTCAGGCCACCCTGCTGGGGGCGAGTCAGGCCACCCTGCTGGGGGTGAGTGGCAAAGGCTGTGTGCCCCAGCTGAACCAGAGCAATGCACTCTGATATGGCTTGGCTCTGTGTCCTCATTCAAATCTCATCTAGAATTGTAATCCCCATGGGTTGAGGGAGGGATATGGTGGGGCGTGATTGGCTCATGGGGGCGGTTTCCTCCATGCTGTTCTCATGATAGTGAGGGAGTCCTCATGAGATCTGGTTGTTTGATAAGTGTCTGGCAGTTTCCGCTGCATGCGCTCTTTCTCCTGCTGTCATGTAAGACGTTATTTGCTTTGCCTTTGCCTTCCACCATGATTGTAAGTTTCATGAGGCCTCCCCAGCCATGAGGAACTGTGAGTCAATTAATCCTCTTTTGTTTATAGATTACCCAGTCTCAGGTAGTATCTTTATAGCAGTGTGAAAATGGGCTAATACACCCTTCCACACACTCCTAGTGCTCTCCCTCCAGAGAGTTTCCCAGGGGATACCAGATGGAGTGACTTCACTCTCACAGCCGGGACTCTTGGGAAGCATGCCTTCATTAGCAGGGATCCACCACTGCCATTTGTCTGCCACTAAAGTTTCTGTTCCTACTCTACCATTCTATATTGGATCCAATGGGTGGACAGAAAACTTGTCATTTAGTTTAGAGTTGTTCAACTGAGCGGAGGAAGCCTGGATGCAGTGAATAACACTGTGTGTCAGGTACAGATCATGAACTTGAAGGTGAAAGCAGTAGCAATAAGACATATACAGAGATTGCCTCCCTTAGGTGGGGGATATGTGTGTTCTTTATGTGAGATGAAAGGTAAGCACAGATATTGGATGGCCAGGGAGTCAACTAAGAAACCTCTAGGTAGCCTGCAGTAGCCATTGTTTCTTCTGTTGGATATAATACTATATTTAGCTGGGTGAATGGTGACCCACAATCTAGGTCTGTCCATGCAAGTAAGTTCTGGCCAAGGAAATGCATGTGTGCCATCCAGGGCACATTTGCATGGGGAAAAGTGTGCACTCCACTTCTCCTTTCTCTCCTCCCTCCTGGCTGGAATTTTCAAGGTGATGGTTAACCATGGACCATGACGATGTGGGCAGTTCACTGAGAATGGCAGAGCCACTGACGGAAGGAGCCACCTCCCTGGGAAATTTGCAAATGGTTGCACGCCAACAGTTCTGGCTCTTCGCTCTCCTTTCTCCTCCTTCTCCTTCTCCTCCTTCTCCTTCTCCTTCTCTCCTATATTTCACACACACACACACACACACACACACACACACACACACACACTTCTACACTGAAAGGTAAAGCAGTGAAGGATAAATAAGAGCCTATTTCTTGTAAGGAATTGATGAGGGTAGTGGCATACTGCAGTGGGAGGACTGGCCTAATTGCCAGGAGACCAGGCAGCAGATGCAGCTCCGTCCCCAACTGGCTTTGCAAAGCTGGGCAGGACACATAATCACTTCAGCCTCAGTGTCTTCATCTGTATGATGAGGTTTAGGATCAATGATCTTGAAAATCCCTTCTAGCTCTCAAATCCTATCTTGACATTAACAAAGTAATATTAATTTTGCTGTTTCATAATCTGCAATTATACATTCTCGTCTCCAACTCCATCTGCTTGCTGACCCCAGGAATGTAAGCCATTAAACTTGGAATAAAAATGCTTAGAAGTTAAGTTTGCCTTTTCGTTATGAAATAAAATTAAAGTGCCGAGAGTGTTTTGTCAGTTCAAATTAACATTTGGACGCAGGAAAGCCCTGATTTGTGTATATGGAAGGCAGCGAGCAGTCTTTTTACTCGCTGCAGTGTTCACATTTTCTCAGAGTTAGGAAAAATAATAATAAAAAAAACCAAACATGCTTTGAAACCAAATGAGGTTTTCTTTTTCCAATTCAAAATAGTTTGGAGGACTTTTAATTTCCCACCTGTTTTTCTAAATAAAGTGAACCACGAGGCTCTGGTTCGGTCACAGCACTGAGATTTTAAGTGGACTGCACATTGCCTTGCATCTGGCTGTTTACCAAGGGGGAAATCAGTCTTGGCAGGTATCCTCTGCTCAAGTTATATCTAGGTGTGTCCAGTCAGCCTGATAACAATCTTTTTTAAGAACTGGTTTTGCCGGGACTGGTAATGCCTTCTGTAAAATCCCATAACCTACAACTTCTTTTGTCCCTCATCTCTAAGGAACAGTATCTTGACAAGCAAGAGTTGCTTCTTATGTAGGATCATAACTTGGGGCAGGCTACATCTAATGTGACTTGGGAAAAACTCAGGACTATCTTAAGGTATATATTTTCTTTAAATGCGAGAACTGGGAAAAATGACTTACTATACCATACAAACAAGTTGCCTATATTAGGTAATGTCATTCTCTGAGGTAGAGCAATTTACTCCAATCCTGAGTATTTTCATCACATTTTAAAATTAATGGGAATGACCTAACATAGCATTACAGTCATTCATTTTAGTTTTATTCCACAAGCAACCATTTTTGAGTACCTAGGATACAGAAGTCACCACCAGACACTGTGAATACCAAGAAGATAAAACATGGTCTTTGTCCAGAGACTGCAAGGCAAAGGAGTCTCTAAGTCATCATGACTTAGAGGAATGGTAAGATTTTACATTAACATTAATTTGCTTTCAGAAGATAACCTGCAGGCTGTGTTTGTTAATGTTCCTTTAGGCAGTGGTCCTCAAAGAGTAGTCCCTAGATCCACAGCATTAGCATCACCTGGGAACGGCTAAAGATGCAAAGTGTGGGCCCCATCCAAAGCCCACCGAATCAGAAACCCAGGATGTTGTTGGGCACCGATCTGATTTTAGAAAGCCCTTCTGATGATTTTAAAGCATGCTCAAATTTGAGAACCACTGGGCTAGAGCAGGGATCAGCAAACTATGACCTGGAGGCCAAATCTGGTCTGTTTTTGTAAGTAAATTGTTATTGGAACACAATTCACTTACATATTGTCTAGAGCTGCAACAGAGACTGTATGGCTCACAAAGCCTAACATATTTGCTCTCTGGCCCTTTACGGAAAAAGTTTGCCAACCCTGGCCCTTGTGCACCATGGAGGTGTTGGGGAGGAGCCAGTCTCTGAAGCCAGCAATGCCACTGTCTGACTCCCAGTTATGCCTCCTAGCTGTTTCATCGTGGGGGAGTTTATTCAACCTCTCTGTGCCTCAATGTTCTTATCCATAAAGTGGGGGTAATAACATTCCCCAGCATAGACAGTTAATTCGAGAGATCAATACGTTAACATTTTAAACCTCTTAGACCAGAGCCTGGCAAGCAGGAAATACTCAAAACCTGTTAGTTATCGATATATGAAAGGCATATTGTGAGACACTTCGCTAGGGAATGCCACAAGCCTTAGATATTTATAACTTCATTGATACTGTCACCACATAGGGATGAATGTGACATTATGTCCACACACCCCACCCCACAAGGCTCCAGGGGATGAAATAGAAGGCAGTCCAGCTCACCTGGTGTTTGACTTGGTGGAGGCTGGAAGGTGTGGCAGAATTTTCTGGGAGCAGTGTATTTATATAGGCTATTTCTGCAGTTGGCCAAAATTCTGATATATTTCCCTGGGTGAGTTGAAATGATATTATCTCCTAGAGGTAGGGGAAGGGTGAAGTAAACATAATTGTGGCTCTTATATTGGCATGATTACGTAATCGTGTCTGTGCTGATTGAGCTGGGAAGTTGGGGTAGGAGAGAGGAAACAAAGGTCAATGGGGCATCCTTCCTCAGTTCATATCCCAGAGAGGGCCCTTCCCCCATGCACACAGCTGTGAAAGCTGACCCTAGCAGAAGAGAAAAGGTGTGTGTGTGAGTGAGAGAGAGAGAAACCTCCATAATTTACGTAGTCCCTAAAGTAATCATCTGGCAATGAGAATTTTGCAGAGGACATTACTGACAAGCAAAACACTTTGTAGAAACAAATTGATAAAAGTGGATATTTTATCAATAAATTGATAAAAGTGGACATTTTATCAATAAATTGATAAAAGTGAATCTTGGAGCACAGTAAGCAAACACTAAGACTCTTTTGTGATTACATAAGATACTGAATAGAAAAACATGTTTCTCAATACAGTCCAGGATGGAATGAGTTTCTATATAATATAGGGCACACAAAACAATAATTCCAGAACATTAGAGATGGCCAGATAAATACAACTGGGCACTAAAGTCTTTGTTCTCTTGGTCCAGTTCTTTCTCAGGGCTATTGGAATGATCTGTGCTTTCAAAACAGGTGAGGTTTGGTACTGAAAATAATCTGAAGTCCGCTGGTTCTTGAATAGGCTGTGCATCAGATGCACCTGGGGAGCGTTTCTGAAATCACAGGCCAGGGCCCTCCCCTTGGAGACTCTGATTCACTACATATAGCATCAGCCTTGGCTTGTGTATGTTGAAAAAATTCCCCAGATATTTCTGATTAGTCATACTGGTTAAGAGTCATCCCCAGCTTCTTTGAGGGGAATTATTAGAGACTAAGATAAAGTTCCAGTGTATAATTGTTAAAGTTTACTGTGTTGAAAATTGTATAAGCAGTTTGGTACCAGAAAGAGAATGGAGTTTGGGGTCAAATACTCACAGGTTCCTTCGGTTCTTAGTTTGAGATTTACTTTGTAGAGGTTCATTCTCTGAACCACATTTTCAACATCTATAAGATGATTTTGATTGTGGCTGTTGTCTGTTGAACATCCTGTGTCACATTGCTTTGTTCACTGAAGTTTCTTTTTGCTGACTTAAACATCTATACTGATCACCCCTCTAAGATGCTGGTCATCTGTCCTCTCCTCGAACAACAGTAATTCCACTGCAGCCCTTATTATCATGAACACATCTTGGACCACAAGTAAACATTCGGATTCTGGACCTCACCTAGTCCTCTAATCTGTTGAAACCATGATCCTTTTTGTCCCTGTGTCCTCCTTGTTAGCTTACGTTGTGTGACCATCCTTAAAGTTGCCTCCCTGCAGACATCCTTGACTTTTCTGTTCCTCTCTCCTGTTTGGGGAAACCACCTCCTGGTTGGAATCAACTATCCATGTTATCCACACCTGTGCCTGAGCTACTGCATGTTCCTAGAGAAATTCTCACAAACATGCTGATGGGGTTCACTTTAGGGTGATGACCATGAGCCTTGACTGGTCATCCAACACGGTGTGGACATTCCAGTACACACTCCCAATAAGTTTGTTTGCCTGATTTCCAAGATGTTGATTTTATAGTTTCTCTAATCTTTTCTAACATTCATGTCTTTTCCCTACTCCCCACCCAAATCTAGCCTCATACTTCATTACTAAAACATAACCCTCCGGGTCAGCAAGCCCTGGAACAATTTGCACCACTGAGGATTCCATTTCTGCCTCTACCTGGTCTCCCTGGTTCCTACTCCAATGACCATTCAAGGGGAGGCTGTACTGTCTCCAAACGAACCCCTATGAACACTTATCTTTCCAAAGCCTTCGTTCCTGGAGTTATCTTATTTCTCTATTATGTAGACACTTTCTCACTATCCATGGAGTTATCTCAACCAACATATAAACATGCTTCCAATGACCCACTGTGGAATATAACTCTCTGTGCACAGGTCCAGCTGCTACCAGTTTCTTTGTTTCTCTTCAGGACAAAACTGCTCTAATGAGTTTCCACCTCCTGTCTGCACTTTCTTACTTGCTATCAACCCTCTCTATTGAATTATGAAATCTTTTGAGCATACAGAAAAGAATAATCTAATGAACCACCAAAGCATATCTGTCTGATCTTAACATTTTTCATTATTTGCTGCGTATTTTTTTTTCATTTTTGTGGACAACAGAATCAAAGATAAAGTTGGTGGCCTTTGATTATCTTTGCACAATCCCCCTTTTCCCTCGCTTGCCATATTACTGAATTTATTATTTATCATTTCTGTGCTATTTTACTACCGTGCATGTATCCATAAAATATAGATCTGATTTTTTGGTTTCCATACTTTATATAAACTGGCAGTATACTACATGTCCCTTCTGCAACCTTGTCAACTGCACTGCATGGAATGTACATTTTAGACATTGCAAGAGTGGCCAAAATGCCTTCCCAAGTGATTGTACCAGTTTACACCTCTAAACATTACTCTTGCCAACATTTGATAACAGCTGGTATTGTCAGATTTTTTCGTTATTGCTAATCTGGTATGAAATGATGCTTCCTGGTTTTAACTGACTTTCCATGATTATTAGGGGACTTGTGTTACGTTCTTACACTTACTGGCCATTGAGCTTCTTGTTTCATTTGTACAGTTTTGCCTCGTCCTTTTCAAACGGATTGGTAGGACTTTGAAAATATATTTTGCCTACCATCCTTTGTCATTTGTATGCACTGAAAATTCCCCTAGGCTATGGCTTGTTTTTAAGTTGTATATCATCACATGGAAGTTCTAAATTTTAATGTTGTTTGCCGTATTGATTTTTCTTTCTTTATGGCTAGTCTTTATATCTTGTTTTAAGAACTGCTTCCCCATCCAGTAGTCATACAGATAGTGTCTTGTATGTTTTCCTAAGTAATGTTTTGTTTCTCACCTTTGCTGTAAACTAATTCGAAGTTGTTCTTATAAAGCTTAAGGGGCAGGTACTAATTCGCTGTTTTTACATATAAGTAGTCAATTGTCTTAGGCCCATCTATTGAGTATCTTCTTTCCCCAGTGAGCCACCATACATCTTTTGTCACATGTCACTCAAGAGGGAGTCTATGTGAGTCTGTTTATAGGCTTCATTTATTATATGTCTGTCCCTGGGTCAATATCTCAATGTCTTAATTTCTATAGCCCTATGAACAATATTGATATGACACTCATCAACCTTGTTCATAATCTACAGACATTCCTTAGTCACTCATGGAAATTTGTGTTTGATTTGCCTATAAACTTTAGGATCTTAGGTTTCATAAAAAGCCAGTTAAGATTTTGATTAGATGTACATCGTATTGAAGGATAAATTTGGGTAGCATGGATATTTCTGAATGAATATTTTATAATCAAGGTATTATATACTGAATCTTCCAATACATCAACGTGGAATAGCATACATTTATTTTGGTCTTCTTTAGGATCTTTAAATTTAGCTTTATAATTTTTTCACAAAAGTCTTTCAGAACTTAATAGAACTTTCTCTTTATTCTAATTGTTGATATGTAGATTTTCTTAAGTGTTTTTATTAGATACAATTATATCATCTGAAATTAAAAGTTAATTTTTCCCCTTTCAATCACTGTTTAGATGTTGAAGAGGAATATCCATAAAGAGATTTGATTTGTCCTTACAGATATTTCTCTTCAACCACAGTGATTGAAAGTACAGGTTGTCTTGATCTTCTCTTTTGATTGAATGCCTACGACTTTTCACCACTGCATAACAAGTTTTTTGTTGATTTTTTTTTTTTTTGGTAGATAGTCTGTCAATTTAGGTAAATTCCCTTCTATTAGTAGTTAGCTAAGAGTTTTTTTTTTTTTTTGAATGACACTTTTAGTTTCATCAAAACATATTCTGCAGCTATTGAAATAATCATGTTTTTTAATTTGTTGATGAGGTGATTTATATTAGCATATTTTCTAATGATAAAACATCCTTGAATTTTGTTAGTATTTGGCCTATGATTTTTCTATTCACTGGAATGCTGATAATAAAATAAGGATTAATTTTGCCTTGGAAGCAGTGACCAGATACTGAATCTACTGGTGATTTGATCTTGGACTTCTCAGTCTTCAGAACCATGAGAAATATATCTCTATTGTTTATAAAGTAGCCAGCTTAAGGTTTTTGTTATAAAAACCTGGAATGAACTGAAACAGAAACTGGTAATGAGTAGTGGGGTGCTGCTGTAGCGAATACCTGAAAATGTGGGAGCAGCTTTGGAACTGGGTAGTGGGTAGAGGCTGAGTTTGGCAAAGTAGTCTAGTAAAAGCCTAGATTGCCATAAATGGACTGTAAAAGGTAAAGGCTCATAAGAAGAGTTATAGACAGAGCCTCAGTCTTCTTGGAGATTACGTAAAAGATTGTAATCAAAATGTTGGTAGAAATACGGACGATAAAGGTCATTGTGATGAGGTCTCAGATGAAAATGTTCTGGAAACTGGAGGAAAGGCTATCTTTGTTATAAAGTGGCAAAGAACTTGGCTGTATTGTGACTGCATTCTAGTGCTCTGTGGAGGGCGTAATTTAAGAGTGATATACTAGGATATTTGGTGAAGAAATCTCTAAGCAAATTGTTCAAGGTACTACGTGGGTTTTCTTGACTGATTATAAAATGCAAGAGAAGAGAAATGAATTAAAGATGGAATTTACAATAAAAAGGGAAGAAGAACTTAAAGATCTGGAAAATTTTCAGCCTTGCCAGGTTGTAAAGATTCAAAGGGCATGTTCAGAAGAGAATACCAAGGGCGTGGCTAAGCAAACGTAACTTTTGATATGAGATTAGTGTGGCTATAAGGAAGCCAGATGCTATTTATCCAGACAATAGAAGAATGATTCCAAAGGCATTTCAATCTCTGAGGCTGCCGCTCCCATCATGATCCCACAGTACCAGGGCGTTCAAGTCACAAAGCTTTCAAGGGAGGGGCCCAGGGCACCCGCGGCACCCAGGGCTCACTGCCTAGGGCCTCCTCAGATCTTTGCTCCCCACATTCTAACACAGTGCTTTTTAGCTGCCCCAGCTGGGGCTCAAGTGGACTCAGATGTGGCCTGGGCCACCCTTCTGAAAGGTACAAGTAATAAGACTTGATGACATTCTTGAAGTGCGAACTCTGCATTTATATAGAGTGTATGAGCTGTGGAGACATGGCTATCTCCACGTAGATTTCAAAAGATGTCTTGGAGAGCCCAGAGCCCAGACAGGGAACTGCCACAAAGGTGAGATAGGTGCAGAGGGTCCCTACTAGGGCAATGACCAACAGAGCTGTGGGGTCAGGGTTGCCTCTGAGATCCCAAACTGGTAGAGCCACCAGCGTGCAATGCCAGCCTAGGAGAGCCACAGGCGCTGGACTCCAACTTGTGAGAGCTACAGCATGGGCTGTGCCCAGCAAAGCCATGGGGGTAGGGCTGGTGGGACCCTTCAATGTCCAACCCTTGCCCCAGTGTGTACGGAAGGATGAACATGGACTCAAAGACGACCATTCTCAAGCCTCAAGATTTAACAGTTTGCCTTGTTGGGTTTTGGGCTTCCATGGGGCCTGTGACCCTTTCTTCTTGCCCATTTATCACTTGCAGAATGGGAATGTATATCTTATGCCTGCACCACTATCGTATTTTGGAAGCACATTGCTTGTTTGATTTCATAGGCTCAGAGCTGGAGGAGTTTGCCTTAGGATGAAGTGTACCTTCAGTCTCAGCTGTATCTGATATAGATCATATTTAAATGAGACCTTAGACTTAGACTTTAAAGTTAATGCTGGAACACGTTAAGAATTTGGGCAATAAGTTATCGATTTTGGGATGAATTTTGTATATGAGGACATGAATTTTGAGAGGTCAGGGGAAGAATGCTATGGTTTGACTGTATCCTCCCCAAAATTCATGTTGAAAGTTAATCCTCAATCCAACAGTATTAAGAGATGGGGCCTTTTGGAGGTCATTAGGCTGTAAGGCACCTGCTGGTGCCTTGATCTTGAACTTTCCAGCCTCCAGAACTGTTAGAAATAAATTTCTATTGTTTATATGTTACTGAGTTTAAGGCTTTTTGTTATAGCAGCCTGAAATGGACTATGACAGTATCTATTGCTATTCATTTGCAATTACTATTACTATCCTTGAATTTTAACAAGTGTGTTTGAATTAAATTCCAAAGTTAATCACCATTTCCACCCTTTTCTGGAGTCTTACTCTTATCCTTTATCTTTCCCACTTTCTTGCTGGTCTCTATTCATCCTTCAAATCTCATCTCAAATGCTACTTTTTCAGTGATGCCTCTCCCATTCCCCAGACTAAACCAGACACCCATGTATTTGTCCTTCATAGCATTTATCAGGGTTTAGAATTACATACTTGTGGGTTCCATAACTCAGTAAGCTGTAACTCGGTAAGCTGTAACTTCCGAAAGGGCAGGGATCACCTGTGTGTCTTTTCATTCTATTTTGAATGTGCAGCCGTGCGTCTGGCACATGGTGTGCAACAAGCTTGGTTGCAGATGGGAAAGCTGGGTGGGAGAAAGGGAGAGGGGGCACTGGCTGCCCAGGCTACAATGTTGAGGGATAAAGCTGCAGGGTTGCCAGACCTGGAGGAACTGAATCCCCTCCATCAGTAAGGAATCACATTCTCCTGCTAAAAACAGAACAGAAACAATGATGGCTAAAGCAAAACAGAAAGTTCTTTCTTTCTCATGTCATGAAATCTGGGGTTAGGTAATTCAGGGCTGAGGCAGGGGCTCCATGGAGTCACGAGGGATTTAGGCTACTTTTTACACCATCATCCTTGGCTCATAACTTATATCCTCAAGAGCCTAAACTGGTGCCTGGCATTTCATTTTTTGTTTGTTTTGGGACGAAGTCTCACTCTGTCACCCAGGCTGGAGTGCAGTGGCATGATCTTGGCTCATTGCAACCTCCTCCTCCCCAGTTCAAGAGATTCTCCTGCCTCAGCCTCCCGAGTAGCTGGGACTACAGGTGCCCGGCTAATTTTTGTATTTTTAGTAGAGACAGGGTTTCACCATGTTGGTCAGGCTGGTCTCAAACCCCTGACCTCAGGTGATCTACTCACCTCAACCTCCCAAAGTGCTGGGATTACAGGCATGAGCCATCGCACCTGACCAGTGCCTGGTATTTCCATCATCACAATCAACTTCCAGGTGGGAATCCAGAAGTAGGAGAGAAGGACAGGAAAGACCATGCCCATTTAGTTGTCTGCGCCCTTTTACAAAGCCTATCTTAGAATCCTACTCCACTTACATCTTATTGGTTATGGCTGAGTTCTATGGCCTCACTGAGCTGCAAGGGAGATTTTTTTTAAAGCCAAGTAGTTTCCAATTCAAATAAAATCAGGTCTGTGTTATTAACGGTAATGATGATGATGATGTATGTGTGAGGGGTGGGTGTGATGCTGCTGACTGGGGAATGATCACTGGAACTGGAGTCAGGGAGACGGTAAGAGGAGGTGTTGGTATTTTGGGTGAGAGACACTGACACTGTGAATTATGGCAATGAGAATGGAATGGAAAGGAGGGCCTGAAACAACACTTGATGGAGGGCCCACTGGATCCTTGATGGCTTTTCTAACTATGGATTTGCTTCAGGAGACCTTTTACTTTTGGGTTTAATTTCACTTAATAAATCATCTTTTCATTAACTCAAGGTTATTTTGAGTTAATCTCTCTGGTAAATAATGAAATAAACTAAGGCAGAGTAATCTGTGCTTCTAAATCTAAGCAGGATGAATATTATTTTTGAAAACATATTTCCAAAGGTACTTATTTTCCCCCAAAGCTCTATTTTCAAAGGCAGAGGAATAGAGAGGACATTGATTAATAAGTATAAAACATATCTTTTTAAAAAAAGTATAGCCATTCTTTGCTATGGACATTCAAGATATATACAAGACTCAATGTCAGCAAATAACACCCTGGAAACCATCCAGAGGCTTTATCTCCATGCCACAGGCTATCTGTATTTTCTTCAGATATTCCAAAAATCTTTTAAACTTAGCATTTTTTTTTCTTCTCCCCAGACCGTACTTATAAAAGATGACTTGGGCTTTTTTGACACAACAATTTTGTTTAAGCAAATTGAGTTGCTAGACAATATATCCAGAAATTTAACCAAGAGGACAAGGCAAAACACTTTCAGATTTCCAGAATCCTTTGTCTGCACCCATAGCTGAAGTAAAACACAGTATCTTATTAAAAGGCCTGTACTGAAAGAAGAATCAGTAAACTCTTCTTAAGAAAAAAGTAACCAGGGAAAATGACACCTACCCTCCCCCAGCTGCCCCTGCGAGTCAACACATCTTGATAAATGTGTGATCTGCTTCTGGTATCCATGAGTCATTGCTTTAACCAGGCTGCTTCCTTGAACTTGGCTGTGAGGTGGGGGAATGTGGTTCTCCCTTGAGAAATGGGTTCCAGAGAGCTCAAAGATGAGCAGAGTTTGCCTGGGTTAGGTGAGGTCCAGGTCATGCTGTGCCAACCTCTGGGAACATGTAGCAGTGGCAAAGTGCAACCCTCTGACCAGACATGGGCAGAGGCAGACTCTGACATTGGGTCTTGTATATATATGTGAGGCAGGCCCTGGTGGACTTGAGTGGAAGCTCAGACTGCAGAGTGGGGCACATGATGGGGTCCCAGGCTGTGCCTGGAGGAGCAGACTGACCTGGCCCTTCAGTTTAAGGGCCAGGAAACTGCACTTGCTTTGCACATTTGTGGTCATTCTCATCTGTGCCTCAAGTATTTTCTGTCTAAGTTTCTGGGTGGCTCTTTTTTAATAAAGTTGGTCTGCTTAACTTTGCCAATAGAGTGGGCTGCCACACTAAAGAGGAATGCGTGTTTCTTGGGGTAAGATAACCCTAATGATGTTTTGGTGAAATCCAAGTGGAAGGGCTATTTCCCTAAAATCTCCCCACTTGTAGGTTCCTAATCCATCAAAAGAAACTGACAAAACAAACCTGTTTGGGGGCAACACAGCATCACCTGTACCCATAATCATGTTTTCGCAATACTTTGAAGTAGGTGAGCAATAAAGCAGCACTAGGCAATCTTAGTGAGACATCAAACTTCACGTCTTTGTACCAATGTTTAGCATTAGGAAAAAGACTGATGGGACTGATCAGGTGATCTTTTCATTTCTTCAGTTTTTAAATGTCATGGATCTAAAAGAATGAAAACAGGCGTAAAAAGAGAACACTCATGGAGGATGATTGTAATGCATCTCATTGGTAGGAAAATGCAGTTAAGATGTAAATGTCAAGAGGCCATGATTTCTGGATTGAGGTTTTTTCTATAATTTTAATATACTCTTACCACATCTTAAAGACCAGAGATACCCGGCTTTCCTTTGAAGGTCACTCATGGCCCACGGTCATGTCCTGATTTCTTCCACGTGATGTTCTTTCCAGAAAGCCTCCCTGCCTGTTCCTCTGGTCTGACGGCAGCTTAGGGATGTGGCTGAAATTCAAGGACTAGGGAGGGAAGTAAAGACAAGACAAAATTGGTCAATTAGTGCAGAAACATAAATGATCTTTCATAGTTCCGAACAGAATTGAGGTGAATCAGGAAATGGATGGCGTTTTTCAAGTCACATGAATCAGTGCCCCAGAATTCATCATTTTCACCAAGCGTTTTGTTGGTTTCTCATTCTTTCACATTGTGTGCATGGCTCACCTAAAATAGTTTAGGGAAAGCTATATTTTATTTTAAAAAGAAGAGAACTAAATATTTTTGTTTGTTTAAAAGTGATCATCCTTAGTTTTATAATGTGATGAGAAGCAGCTTAATGCAGATAGCTTTCTAGCAAGCAAGACCTTTACAAAGCAAAACAAACAAACTAAAAAACAAATAAATTTTGTTTAGAAAAAAGAAATACTTGTGGACACTTCAAAATGACTTTGTTTATGAAGATACTGCTTATGTGTTGGGTGCTCGGTGAGTATTTCACACAGATTACTGTCTTTCTCCTTTCAAGCAGACAGCTGACATACCCCTGCCAGGCTGGTGTGTCTAAGCTCCAGGTGAAGAGACTGTAGCTCAGAAAAGTTAAAGAACTTTCCCCAGGTTAAAACTCAAAATTAATCCTCAATTTAGATCCATTTCACTTTAAACAAAGGATGCACTCTAAATTATAATTTGGTTTATTTACCTGCTTATTAGCAATTATTTTGTAATTATCACTAAAATATACATCTTTTAACAATGCATTGGTGCAGCCTGTAAACAGCAAAACTGAATTCAACTCCCCCCACCCCCCACCGCTACATACATACAAAATTACGTAATTTATCCAGTTAAATGTTATGTTATCAGACCTATTGGGTTATGGTTTAGAAAGCTATCTTCTTCCCGCTGCTTGGCTTTATATGCCAAGAGTTTTTTGCCTTTTTTTTCTTTTCAAATATTAACGGCAATGTTCAGAGGCAAGAAGAGCATTAGCTGAATACACTGGGTTCTAATTTCTGTCTCCCTCACCCTGGCCACAAAGGCAGATCTGTCCAGGCAAAGGCTGCAGATCCAAGCATAAGGCAGCTTCCTCCCTACATCTCCCCCCGCTAGAAGCAGCCAGGCAAGACCTTGGCCTGCCTCTTCCTCCCAGGGAGGCTCCTAGGGCCTCTGTGCCATGTAGGCAAGAGAATCGGAATGTTTGGAATGGAACTAGTGCCCTAAGTGCCAAGCAAGGGAAGGGAGAACGGTTAAGCTTTTCCTTCAGGTCCCCAGGAGCCTGCAGCTGCCACATAGCAGGCCTGGAGCCCCCGCCACAACCCAGGGAGGAATGCTTGCCAAGGAGGCCTGCCCAGCTACTGACACTTCCTCCCAGATGTCTTAAAGGAAATCTCCGTAAAGACTGAGTACCCAAGACAGCCAGATCACCCGTGCCAGAGACTGGGCATTTGGGCATGGGCTGGGCTTTCATAGAAACCTTCGGAATTACTTTCACTTAATTCTTTTATTAAAAAAAAAGTTCTAGAAAATAGACACATCGAGGGCAATTTGTATTTCCATTGTCCTCTTAGGTCTGCATGGCTACTGTGCGAGCTATGACACCCTGCAGCCTGCAATAGCTTCTTTGTTTTATGGATGAGCTCAGTGGAACCCTTATGGACGCACCGGACCATGCCCAGGACCAGCGACGCCCATCCATACCCCACCACTGGCTGGAAGAGCGCTGGTGTGAACATGGGTCCTTGCGGGGTCCCTACCTCACTGCGGTTAGGAGGGGGCAATCCACGCATTTCCTCATGCAGGGGACCTTCAAGCCTCCCTCTGGGGCGCAGACGGAGTAAAAAGGGCCCAGAGATACTGTCCCGCACCCCCATCCAGTGGGAAAGGGCCACTCAAGGTCAGGACTCCGAACCCAAGTTTTATGCCTTATACTCCTATAACTTTACCATTTGCTCTTTTCGCGAGGCTGACCCCATCCCTCTCCCCCCGCCACCGCCTCCTTCAGAAGCTGAAGAACTGCAACAAAGTATCCAATTATGCAAGTCTTCAAAGGTACTTTACTTGCTTCCCAATTAGAAACTTTTCACCTGAGTACTTAGTAAGGCCCAAAGATCCTGCAAAAGTGCAACAGGGAACATTTGGCCCAGAATTGGACGAATGACTTTGACCATACGGGACTTCTCTCTTAACGCTCAGCGTGGCTACCTGGGGACCCCTTCACCTGCCTCCCTGATTCGTCAGATTTGTTCATTTCCTTGACTTAATCCCGCTGAAATCTACCCGAACTAGCCGGGAGGCTCACCCCCAAAGTGCTCCTCCAAGAACCCGCAACGACTGACTCTCTCGTCTTCTTTAAGACTTCTTTAAGGAGTTTCCCCCTCAGACGGATGAGGGTGTCATCATCCGTCGAACAAAATCACAAAGTTCGAGTTCCGGAGGACCAGACGGCCCCTACCCCCCACCCCCCGGGCCAGATTTAGCCGAGGGAAGCGCACGTACCTGAAGCCGAGGCCGGCAGAGCTGGAGCGCCACGTCTCAGGTCTCGGCCGGCGCCCCCCTCCCGGGTGCAGCCACGTCTGAGCCGGGACAGCGGGCGGGGGAGACGCAGAGGGACCCAGTGAGACGGGGGAGGGAGCCCCCGAAAGTCAGCGCTCCGCCGCACTCGCACTGGGGAGGCTGGAATGGAACTCCTGGGGGGCAGCGGGGCTCCCAGGAGCGAAGGTTGGGGTCCTGTACCGGGAAGGGGCGGGGCCCGGGGAGGGGCTCGGGGAGGTCAAGGCGCGGGTGGGGCGCTCGAGTTTCACCCCGGTAGGGAGGAGGAGGAGGAGGTGCGGCGGCGGGGGCGGGGCAGGGGCGGGGCGGGGGTGGGCCCAGGCGGTCCCCCGCTCCCCCACTCCCCGCCCAGCGCTCTCCGCCCCGTGCTCTCCGCGCCCGCTCGCCCCGCGCGAATCTACTCGCCGGGAAGGCGGCGCCGGTGGCGGCTGCTCTCGCTGCGCCCGCTCCCGAGTACTGTTTTCCCGCCGCGGGTGGGCTTCGCAGCCCCAGGCCAGCAGCGGCCCCTGGCCCGCTGCAGCCCCGGCCCTCCACCTTCCCTTTGCAGGGGCGGCCCGGCCAGTGTCGCTCATCCAGTGACGCTCCCTTCTCCCACCCGCGACTGCCCCGCGGAGCTGGCTCGGACACCCAACTTTGCCACCTCGCGGGTCGTCTCTGCTGGGCGCGAATCTGCCCACCCACCGGTTGGCTGCGCGCTTGGGGACTTTGCTCGTGGCCCCCAAACCGGTGCCCCCATTCTGGAGCTCAGCGAGTAGGGGGCGGCTCTGGGGAAGTGGCAGGGAGCGGCTGCAGCTGCTGCCTCCACTTCCCTAGCCAGGTGCTGAAGAGGATCCTCAGAGCCGCTCTGGCCCCCAAGCGCTGGATGACTGGTACCAGCGCGCCCCGCACCTGGTGAGCGACCCCCGCCCAATCCCTGCGTGGCCTTGGCAGGAGCCCCTGACCGCACCGCGCCGCGCTGCGCCGCGTCGCTGGCCGGGACCCGGGGACTGCAGCGGTCGACTGGTGGGTGGTGCCAATCTCGGGTGGGATCCATCAGCAGGCACCTGGGCGGGGGTTGCGCGTACAGGATTAGGACCACCGTCAGTCCGGGGGCGCCCAGAGTTGAGCTAGTGCACGGGTTGGAAGTTTGTGTACCCGCCTGTGCCGAGGTCTGAGCATGGAGAGGTAAGGAACCGGAATGTCGCCGTGGGCGAGACGGGACCCCTGCCCAACACCCAGAAAGGTGCCCACATTGGTCTGTGCCCGCGCCCGGCGCGCCTCCAGGCTCGCACTGCCGGGAGCCGGGGGCAGGGGACACCGAAGTCGGGACTTGGCGGTCCGGGAGCCGCCACCTCGCAGCCCCACGGGCTTGGGCAGGTTTTCCTGCTTTCCTTACAGGGGAACCGGGAGGCAATGGGACTTGGACTCAACTCCGCCAAGCGCCTTGGTCAATGAAAGACACTAAGGCGGGGATGCAGAGGCCTGGGGAACCACCAGCCAGGTGGGCTGCAGCTAGGCGAGCCCCTTTCCCCAGGCATCCCTCCGCTGCTCCACGGATTTTGCACACCCTGGCTCAGGGTTTCGGGCAGATTAGGCTCCAGAGGGAATGGTTTCTCCCAAGATGTGCGTGGGAACGGTCGTGGAGGAGTGATTCCTCCGGCTCGCTCCCCGCGGCGGCCGGTGCCTGGCTTGGCGCGGTCACATCTCGGTTCCCCGGGCTTTGGCGGGAAGCGCGTTCACCTCCTCGCCCTTTGCTTGCTTTGTACCTGGATGCCGCCGCCGGAGTTGGGATTTAACTTTCCTGCGCCTGCGGCGTCCTCGGGATTCCCGGCAGGGGGCGCTGCGAGCGAGCGCTCGGAGGACGAGGAGCCACAGGCGGTTGCTGGGTCCTGGGCGAGTGGGCGGGAGTCGCAGGCAACAACCAGCAGAACCAGGCAGATCTAGCAATAATTTCATTTTGGGGGCCGGGGGTTGGGGGAGCTGATCTGGCGGCTATAGAGAGCTGTCAGCTAGGAGAGGGGACAGGAAAGGTGGTGGCCAGACATAAGTGCTCTAACTAGAAAGGTCTCTTCCAGAGAAAAAGATCGCTGTAAAGTCTTCCTTGTCTGGGCATCTGTCTTCCTTGTGACTGTTGCATTTACTCAGAAAGAAATCGAAATTGAGGGAAGATAACGTGAGTTTTGTTTGATACCGTTCTGCTTTTTAGGGGTGCTTTAGTTAACACATCAGGAGTCATAAATGATTATTCTGGTTTGTTTTGAAGAAAGACAAGTTTTACGTCTAGCTTACCGAGAAGAGCTCTGTCATAATGGCTGGGTTTGGAATCAGCAGATATGTTATTAATTATAGAGGTAGTCTGTTCATAAGGAGACAGAAACACAAAACCAGACTTTAATAAGAAAGATTTTTCAATACCTAATTAGGATTGCTGAATTTGTTGCTAATTAATGCCAGTTTCATTATTTTAGAGAGTGTAATATTTATCACGACCACTTTATACAACTTCAGTTAAAGCAGATAATACCATTAAGTTATGTATAACTGAAATAATTTTCTTGTCTGTGCCTGTATTTACACCAAAAGAAACATGGATTTTTTTTCCCCTCCAAAAGATTTCTTTTTCTATGTTTGTTTTTCATGAAAAAAACAGCCCTAAGTGTAATTGTTTGGTTCACTTGAAACACAGATGTTTTTTTCCTTGAGTTTCTTTCCTGTAAAAACTTTGGAGATAGAAGCTTGCTCATCCACGTTGCTCCATGCAGTCACACTAAGCATTTATATAGTCATTGAAGTGTGGGGTTGACAAACTGACATCTATTTCTATGTGCTTTTAGCCAATATGTATTTTTATTAACAGGGAGAAGACAGATGATGCTAATCATTTTATGTCTTTTGTGAATTGCACTAACTCATTTGGTTGTTATAATGTCAAACAGCTGCGAGATCCCTGCTGAGAGTAAAGCTTTGGCCTCCTGGGTGGTAAAGCTTGTCTCTGTCCAAAGGAAATTTTTGAGATGTTCAGAATTTGGTAAAAATAAACCTGTGTTCTTCACTGCCGTTTCCCTTTAAAATGATTTCATCACGTGTCTTGGGAGAATGAAATGTTGAAACTTACAGCACAGAGGCTGTTAAAACTTATTGACCATGAGACTGAAATAAATACAAGCACATTTATACAAACTTCTGCATAAATTTTAGAGTGTCATGGGCCTTCTGAAGCCCCCGTCCATGGATTTGCAGTAAGAAATTTAGTTCCAGAGTCATGTTAGCCTCTTGCTGAAGGACAAATGTTACAACCAACAAGCCTTTCTCTGTGCTGTGTGCTAGTGGCCCAAAATAACAGATGCCAGCTCTTTGGGGATGATGTCAGATGCTCCTGATGTTAGAGAGAGCTGCCTATCTGAATCGTGACACAGTTTTACTTAACTTGGTGATTAGTTTTAAGAGTTTCAAATGATTTTGTTTTTGGTCATAAAGTCATTGAAATTGAGTCTTTGCTTTTGATACAGGAAGATGTGGAGGAGGAGCAGAAAACCTTTACTAAATGTCCAGCCAAAAGTATAAAGGCATTGCATTATGTAGACAAGTGATCATGAACTCTAGAGTTAACTAACATCAAAAACTCATCCCAAGGAAGAGGTTTGAGCTACAAAGCAGATGGTGTGCAAGATAGAACAAATGAGTTTATAACATATCCCAGTCAAGGAATCCATTTTTATAGTAGTATATGTACAACTATTTGAGTACAGCAGCCCTACATCCTGCAATAAATCCTCCATAATTCTTGATTCTAAAATTATACCAATTTTGTATTTAAAAATGTTTCTGCAATTGTTGCTATAGTTACCCAGACAAATTGCTTTGGGTATAATTATACCAAGGTGACAAGTTTTTATGTGTTAAATAATGTTTAAAATGTAAATTATGGTGTCTAACAAATTGAGTTACAACTAAGTACAAAGTGTCTAAAGTGAAACCTTGTGCATTTCTGCTCACCTGCATCTACTTGCAAATTTATATTAAGAAAGTTAATAGTTTTCGTAAATCATAAAATGAGCATCTATAAGTACTTTCAGTGTCTTGAGTACAGTTGACAATATAGATAATTTCACATATGTTCTCAGCAACCTTTTAAAATTGAGGTGCAGAAGTTTGGTTGGCAATTAGGTTTTTATCACTCTGCCGCCCTGCAGAAATGATAGGGGGCAATCTCCTGTTTCCAATTCCTGTATAGATTGGGAGCAACTGGGGGATAAATTCAGCAGGTGAGATGTGGCTGCTGGGAAGCACTTTGGAGAAACAGATATGGGTATGCTTGGTAAATATATAGCATCTTTTTCAGATGAATTTTTTAAGAATTGGTTATCCAGATATACAAAATCAATTTCTGATAGGGAGAAAAGAAGAAAAAGCAAAATTAAAGTAAGCTAGAATATACATAAACTTTTCAATATAAATGAGCCTGCTCAAAACTTGCTTTGATTCAAAATTGAAGCCAAATAGAACAAAACAAATGAAAACTTGATCCAAGAGAAGGTATTGGATAATAGGTAGTTTATTTCAACATACTAGTATTGACACAATCTTTGCATCTAAAAGATTGTATAGCTAAGGAAAGCTGGCAGTCCATTTCACAGAGTATTTTGAGGCCAGGCAACTTCAAAGACAAGTCATATTTCACGTTGTGTGTGAAATTTAAAATAGGAGTAACACAACAGTGGGGTCAAGAAAACAGAAAATTTCCCAAAGGAATTGCTGTTGTCATCTTCTTTCTTCTCCTTCTTTTTTGGTCCAAGATTAGTGGTTGTTTGACAAGAGCAAAGACAAGCACTCTTTATTTCCCTTTCCTGCATTTTAAAATGTACTGACATAGTATTGCTGCATTTGGAAAAAATAAAATCATTCTATTTTTAAACTCTTTTTTTCCTTATTGGTTTCCTAGAATTGATTTCCTGATTAACACTTGGGGAAAAAAAAACTATTTTAAAAGAGAATAATTTTTTTAGAGGATGAATTTCTTTTATTATTGAAAGGTCATGAACCCACTAATCTTTTATCTTCCCATCTTTCACTCATTATTTGTCACTGTATTTCTGTAGAATTGGCTAAACTAGGGTTCATGTAGAATAATGAGGAAGTATACACTGGAAAAATGTTACTTTATGTTACATTTTTATGTACAAGTGAGAGTAAATCACACTACTGCAATAGGTAATTCAATTACAGATATGTATGATAAATAACCAGTAGAGTGATTCTATCAGAAGCCAACTCTGTTGGTGAGATAATACTGTATTTGCTGAGATGTGAAATTAAATAAGTTATAGGCGAGTGACAATCAGGATAACACAAGGACAAATCGTTCACAGAAAATCGAGCCTCTTTCAATCACTTCAAATCCACCCAATGTTTGGCAAGGATGTATGATGTACTCATGGAAAGAAAAACAGAGTCAAGGAAAGCAACTAAGAAAAAATTTGCTAAGCAGTTTCCTGTGATCTGTCTGCAAAATCATAAAACCGAAACTTCTATTCTCCTGAATCACAGGAGAAATGGCACTCCTCACAAACCGACTTCAAATAAAATTCCACACGAAGAGCTTTTCTTTCTGTGAAAACAAAACAAAACAAAACCGGAGATGTGATACATCTTGCAGAAGGCCCCCAAAGCTGTTCTGAGCCAGCTACCAAGGCAGCTGACTCCTGCCAGTGCCCCCAAACCTGCTGTGGAAGGAGAACGTGTCGGAGGCCGGGGACATTTATGGTTGGGCATCCTGTAAACAAATGGATTTTAGAATCACAACTGGCTTCTGTGACTCCTTTTACTGGACTGAGATTTAGGTTTGTTGTAAAACTACTGATTTTCTTTTCTGTTTTTCTTTTTTTTGAGACAAGAATCTTGCTCTGTCACCCTGGCTGGGGTGCAGTGGCGTGATCTTGGCTCACTGCAACCTCTGCTTCCTAGGTTTAAGCAATTCTTTATGCTTCATCCTCCTGAGTAGCTGGGACTACAGGCGCCCGCCACCACGCCCGGCTAATTTTTTTTTTTTTTTATTTTTAGTAGAGACAGGGTTTCACCACGTTAGTCTGGATGGTCTCGATCTCCTGACCTCGTGATCCACCCTCGGCCTCCCAAAGTGCTGGGATTACAGGCGTGAGCCACCGCACCTGGCCTTCTCTCCATATCATTTTGCAGAACTCCACACACTGCCTTTATTTCTTAAAGTCTTTCACTGATACAGAATGTCAGCTTAGGAGACAATGAGACTGTTTTGTTCATAGCTGTGTTGCCAACGGTGCCTAGAACAGTGCCTGGCACGCAGGAGGCTCTCGGGCCATCTCGGGTGAGTGACTGAATCAAAAAATGCCCTTAGATACTATGTATATAGCATAGACTGCAACAGAGTATACTGAGAGAAAGGACTAAGGCTTAAACAAGACTTTTGGGGGCTAACCATGGACTCTAAAACTACTTATATTCTTTATTTAGAGAAAAATGTTCCAAATGCCTCCAAACTGATTTATTAGCACAGTCTTGAAATACAAATGTCTTTGTAAACTGGCTGGTGGAGGGGTGGGAGAGGAACTGCATATTTCCTAGTTCCTAATACACAACAATTTGCATAGCAAGTCAGTGCTTGTTAAATGAATTGATGACCTTGCATGACTCGGAGATTAGCATAAATATAATTTCTGTGTACAGATTGAATATTCCTAATCAAAAAATCCCAATTTCACAATGCTTCAAAGTCTGAAACTTTCTGAGCACCAACATGACCCTAAAAATGCTAATATATATAATGCAAATATTCCAAAATCTGAGAAAATCCCAAATCTGAAATACTTCTGGTCCCAAGCATTTTGGGGCATAAGGGATACTTAACCTGTATTAAAACATAGAAAAATTGAAATTCAGGGATGTTCTCATTTAAAACAGCACCCTCCCCTCCAAGCACACAAATTCCAGGGAACATATTGTATCCTTATTACATATGTTTACACATTACAGAGATTTTAGACATCCTAGAATATTTTTAAAATATGGCAGGCTTTTTATTATATTTCTGAGATCAGGCTAGTAAGCCTAGTCATGCAGTTGGATTTATAGGTTTAATAAGTTGAAACAGAAGAATAGGTAAACAAAATGTGGCCTATCCCTACAATGGGCTACTTATTCAGCAATAAAACAAATGAACTCTTGATATATGCTGTAATATGTGTGAACCTCAAAACCCTGCGCCAAGTGAAGGAAGCCAGTCACCGAAGACCACACACCATGTATTTCCATTTATAGAGATGTCCAGAAAAGGCAAACCCATGAAGATGGCAGGCAGGTTAGTGGTTGACTCGGGCTAGCAGTGGGAACTGGGCATGACTGCAGATGAGCAGCCCAGGCCTTTTTGGGGTGATGGAAATGGTAAGTGGATTGTGGAGATTGTCATACAACTCTGTACATGTACTAAAAATCATTAAATTGTACACTTACAATGAGTACATTTTATGACATGTAACATATACCTCAATAAAACTTTTTTAAAAAGAAAATTCTGGACATCATCGCTAAAATTAGAATAAATTAAACTGCCAGTGGCCTAAATGTGAGTCCTGCTGCGTCTACTGGGAAATGTATTCTGTGTTTCCATTACTTGTACAAAGCTTAGTGCCAGGGCCAGTGGGTGCTAGGATGAGCACATTTCTTTGATACTGAGGCACTTTCTTCCTGGGAAGTCTGTCTGAGCTGTGATCTCTATTATGAAAACAAGCAAACTTAGGTTGTTTCTGGATGAGACAACATAACCAGATTAAATCAGTTAAACTCATCAGCCAGCCTCGCCGCTGAATGTTGGGCACACCCCAATTCTCAGTCATTGCTTAGAGTATACTTGTCTGCCAATTTTATGGTTTCATGAGCATAGCTCAGGGGGAACATCTTTGACAACACAGAATCTCGTGGTGTCATTAGAGCTGCAGAGTCTGGGACTCCTAGCATCATTCTGCTCAACAAATGAGGTTGCTGTCCTTTGATGGGGGAGAAGCTCGTGATGCCTGCTTCTGTGTCCTTGCACACTTTCTTAGCAAGGCCTTCGTTTCAGCTGGAGAGGCAGGTAACTTCTAACAGCCAGACCCAGTGGCAGAATGCAGAGTTTTAAATGCCCAGAGCCTGAGTATTTAAAGGTGAGTGTTTCCCACCCTGTGCACCTCCCCCGGCCCCACTCTTAGCAAGAGAAGAATCAAAGAATTGCTTCTAGCTCTTTCCATTCTGCTTTGGCACATTTTGCAGTTAAAATGCAATGCTGAATATAGGTTTTGGGTAGAGGTACATACAAATTGCCTCTCATTTCCTTGCTCTTCCACTGTTTTCTCTGGGTAGAAGTGAGTGTCTTTAGCTCTCCCACCTTGTTTACTGCACCTTCCATCTGTTTAGTGTGTTAGAATCCTCTCTGCCTCCTGCCACAGGCTTCCTCAGCTCTCTTGTGGGCACCTTGCTTTCCCCACACCAGTTGGTTTCCACATAGTGGCTTTCTATGGGAGTGTTTACTTTGGCACAGGTGGTCCATGGTCCAGATACACCCAGCATGGCTTTCGGGATGTGGTCCAGGCTAGCTGGCCTTTAGCACTCGTATGTATTTCTCCACTGGTAATAGAGTATTTTTTTTATCCAGCCCTGTGATGCTTCAGGCAAGCATTTTCATAGTGCCTAATTTCTTCAGTATTTCTAGTTACTTGTTCACAAAAATGGAGAGCAACAGCGTTTTAAGTCCTAGTGCAATGGATTTATTGACCTTTTGCCAGGGTCATTTCTGACCAGCTCACTTTGAACTTGCCTCTTCTCAAACATGAAGCCTAGCTTAGAAGCAAATTAAGAGTAACATTTACAGAACGACCATGTTTTTCTATTACCAATCCTAAATTATTACCCTTCATGAGTGGTAAGGAGTTATTTATGAGGATACACTAATATTTCCTTCTGCTGATTAGATGGCAATGGGGTGGGTGACATTTTTATCTTTCATACCACTTTTGATGGTTTCAGTTAGTCAATAGAATACTGTTTAGGTAGGTACTTTTTGTGGTTCGGTTTTGTTTTCTTTCATTTTCAACAAGCTAATGTTCTCTAGATTTCAAGAATAACTACTTAGCCATTCAGTTAAACAGATTGGCTAGTTACAAGATTGGAAAAATGTCTGTGTTACCAGGGCAGGTATTTAGTTTTGAAACAGAAGGATTAAGAAAGCAAGGTAATTTTCTCTTATTTTAAAATCTCCTTTAATCATAGATTTGTATTGGTTCCCGTAGCTTCAGTTGATCATAATTAAAGCAGCTCATAGTGTTATGTATAGAATTATGTGAAGGCATTGTCCTAAGTGGATAAAATGTATTAGACCATCTTTTTAATGATTTCTACTTTTTCTAACCATTTTCTTTTCTGAAAAGCATCCAAATATTAGCCTCTAATATTGATTTTGGACACTCTAAGATGTATGGGATTTTAACTTTATTCTGACAGGCTAGAAGCTAGGGAAGGGCCTCGAATGTTCACAGCCTGGCAGGGTGCCCATGTCCAATGCCTTGTGTCTGCGGCACCTCCTGTCCTCCTGTCACCGTTCTGAAGTTTAAAATCAGAATATCTTTGCCAGTGTGTCAGTGAAGAGAAACTTCATTGAAGCTTGAGCCTAGGAGTTAAAGATAGACATTTTATTTAAGTTTAATATTTCCAGGCTGTAAATAGAAAAGAAAAACGGTGTTTTACAGAGCCAGGGGTCCATTGCCCAGATATTACTGAGCCTTTGCCCAGGACTGGGTGTCTGGATGGTCTAAACTGGAAAGGGGAATCCTGGACAGCAGTTTCCTGTCTTTGTTTTTTTTTCGAGTTGGGGTCTCATTCTGTTGTCCAGGCTGGAATGCAGTGGTGCGATCTCGGCTCACTGTAACCTCTGCCTCCTGGGTTCAAGTGATTCTCCTGCCTCAGCCTCCCAAGTAGCTGGGAATACAAGCATGCACCATCATGCCCACCTAATTTTTGTATTTTTAGTGAGACAGGGTTTCACCATGTTGGTCAGGCTGGTCTTGAACTCCTGAGCTGAAGTGATCCACCCACCTTGGCCTCCCAAAATGCTGGGATTACAGGCATCAGCCACGGTGCCTGGCCTCCTGTCTTTTTGCATAGGGCTGCTCTTCAGATACCCTTTAGTGACTTTCCCCCCATCTATCAGAGGAATTTTCCTTTTCCCCCTCCTTATCATTGTCCTCCTCTGGTTAATTTCTCTGCTAAACCAAAATAATTTTAATTATTATGCTCTTTGTTCACCAGAAAGTTTTGAGCCAAACCGTCCTCTCCCAAACCCACGTAAAAGTGGGTGCACCAAGTTTTGTGCCCTGTGTCTGATATTATCAGGTGTCTCTAAGCATCTGGCCACTTTGCTGTGGGATTCAAGCTGCTGCTGCTATGACAGGAGCAGGAGCACATGTCCTTTTTCTCCTAGTCTTGTTCCTGGGTGGTTTCATGTTGGCGCCTATAGACAGGACCACATCTAAGTCAGTTCTGAGTATGACAGGCATGTATGGCTATTGAGTTACATCCCGACGTCTGCGTCACATTGGACGGTGCTCTTGAGCTTGGGAAGATCCAGCATCTGCCCATGGGGTAACTCTCTCCTGGCTTGCCGCAGGGCAGTAGAGATTCCCTCCCTTTTTCATTCCTGGTTCCTGCTGGGAAAAATCTGGAGTTTCCAGGCTATGCTTCTTAAAGGACCCCCTCTTCTCCACCTTCGAATCACTCTCACTTCTTTCACCTCCTTACTCCTCAAAAGTGGTGCTGCGCAAGTGGGAAGACCTGAACCCAAGCCAGGTGGCTGAGTTGAAAGTATTCCCACTCTGCCGATCCACTCCTCCCCTACATTTTTTTTTTAAAACAATGCATACTTTAAACTAGTGTTTTTTTCTAAAGCTTTCTTCACCTAAGAATGTCATACTGAATGTCAATTGTGCAGCGGTCGTGGGTGGGTTAGGAGAGTGGAGGTGAGAGTTGGGAAGGAGGGGCGCCATATAGAGAGAGAGAGGATCTCAGCGCGTCCAGGCAGCGCATCTTGGCTGTTGCAGCTTTCCACGCTGACTCCGAAAGTCAGGCCTGGAGCCAAATTTACTTTCCGTCTGCCAGCAGTGATGGAATTCCTAGGTTCTATCACCAGCTTGTGAAAAGAAATCATTCAGGAAACTGCAAGCTGGCAAGTAAGAATCGCAAAGATTCATTCACTTGAAAGCTTACGCCTGCGACTGTTATTTAACTTTGAACAGTTTTTCCAGGCCCACCTGCGGAGTTTCCAGCTCCCTGAGGTTTGTCTTGCTGTAGGGGGAAGCCCTTAAAGGATTCACAGCGAGGATCTTCAGGATGAAGCTGGGAGGTGGGAAGAGCAGAAGGGCTTTCCCGGGGCTCTCACCTCATTCAGCCCTGACCCAGCTTTGTGCAGTCAGGTCGCTCTCTAGAACTTCGAGGAGTCAATGTAGGTGCTTGGACTTTAGTTCCCGAAGTCAGGACTAGTCAGGACAAGAGTCAGGCTTTACTGTGGTCATGTACCCTGTCCATTGAAATCCTGAAAGACATTTTTAAAGAGAGTATCTGGCCGGGCGCGGTGGCTCATGCCTGTAATCCCAACATTTTGGGAGGCCGAGGCGGGTGGATCACGAGGTCAGGAGATCAAGACCATCCTGGCTAACACAGTGAAACTCCGTCTCTACTAAAAATACAAAACATTAGCCAGGCGTGGTGGCAGACACCTGTAGTCCCAGCTACTTGGGAGGCTGAGGCAGGAGAATGGCGTGAACCCGGGAGGCAGAGCTTGCAGTGAGCCGAGATCGCGCCACTGCACTCCAGCCTGGGCAACAGAGCCAGACTCCACCTCAGAAAAAAAAAGAAAAAAGAAAAAAAAAGAGTATCTATTGAGGAATTGTCTATTGAGGTAGGCTGAAGGAAATCAATGTTTTGAACTTGGACTATGGCTAGAGGAGAAGACTGAGTTGCCCAATGTAAACCCCAAATAAAATTCTAAACAACCCCCGCCCCATGCTGCCCGTGACACTGCCACTGCTCTGCCTGCAGAGTAGCCATTCTTCTATTTCTTTGCTTTTAATAAACTTGCTTTCACTTTATGGACTCGCCTTGAATTCTTTCTTGCACGAGGTCCAAGAACTCTCTCTTGGGGTCTGGATCGGGACCGCTTTCTGGTACCACGATGTTCCATGGGGATGCAACACTGGCTGGCCTGCCCCTCAGAGTGGGCTCCATCATGGCCCTTAATAAGTCCTGGCTACAAGATCACACCCAATGATCTGTAATCAAGAGTCCTTTTAATTAGTGGTGGTAACACACGGACTTTAGTGCAGTTTTGGATTTGTTGCTAAGTGTTTTTCAATGAGCTTTTAATTTGTTGTTGTTTAATTAAAAGTGTATGTTCTCTGCAGAACAGGCTTTTGGGCCCACACTTCCTGCCTTGAGGTTTTTGGAGCTGGCCCTAAGTGGGGAGAATAAGCATCTTGACTGGGGGCGTGGCAGCATCATCATTAAGAGTCGGGGGACAAAGGGCGCAATTAGTGAATTGCTCATAGTGGGGCCTCATGTGGGAGGCCCTCAGGGCCCAGTGGCCTTTGTGGATTCTTCTTTAATTGCACTTTTAAGTGAGACAGAGTTGGCTACTGGGTTTAATTAAGCCTGCAGGGCTAAACCTATGAACACAAATCAAAAGCAGGTTAGGGAAGGCTGCTTTCTTTAAAGTTTATAGGGTCACTCGCTGTTATCTTTGTTCCTCTTCAGGTGAGTGCTGGTGTATTTTTTCAACACAGCTGTTGGGGTTGACTTTGACTTCTGCTGGTTTGCTGTTTTGCTTGATAATTGCAGTGGCCCAAATATGTTGCAGTTTATGTCAGATGTTTTAAAAACCCATGAGGAAGGGGGCCACGGGTTCCAGCTCACTCGATCTTTTGTGTCTTTCCTATGTGTGGGAAGAAAAAGTTTTTGTAGACATATTTATAGAAAAGAATTTGGCCTTAGACTTTTCAGAATTGGTAGAAGGCTAAAGGAATTTGTATAAAGACATAATTGGAGGCACATAGGAAACTTGTAAAGTCTGCATGTTTGAAATGCTTTGCTTCTCTGAGCCATTGGGAGTTTATTAGCTGTTTCCTTTTCCCACATTAACTTTCACGTGATTAATTGGATTTACTTAATTAAATGCTCTATATTTAAGTAGAGTGGAGGCACAGGGAGTATTCTGAAAATAGTATCAATTGTTTCATACTGAATATTTTAGATGAATATTTTATACCTAAAGTATACAATATGGTCTGTTTATACTTGGAGAACAGACATTAAATTCTATATTTACAATCTTTTACTATGTGTGTAACCTTTTACACTAAAGTGAAAGGTCTATTTTAAAAATCTTATGGACAGCCTCGAAAATTCCATATCATGAAATTTGACTCCTTTCCTGCATTCCAGAGGAGCAAGCCAATGTTGCAACTAGGAGCACGTCTCTGTTGATGCCACAGTAAGTTGAAATGTTCAGAGGGGTAGCTGGGCTATTTTTAACAAGTTCAAATGTATCCTGTGGTGGAATATTTCCAATGATCCAAAATTAGTGAGGGTATCTTGGACACCACAGTATCATGGGCTCAGACGAATTGGCATGTTCAACATCTTTCAATTGTCAACCTAAATCCAACACTAGGATTGATGGCTTTTGTCAAACGATGCTTCATTCTTTGGAGAAAACAAAAGAATAACCTCTATTTGTGAGCATAGGGGTCAGAGGCTTTGGAATTAGGTGCTTGACAAAGTGAGCACTGCATGAAATTGGGAGCAGTTGCAGGCTATTAGAAGATGACAGTCTCTTGGTGGTAAGGACCGTTAATACCTACCAAGGACATGTTTATTGCATTGGCAGGGAGCATACAGGAGAACAGCTGAGGTTTTCCCCTCACTCTTCTCTTTTGTTTACATGAAAAAAATGTCAAAGGAGAAGCCTGGTGGAGAAAGGGCTTGGCTATCATGGCAGCCTTTTATCTGTGGAAAATAAAAGGAAGATACAGTTGCCCTCTGTGAAAAGATCTGTGATAACACTTGTCCCCAATCATCGGAGAGACAAATGACCACTTCTCTTTGAAAGATTATATTTACATTTCCCCACATCTAGAGAAATGCCTTCTTATTAAATACACATGCAGGTCGGGCACAGTGGCTCACGCCTGTAATCCCAGCACTTTGGGAGGCCCAGATGGGTGGACCACCTGGGGTCAGGAGTTTGAGACCAGGCTGGCCAACATGGCAAAACCCCATCTCTACTAAAAGTACAAAAAATAAAAATTAACTGGGCATGGTGGCAGGCACCTGTAAGCCCAGCTACTTGGGAAGCTGAGGCAGGAGAAATGCTTGAACCCGGAAAGTAGAGGTTGCAGTGAGCGAGATCACATCATTGTACTCCAGCCTGGGTGACAGAGCGAGACTCTGTCTCACACACACACAAATATATATATATATATATATATATATATTCATTGATTACTGTTTTTCCCCAAGGATTTTTGTTCACCTGTAAAGTAATCTGTAGTTGATAAAAGGATGGGGGGGATATTTAATATTTTTATTTGACAAACACTTTCTGTTGTCCTAAACTGATGTGGCAGATAGGATAGATTTGAGTCAAAGAAAGGGATATGGATTTGGTGAATTATTGTGCCTTATTCATTGAATATTGACTGCCTTCAGGTTGATAAAAACAGTCCATAGATTTCTAGAACCTGGAAGACACAGCTGAGGTTTTCCAATTTGTCTCTTTGTCCACAGGTAGGTCTTTTTCTAAACTTGATAGACAGACGGTCATCTATTATCTTCTTAGAGAGGGGCTTATAATGGGGTCCCATTATAACTTGGATCACTTGTTTGCTTTTAGTGTGTCTTGCTCCAGCAAAGATACTAGGGTAAATGGTAGCATTTGGTGTATGAAGCAGGATATTTACTAGAAACTTTCTCTGGGACAGACCCTAGGATCTGCCCTGGGAAGACAATGTGTGGAGGCTAGAGATGGTTTTTGCTCTCTCAGTATCTGCTTTCCAGTTGGGTGTCCCTTGTCCTGGCACAGATACCATTTTTTGTCAGCATGCCTCAAGGACCTGAACCAATGCTGCAGGTTCAATTCAATCAAACCCTGAGGCTTTCCTAGGAACCTCAGGGCAGAATTGCAGCGACAGCAGGAGGGAGGAAGAGTGGGGTGTGGCACAGCGAATGACAGAAACAGTCCTGTGTGTCTGCATGCCCTGATGGAGATTCCTCACTTGCTGGGGCTGAAGAGAGCTTCAAAGGTACATGCCCATCTGGCACGGATACACTGTTGGTACTTGCCCAGGGCTCTGAGAGGACCCTCCAGCTCAGGGTACACAGCCACATCCTTCAGACCACACAAAGCCAGGATATGGTATCTGCAGATATAGTTCCCTACGAATGTAGGTGGCCTGAAGACCAGAAATGGCCTCAAGAGTGCCAAAGAAAAGATAGAACTATTTACAGTCTTCCTTTTCAGGATCATAGAGAAGTTTGGAGCTGGTCACCTCTCTAGGACCTTGATCTGGGGGCTGTTTCTGGTCAGAGTGCTTGATGCAGAGACCTTGATATCTGATGTGCTCGAGGTCTCACAAGAACTCCCACGCGAGATGCTTCGTGGAGTTTTTAGGGACAAAACCCACGTGATTCATCTTCATTGCAAGATGACCTTTTCCAGTGTTGAAAACACTTTGCAGTCAGGATAAGGAAGAGGAAGCTGACCTTTCTGGGAATGGAAGAGCCCTGAGATGTGAAGAGGGTACTTGGAGCTAGAGCAGTCAGGTAACGAAGCTGCTTATAACTCACTTCTGAGGAGGCTTCCCTGCTGACTGGCGGCACATTCTCGCCTCTCTCCCTCCGATTTCGTAGCTCCTTAGCATAGGAGTTGGGGTTTCCTGGAACGCTCCATTGTGCAAGTCAAGATTCCTTGATTAGCCTCTGAGCTCTGGAGGACGATCCCTCCTAGCTTCTACTGCCCACTATAGATGCACCCTGAGTGCCGCTGAGGTCTCAGTTGAGTGGTCAGAATACCAAAGACTATTTGCATTTCTCAAAATGTGGGCAAATGCAGTCAATTAATCATTTCTCCTTACATAAGGGCTTGTGAACCAGAATAATTAACTTCTATTCTGTTTTCTTCCTTTTGTCCTTTTATGTAAACCTGAAAGAGAAGCACCTGGTTTGAGGATACATTTTTGACAAATAACTTTAAAGTAAAAAAAAGAACATTTTATTATTTATTTGGTCAGTGTGTTGGTTGAGACTGGAAGAGTTTTTAAATTATGTATGTAGTTTCTTTTTGGATGTTTAATTTGGATAAATGTATTTATGCTGTAATTATCCATCAAATTATGTGCAATCTCAAAAGACTACATATAAAAATGTGAATATCATACAAGATAGAAATCTCTGAACTCAGCTGTCATCACCAGCAACGACGTGTAAGCATATTTTTATTTTCTTTTTAACACATGATCTGTCCCTCCATGGTATAACTCAATACAGCAAACAGTTGCTGGCTTTGCTTGTGGAACGTATCTGTGGAAATGGTCACATCTAACGTGGCCAGAGGAGGCAGAGAGCCAGAGCAGCAAAAGAATTATGCACAAATGTCCATCCTAACGCAGCCTGCACACCTCCCTGGGGCTTCCCAGCCTCCGCCTTGCCTTTGCCCGCTCTTCAGAGCCCGCGCTGGCTGCTGAGCCTTGTCGAACACCAGCTATTGAGGCTATTTCCACGTCACACCTTTCGGATCTGATGGTACTTGGGTTTCAGGGAACCATGCCTAGGGCTACAGGTCCAATAATACAAGGGAGTTGAAAGAAGGGAGGATCTGGGTCTCTTAAGCATGGAGAGAAAATGTGGTAATAGCTCAGGTTGCCAAAAAGGATTTTTATTCCACACTTCCTACCCCCACCCTCTTCTTGAGGAGCTTCAAGGAGAATGAATGAATAATAGGAAGCTAAGTTCATACTTACTTTCATATACCCATGGGATTTTATAAGGGTTTAAATACCAGGAGGAGCCCGGTATTTGAAAGCATGTTACTAGTTTATAATGTGAAAGAAAAAAAATTCTGACCTCAGTTTAGTAGATGTCTTAATACTGTTGGCAGAAGCCTATAGGTCAATGTCTGAAATATTCCTGGCATATGAAGATTACACGTTTTATTTTATTTTAATTGAAATATATTAGTAGTAATTTCAGCTCTGTAGCTCAGCATGACATAAAGGCCACAGTCCCATACCCGGAAGCTACTGGGAGGAGCTGTGCAGCTGGGGGGTGTCCAGGCCAGGCAGGTCACGCTCTCGGCTTCACACAGGGGCAGGCTGCCCATGAGGGCTGGCCAAGTAGGATCCTGACCTCTAGGAAAGGTGCTGACAAGCCTGGCAGCTGGGAAGGAGGCTGTGGGGACTTCTGCTTCAGCCATGCAGGGCGGAAATGGTGAGAGGCAAAGCTGGCAGGTGCAAGTGGGTAGCCCTTTCACCCGAGGCTTGGCCACTATCCCTAGAGCACATGGCCACGGGTGGGTGGCAGTTCCTCAGACCTTGATGGAGCTGACAGCTGGTTGTGCTTTCAAAACTGGAAGGAGTGACTTGTGGTCATAACCAGAACCATCTGGATACAGTGCTACCACGGGCTCAGAATAGAAAAGGCAGCTCTTCTGCCTAGCTCTATGGATTTCTCATAAGTACCAAGTCCTACAAGTAAAATCACCATGACCTAAGAACCAGCTATCCCGAAGGTCTGCCTGGTCTCTGGAGCCAGGTTCTCCTGAAATCTAGAGACTCCTGGCTCCCAGGTGAAACTGTTCTACCTGGGAATGTGAGCAAACAATGTAGTTCTCTTATCTTTTTCCCTCTTCCCAAAAGAAAATGCGTTAAACCGGTAAACTCATTTGTTCTGGAGATCTATTGCTATACAGAAAATTATCCCATAATTTAGTGACTTAAACCCACAATTTGTTATTATGTTTCACAATACCTTGGGTGGACTGGGCTCAGCTGAGTGGTTCTTCTTGGGCCTCATGCAGTAGCAGTCACCTGGTATCCTGCCACATGGCCTCTCTCTCCTCATGGGAAGGCATGGGCTTCGATACTGGAAGTGGACGTTTCTAGGCCCTTTAAAGGCTGTGCCCATTGCTATACACTTCCACTGTATTCTACTGGTCAAAGCAGTCCTAGGGCTCAGATTCATGGGGCTGGAGAAAGATTGCCCACGGACAGGCAAGTGGCAAAGCACATTGCAGAAGAATTTGTGGGTGGGGAGACTGTGCTGAGGCCATGATGGAAAATGCCATCTCCTACCCCATTTCTCATGTTTAGTGAATAGGAACCCAGAAAATAAATGTGTAATCAGGGACCTGAACTGGTAGCCTGAAGCCAGGCTGCCCTAGGACTTCTTGCGGACCTTTGGTTGCTGATGGGTTGAGGGTTCGTTGCTAAAAAGATCATGGGAAGAAATTGCTACATTGTAACTGAGGGCTGACACCATTTTCTTTAGAACATTGGGAGGAACTGTGTTCTAGGTCAGTCTTACTAAGTAGATATTCATATTTTGCAAGCTGAAGTCTTTGCTAGGCAGTGGGAACTTGCCTAAGTTGATCACACTCTATTTCATTTCTATAAAGACAATGTTTGGAAACTGACACATGGGCACATAAGGAAATGTAACATGCAAATGTCAAATTTACAAATTACAAAATAGGTGATTTTTTCATAAAAATAGATATTTTTATTCTATGAAGAAGATTAGTTGCAGGATTTCTTTAAATATCAAGATCTTCTAGGCCTTTTCACTGTAATTATGAGGCAGTATAAATGTAGTGGTTAGGTGAGCAGATTTTAGATCCAGGTTGCAGGCTTTGAAGCTCAGTCCTGCCCCTTGCTAGCTGTGAGGACCCGAGGAACATGCTTAATCTCTCCATGCCCCACTTTGTCCAATTCTAAAATGATAGCAATAGTTCCTACCTCATAGGGGTTTTGCCAACATCAGAAGTTGTTAATGCATGTAAATTGCCTGTTCCATAGTGAGCACTCCGTAATGTTAGCAAGTATTACTGTTGTGATGATTCAAGAAATAGAAATTCTTGTTACAAGCCGAAGTGTGGTTTAATGTCTTTGTTCACTTAAAAGCACTTGGCAAAATGCAGTTGAATCGCCGCCTCTGTTTGGTCACCTGCACAGGAACGCCCACACAGAGAGTGGGAAGGAAGGTGAGAGGAAAAATTGGAATTTGCTAAAAATAAAACCAGGGCTTGGAATTGTTGTTTGACTTTGCATAAGAACAAACATCCCTTGATGGTAGGAAAAAAGAAAGAGAAGTGTGCTGGGCATCTTCTGCTTATCCTTCCAGATCCTCCGGAGCCTTCTCCAGGCTCTGGACTGCATTGAAGTCTTGCTAGCCCTCTGCTTCTGGTTGGCTTCTTCCCATGGGGGCCATGGAGAAGATGGGGGGTAGAAGGGCTTGTGCTCTGAGGGGTCTCCCAGGTCTGGCTGCATCCTTCCACCCAAGGCCTCAGCACACTTGGGACCTGGTAAGTGCTCACTCCTCGCACTCTGTCAGGATTCAAGGTGATAGCTGAGCCCACTGTGACCAGCCCTGTCGCTGCACTATCCCTTGTGTTTCCCTGGCCACTATCCACACTTGCCATCTTACACTCCCCTTACCATACCCAGGTGGAGTTTGCCATACAACCCTTCTGAGACCCTGGCAAATGTCTGTCACCAAGATAATGACCATTAACGTCAATTTTCAGTTGGTTTTGTGATTGCAAAGGGGAACAGCTTGAGAAGTTAAAAACTCCAGCATCTTTTACTAAGTATGTCAAGAGCTATGTAGATGCACTGTCTTATGAAGTCACTGACAGCGCAGTAGGGTGGGTAGCTTTCCCAGTTCTTGAGTAGTCACCCAAAGCCCACAGTGCTGATGCAAGTCCCAGAATCCTGACCCTCTGACCATTGCCTGCAGGCCCTATCTCACTGGCCACTAGCAAAAAGTGAACTAGGGGACCTGAATGTACAGCTGAAGCCAAGCTGCTCCGGGGCTTCTCCAGACCTTCAGTTGCTGATGGCTCAAGGGCTCATAGCTAAAATGTTCATGAGAAGAAATTGCTGCAGTGTAAACAACATTTCCTTTAAAAAATTGGGAGCAACTATGTTCTAGGTCAGTCTCTCTAAGTAGATAATTCTTACTTTGCAAGCTGAAGTCTTTACTGGGCAGTGAACAGCTGGTTTACATAATTAAAGGTACCTGTGAATTAGTTTTGATAAAATCAATAAACTGTATGACCCTGTGACAGCTCTTGTATATGTGGTTTAAGATACATTTCATGTCAGGTTGATAAACATGCACATATCTATTTAGCTATTAATTTATTTACATACACATCCCACTTGGCTTTCTAGCTTAGTGTTAAACTTAAATGTTTTTAATATGCTTTTGGATAATTGAGGTAAATGGAAAAGAGGAGAACACTCCTCACTCAAGCAAATTCTTCTCTACCTTTCAATATTTATAAATCACTGGGAAGCATTTGGTAGTGAGACTTTGCAGCTCGATGTACAATGCAAGCTTTATAGCAGGTTATGTTTTGGCTGTAATGTGTGGCCTATTAATGAAGAAAAGGCTCCTTTTGATTTCTTTTCTATTTGATAATAACCCCAAAGGGATTCCCAACTCTAGAACTCTCTATAAATCTTTAAAATGTAATTACTGCAATCATTGGAGTAATTATCCTTTATCATACAACCCTAAAAAGGGCCACAGGAATAGATATTCTGAATAATATAGTTTTTGCTCTAGACTCAATTATTTCACATCTATCAGAAATTAATTTTCTAATATAACTCTTCTATCATACTGTTTATATATCCTTCTATTGATTCATGCTTAAAGAAAAAAAAGATACAATTTCTCAGTCTGGTGGTCAAAGAATTTTGATCTCTGAAATCTTATCAAAGTTTTCTCATCCTAGTCCTACTTCATGTGAGGTTTTTAGCAGGGACACGGCCTGGAACCAAATGGGGGCATTTTGAGGTGTCCCAGTGATTGAAGTTCTGGAGGCCAGAAGTCTGAAATCAAGGTGTTAGCAGATTGGTTGAAATGGCTCCGAGAGACAAGTGCTGCTGGTATTTGGGGCCAAAGGCCAGTAGAGCCATTATCATCCTTGCCATCCCTTGGGTCCTTGTCTCTTCTGTTCTTAGCTTGAACTGTTGCTTTGAGAGCCTTTTTTCTCCATCAGAATTCAGCTTCTTTCTCAAGTCCCAGTTTATGTCTGGAGTCTCAGGTGGACACACTAGTAAGGATTCCTTTTACATTGATCTTGGCTGCTTCTGAAATCCTGGTGCCTTTACTGTTGCTGCCAGTCATTTTAGGTTAAATCAGGGATCAGCAAAGTTTTCTTGTAAAAGGTGAAATAATAAGTATGTTAGGCTTCTAGGGTTATATGGTCTCTGTCATGACTACTCCATTCTGCTGTTGTAGCGTGAAAACAACCGTTGAGACTATGCAAACATATGACATGACTGTGTTCCAATAAAACTTTATTTACATAAAGAAGCAGTGGGCCAGATTTGGCTTATGGCCATAGTATTCAACCTTTGGCCTAACCATATGAAATAGCTATTTTTGTAGTTCAAGAAAGGTCAACTATTGGCAATTTCATATGATTCAAACAACAGGTTGTAAACTTTGTTGTAAATATTAGTATCTTCTGAAATCTCTTTTTTCCTTCCTCTCTTTTTTATTAGTTTGATTTTAGCCTGCCATGGTATCTAAGCCAAAGTGTCCAATTTTGGGCATTCAATAGATATATATTTAGTATATGACTGTGAGTCAGGATCCTCACTCAAATCTCTTCATGGGAAGAAAACTAATAGTTCATTAAATATTTGTCAAGTCACCCAAAAAAAGTTTATGTATATATTTATTTTGCATTAATAATGGTTGAAAAATTAGCTAAGTACTGATATTGTGACCAAGGCGATTTTCATCATTATTTTTGTGGTCATTGTTACCATCTGTATTTGCTTCTTAGGGCTACTATAACAAATCAGCACACACTCGGTGGCTTAAAGCAAGAGAAGTTATTCTCTTGAAGTTCTGGAGGCCAGAAGTCTGAAATCAAGTTGTTAGCAGATTGGTTGAAAGGGCTCCGAGGTACAGTATATTCCAGGTCTATCTTCAGCTTCCGGTAATTGCTGGCAGTCCTTGGCATTTCTTGGCTTGTAGAAGCATCATTCCAGTGTGGAGTGTCTATGTCAGTAGTCACGTGGAGTGCTCCCTGTGTGTCTCTGCCTTCATGTGGCCGTTTTATGCAAAGACCTCAGTCATTGCATTAGGGCTCACTCTAATCCAGTATGATCTTGTATTAGTCCATTCTCACATTGCTTTAAATAACTGCCTGAGACTGGGTAATTCATAAAGAAAAGAGGTTTAGTTGACTCATGGTTCCACATGGCTGGGGAGGCCTCAGGAGACTTACAGTCATGGCAGAAGGTGAAGGAGAAGCAAGCACTCTTTTCCACATAGAGGCAGGAGAGACATAGAGCTCAAATGGAGAAGCACTACACTTTTCAACAACCAGATTTCGTGAGAACTCCATTACAACACAGCACTAGGGGGATGGTGCTAAACCATTAGAAACCACCCCATGATCCAATCATCTCCCACCAGGCCCCTCCTTCAACATGTGGGGATTATAATTTGACACGAGATTTGGGTGGGGACACAGAGCCTAAACCATATTAGACCTCATCTTAATGTAACTCTATTTGCAAAAGCTCTATAACATAATGACAACATAACACTGAGGTTCTAAGTGGACATGAACTTTTAGGGGACAGACACTAATTGACCCTGTACAACATCTGTAAGGGAGTGGAGCACAGAGGCTGATCTGGAGGTGGCACCTTGTTGACAGAGTTGTTTTCTGCTCCTGAGGGTCATCACAATTTATTTGCACTGGACCTCGTCCAGAGAATTCAGTTTTTGAGTGGTTTTAAGAACTTGCTGATTTTTGTATGCCTGTATGCCTCCTCCTCCAGTCCAACTGTTGACAAAGAGAGTTCACCCAGGAGGGTGATTATTTTGCCATGATTGATGACTCACTGCTGAGACTCTGAGCCATGTCACCTTCCCTTTGTCCCTTGTTATAGATTCGTATGACAATTGAGAGACCCTTAGAATATGTTTAATTATGTGGCTTTTTGAATTTTTGTAAACAATTTTACACAATATGGAGTGGTTGCAATTATAGCTAAGATGTGAGACATCCTAGGAAGGATTTTCACTTTAAATGTTTACAATTCCTGCATTTTTATGGGATTTATGAACCTAAGTAAGATTATCATTTTAGATACTGAAACCACCCCCTTCAAAGAGAGACCAGGAGCTTACATCTCTAACAGGGCTGTGATAAGATAAGGCTCTGGAAAAGGAGGCAACGATGCACACATGCCGCCATTGCCTGAGTGCTGTGTTCTGCTGGAATCCCATTGTTCTCTGCGGAACCGAGTTTGGCAGTTATTACAGTTCTCTTGTGTATGTTTCATTTGTTGATTTCATTTTCCTCTTGACTGGATGAGTTAATTCCCATTTTACATAAATAAGGAATGGATTTCTTCAGCTGATATTAGGTTTTAAACACTCTTATTAGCTGTGTACATGAAACCACCTTTGTTACTTACTACTTGCTTTATCTTGTTAAAAAAAGAGACCACAGAAACTCAAAATATGCATGTGCGTCATCATTTAGAAAAGTAAAAATGGCCCCAGAGAAACTGTTTAAATAACGTGATGAAGAGCTATGAGAAGGGAAGCCACATCTATTTCAGTGCATAAAAGGCTGTGTGTATTCAATTTCAGTTGAAGACCAGTTCTCTCATGAACTGAAATGTTCCATGTCAACAGGAGATGCAGAATCATACTTGTCATTGGAGACCAAATTTAGGAAATTTCAAATTCCTTTAAATATTGTTAGTTCTATAGTTATGGTGGGCCTCAAAGGTTTGCTTTAACTTTCCAGGTTAAAATCATTCATTTTGGAGGGTGTGGGGTTAAACACATTCAGGAGAGTGAAGAGACATACTCTTTACCTCTCCTTTTTTTTTTTTTTTTTTTTTTTTGAGATGGAGTTTTGCTCTTGTTGCCTAGGCTGGAGTGCAATGGCGCAATCTCGGCTCACCGCAACCTCTGCCTCCCAAGCGATTCTCCTGCCTCAGCCTCCCGAGTAGCTGAGATTAGAGGCATGCAGCACCATGCCCAGCAAATGTTTGTATTTTTAGTAGAGACGGGGTTTCACCATGTTGGCCAGGCTGTTCTCGAACTCCTGACCTCAGGTGATCTGCCCATCTTAGCCTCCCAAAGTGCTGGGATTACAGGTGTGAGCCACCGTTCCTACTTCTCCTCTTATTTGCAATTACGCCCTTTGTCTCTGCCTCATTTTCTCTGTCTACTACATGCAGGCTGACTGCTTCCAAGGTATGAGATTATTTATTACATTAGCCTGATCTTGCCTTTCTACATGGAAGTTGTCAACATCCTTTCTTGAGTCATATGTGGATGTCACCATGGTGTCAGGCTGTGGAGGTAACAGAGGAGGGAAGAAGAAAGGGCTGCTAAGTTCAATCCATACAGGCAAAGGCTATTCGAAGGGGAGGCTGTCTGAGACCACGTTTTGGAGCCCAGGATGGTCTTGGACCTCAGAAAACAGGTGGAGCCTCTCAGTGGCACCGTGGACCCCTAAAGACAGGGAGGGAGGATCCTGAGGACAGGTGTGACAGGCAGCCTGAACTGAGCAGGTGCTGTCCTCTCTGCCCCTCCTTCCTGGAAGGTGTCTAGGCCACCTCCTTGGAGTCAGACCAGGAACGACTCGTGGGGATGAAGGGAGGCTCAGAACAGGGCTGCAGGGAGTGCGTGCTTTATTAGGAAAACTCTCTCTGAGGACTTGAGGCACTGCTGATAGGAAAGGAGGTTTTCCTTGTAGTGTGTGGCCCTGGAAGAAAGAGCTGGGACCAACAAGGAAAAACATAATTATTCAAAGCTTCAAATAAATGGAATGACCAGCTGTGAGGACTCCAGCAGATTTCATAAACCGCTCAGCAGGAATAGACCGAGTGGTGTTAAATCCTGACTCATTCACCCGTACAGTTGTTTCACACCCACCTTTTTTGTTTGTTGTAGTTTTTATCTAGAATCATTATTTCTAAATAGAGATTATTTGCATCTTTTTTTTAACAAGATAAACTTTTAAAGACATTTCATTTTATTTTTATTTTTTATTTTTTTAAGACAGTATCTCACTCTGTTGCGCAGGCTGGAATGCAGTGGCGTGATCTCCGCTCACTGCAACCTCCACCTCCTGGGTTCAAGTGATTCTCCTGCCTCAGCCTCCTGAGCAGCTGGGGTTACAGGCGTGCGCCACCACGCCTGGCTAATTTTTGTATTTTTAGTAGAGACAGGGTTTTGCCATGTTGGCCAGGCTGGTCTCGAACTCCTGACCTCAAGTGATCTGCCTGCTTCAGCCTCCCAAAGTGCTGGGATTACAGGTGTGAGCCACCAGGCCTAGCCTAAAAATGTTCTAGAAGAGTCTTAGATGCACAGAAAAGTTGTAAAGTCAGTTTGGAGAGTTCCTATGCACTCTGTGCCCAGGTTCCCCTATTGCTAACGCCTTTCACTTGTGTGTACATTGGCCACAGCTAATGCACGACACTGATGCCTCATTACTCACTGAAGGCCACACTCTATTCTGACTTCCTCACTTTTTCCCTCATGTCCGTTTTCTGTGCCAGGATCCTGTGATGGACCCTCCATTGCAGTTAGCTGTCCTGTCTCCTTAGGCTTCTCTTGGCTGTGACAGTTTCTCAGACTTTCCTTGTTTTGGATGACCTTGACGGTTTTCAGGAGGACTGATCAGGTAGTTTGTCAAATATCCTCAGTTTGGCCGTGTCTGAGGTTTTTCTCATGACTTGCCTGGAGCTAGGATTTTCTGGAGGGAAACACAGAAGTAAAGCGCCATCATCATGATATCAAGGACGAGTGCTATGGACAGGACTTACCAGTGATGCCACTGACTTTGATCTCCTGGCTGGGACAGTATAAAATATGGAATAGCAGACCAATCCCACATCTTCAGATAGGCCCAGGCGCTGGTGAGCAGTGCCTGCTCTCCCACCTCCCTGCTCTGAGCTCCTGTCCTCCCCCTACCCACCTTCACCCTCCAAGCCCCTCTGACTCCGCCCCAGTGGCCTGTCCTTCAAGAGTCTCACGTTCCCCTCACTCCATTTCAGCGACTCCCTCCCTGCCCTATTCCCAGCACCCCATTCCTCTTTCTTCTTTTCCAGCATCCTCCATAGGTTTACTCATGTCTTTGGTGGTTTACCTCCTCCCGTGGAGTGTGGGCCCCACGAGGCCGAGCCTTTGCTTCCTTCACGGTATGTCCAGTCCTGACAACAGTGCCTGGCCTGGAGTAGGTGCTTAGAAAATGTTGGACTGATGAATGATTTGTAGGAGGAAAGGTCACAGCACTTGGAGAATGGTTCTGTACCTCTGAGGTTACAATTTGGGGGTGGGAATGGCTGCTGCTAGGCCAGGCGAGGGGCCTTCCTGAGGTGCCATGGCTGGAAACCATCTCACTTGGCTCTCTTTGGCTTTTCCCATAAACTTACATTTCGAGAATTGTGGGGTTCAGTGACACTCCATTTTTCACTTTGCTTTACACAGGTCTAAACTTTTGGTTATTGCATGTGTTGTGACAATGTTTCAGAAGCACATTGTCTAGGAGTATAAAAATGGTTTTCAATCAGGGAAATATGTCAGAGTTCATTGAAAACATACCACTACAGCAAAAGGAAAAAGGAAGGCTGATGAGGTAAGAGAGAGGAGGGGACTGCGATCCGATTTACAGACTTGAAAGGGCAGGCTGGGTTAGTCTGAGCTGGGTCTCAGAGTGGTTTTGGCCCTTGCTGGTTTCAGCCCTTAATTGTGTGGATTTTGTAGTACTTCACAGTTACGGTTTTCTAGTTCTTGGCTTCAGCACATGCATGGTGATGGGAAACATATCTAAGGAATTTTTCCTTCTATTAAGACATGGAGGGCTCAGTGGCAAGCTGTAAAAGACTTCCCTCAGCATTAATTATGTGGTTAGAGAAAATAAATGAGCAAATTAGAGAATTAGCACCAAATTAAAACGAAGCTGGAACGGACACAGCAGCTAGTTCAGATTGTTTTTGCATTTTGGTGATAAAAAGATTTTTCTTGCTTGCCAACCCAGCATTGAACAATGGAAAGTTTAGGGACATACTTCGCTGTTAATGCCATCTGAAGAAAACGGTATTAAACTTAAGATATTTTTGTTTTTTAGTTTGGTCAATCCATCAACAATGTGTTATGAGTGCCAACATTTAACTGGGATAAAGGTTTTAGAATTCTTTTTTAGGTTTTAGTTGAAAGCGGGATACTCACTTTAAAAAAAGTCACAACTAGGATGGCTCCGCAAATGATATTGGCATTTATTTCCACACTCCGTCAGTGTACAATAACAGAGTGATGCTTAGCAGCTCCATGTTTTACAGAGAAAGGAAGAAAACCCAACGCAAACACACAAAATGAGACAAAAACTCATATAAATATGCTGGGAAGAGTGGAGCTCAAAATTATATTTATGGCTTTATAATATGCCATAGTTATTAATTTAACCCTGATAGTGATAATTCAGGTAGCAGGTATCCCCAAATAAGCCTTTGCTTATCAAGCTTAAAAAAGAAATTTCTGCTCTTGCATGGAGTGAAAAAAAAAAATGGTGAAAGACAAACATGTCATTCTGGGCTATAAAAGTATCACTGAGATTCATGTTTTTAAGGAAGTTCTTTACTCCCTTCCGTTTTGAGTCAGCATCTCCTGTTTTTTAAAATAAAGTGGTCATTTTCTCCTTATGGGGTTCCATTAAGATCAAGCAGTGCACAAGCTCGTCTGAAAAGGAAGTAACATCCGATCTGAAAGTGGGGGAGGGATACAGGAATATCAAACAGATAAATGGGAGAACACACAGAGAAGCTGCTTATGGCGGTGGAATTGGATGGAAATTTCTGGGCAGTGAATAGGTTGGCATCATTGGGTGAAGTTTTCTTGCTTTATTTTCTCTCCACAAACAATGTGTACATTTATATCAACCTTTAAATAGGATATCCAAAGGACCAACTTAGTAAACAGATAATAGCTGGAATTTTTGAGATCATTCGTTCAGCTTCCTTAGGTGTAAATTAAGTATTTTAGACAAAACATGCATTTCTTAAATCTCTAAAATTGGTGATAGGCCACCTACTGACCTTCCAAAGTTAATTTACTGCCAAAAGAATATGCCTTTTACCTGAGGAATTAGCTGGCTCAGCTAAGGGCCCATTTTATCATCAAGATACATAAAATTGTAGATTTAAATGGAGTCACAGCTAAATAACCGATTTGTAAAAACGTAATTTAACAATTTCATAGCAAATCAAACAATTTATGATGGTGCCTGAGCAAAGCACTCACATTATGTCTTCTGCAGATCCAGCTCTTCTTGGGGAAGGTTTCAGTGGGTTTTTTCATAGTTAATTTTTTTTTTTTTTTTGGTGGGTGAAATAGAGTTGTTCTGCTCTTTGTGAATTGCAAGTCATTTTCAATGTTTTTGTCTGGTTTCCATAGTTACTACTTATGATTTTGGAAGAGAAAACAAATGTTTCTTTTAATGTGATGAGGCAAATCGTTGCTTCTGTTGGCCTTTTTCACCTGTTGCTACCATAAACCGTGACCAGAAGGGAGAACAATCCTCTGTTAGTTTTCTGTGTTTTTTCTTTCTGAGTCTGGAAATTGAGTCACTATGATTACAGGAAAGCAGATTGGAGAGACTCGGCTCATTGGTAACACACAGCGCTTAGATGCTTTTGTGACATCATTTTCTTCATAACCAGCTAGGAAAATAATCTTTATAAATTTTATAGGTTTAGTGATGCACAAGAACTGATCATTTTGCAGATTAATTACATTAAAACGCTTCTCTTAGTCAAGGGATTCCAAATCATCACTAGCTTCATTAATTATAAAAATTAATTTTAGTCAATTATTTGAAAAAGTGAACTACAACAGGTAACTTTTTTGATCTTGTTTGCACTCCTGGTGTTTATTCCACTGATTCTCCAACCTAAAGGCACAGAGGACCTGGGGATTCTGTGGAAATGCAGAAGGTAGTCCAGGGGTTCTGGGGCAGAACCTGAGAGTCTGCTTTTCTGTTTCCAGATGATACTGATGCCACGGGTCCTGGGACCCCACTTAGAGAAGTGAGTATTGATGCCGCATGCACTTTCAGAGCAACTGAAATCCTTGGAGTCAATTCCCTTTTCCTTCTGCAAAGACATTTAGTGAACAGACCACATGAAATTTAAACTTAATTTATGGTTCTTTATTTAGAAAAAAATGTGGCATTCCCCATAGGCTTCACAGAATTGGTTTCTCTGTTGGGATTTTGGTAGTTCAGTAGTGGCCACAAGGTGGACTTGCTCCCACCCACTCCGGACTGGACATGTCTTAGTTTGAAAAGAACAGATCGTACTTCCTTGACATGGGTGTGCCTGTGTTAATGTCACTGAGAAGAAAGCAAACACTCAGGGATTGATATGATAGTCATGAAGTGCACTGTGTTCACACTGACAACCTTCTATACTTTTGAAGAAGCCCATGTGAGAATACCAGGATTTGGTAGAATGTAGAGATCCTCTTCAGCTCAGTGGTATTATTTTGCCACCATTGGGATAGGATGTAAATAATGGGCGTGTTCCCTAAGTAAGAATGACCATGGATCCCTGGTTCCTAAATGCTTCTCCGTGCTTCCCCTGTGTCCCAGAAGATGCTGCCCGCGTGTGGCTCCAGGATGGCCCATGGTCACTGCTTTTTTGACTCTCATTGGTCTTCCAGTTGCATGGGGAGGGGAGCCAGGCTTCTTGCACACAGATGCAGTTTGTTACTCTTCCCTCTTCTGGGGTTCCAGGATGCTTTGATGAAGCAACGTTTTAGGAAATGGCTTACTCCTTGTAAATGGTCGACCCCTTTCTCCACACAAACCATCGTGTCTCTTCACACTGGTTCCCTTGGGTGGAATGACAAAGGATTCTCTTGTTCATACTAAAGTGAAGACAGTTTTCTACGTTTTAAAAATTTGTCCAGTGGGCACTATAACCTGCACAGCTGACTATACGGGTAGCTCACTGTGAGAGAGTGTAGAAATGGTAAATAAGAGAAATATCTTTTTCTAGAGATTCTAAGTGCTGCTTCCAACGGTGCTACGAAATCCTTGCCACGTGTAGGTTCCCAGTTCTCCATGTGATGGGCAAAACTCCTGCTCTTCATGGGCGGCAGGTGTGTGTGTGGTGTGTGTGTGTATATGTATTTATGTGTTGCATGGTGTTTGCATATCTGTGTCTGTGTGTGGTGTATACGTGTGCAGAGGTATGTGTGTCATGTGAGTGTGTCTGTGTATGTGTGTGTGCATGTCTGCACACCTCTGTAAAGGCAGGATTTCACACTGGACTCAGCAGTGCCTTGAACAGTGCTTTATATACTGTAGGTGTTCAGTAAATTTGTTCAATTAAATTGAATTAAACACATAGTACCTGGGCTAGGTTTGGTTCAATAAAAAGAGATTGTTTTTGTACTGATTTCACAAGTGTCAAGTAACTATATGCAGATATGAGAAAATGATTTAATAAGAGAAAAGTGTCCCTGTCCCACTTTCATTTATGAGGTGCTACGTGGGTGGCAGTTGATGGAGAACTGAGCTGTCCTATGGGCCTCCACTTTGGCTCCAGGGAACACAGTTGTGTTCTTAGCATGCTATTTTTTGGGGAGGTTAAGAAATTAAAATCCCATGATTAAGTGAATTTCAGATTTTATACTGACATTAAGCTGTTTTCTTCTTCATCTCTTTCTTATCAGTTGCTCTTAAGGGCTGGATCTGACATGTAGCAGCACCTTCCTGACAGCTGCTGTTCCTGGGGACTATCAGGTTAGCTGCATTACCCTTTGGACTTGCCGGGGTGTGACGGAACATATCTGTCGTTTGTTAGCAGCTGCAAGCTCTTCTGTTTGTGTCATTCTTATAGGGTCTAAAATTAATTGGGAACATTGCACGTTCTCCCAAGTTCTTTGCCAAGTCCTCTATTGCCATAACCATATTAGACATGCATTTTTCACACTTATTTCAAGGTTCTCAATGCAAATTTCTTAATGTCAAATTAAGCTGCCCTATATTAACTTCTAAAGGCGTTTCTAAGGTTCCATTGCATGACGAACTAGAGATGGTCCCTGCCTTCAGATGGTTAGACTTACAGTTTTTGACTTCATGATGGTGCTAACATGATATACATTCAGTAGGAGCTGTACTTTGAATGTTGGATTTTGATCTTCTCTCAGGCTAGTGATATATGGTGGACACTCTCTTACCATGCTGGGCAGTGGCCATCAGTCACAGCTCAGTCAGCCACTCAATCACAAGGGTAAATGACCAATACTCTACAGTGGACTGAGTTGCCAAATGATTTTTGCAACTGTAGGCTCATGGGAATGTTTTGAGCGTGCTTAGAATAGGTTAGGCTAGGCTATGATGTAGTTTAGTATATTAAATGCTGTAATAAAATTATGATTTGAGTGTAGGAGAAAAACATTTTGAGGAACATGACTTTAAACTTTTTAGTATTCTTTGTTGACAGAATGAGAGAATTGCAGGATCCCACCCCATAATTTTTTATCCATAAGGTTAATAATGATGCATGGAGTTGAGGATTAAGTTTGAGTGGAATCTACGCTAACCAAAACTCTTTTAAAGAATGATCTTTTTGAAGGAATCTTAGCAAGCATATTTTCATTTGCATGGTGATTTAAAAGTAACAGTTGACTCTCCATATCCATGGGTTCCACGTCTATGGGTTCAGCCACCTGTGGATCAAATACATTTGGGAAAAAAAGGATGGTTCTATCTGTACTGAACATGTACAGACTTTTTTTCTTGTTGTTATTTCCTAAGCAATACAGTATAACAGCTATTTACTTAGCATTTATATTGTATTAGGGATTGTAAGTAGTCTAGAGATAATTTAAAGTATATGGGAGGATACGCATAGGTTATATGGAAATGCTACGCTATTACATATCAGGGACATGAGCATCTGTGGATTTTGGTATGGGGAAGGGTCTTGGAACCAATCCCTCAGGTATACTGAAGGATGACTGTAGTTGTAAATGATTAACATTAAGAGGTTAACCTCTGCTGCTGCGGAGGGTGTGATAGTCCACTCCAAAGATGTCCCTGTCCTAATCCCTGCAAGTTGTGAATGTTATCTGACATGGCAAAAGGAATGATGCAGATGTGATTAAGTTACGGGTCTTGAGGTGAGAGATTATTCTGCATTGTCCATGTGGGTCTTAAATATAATGGTGAGAGTCCTTATAAGAGAGAGCAGAGAAAGGTTTGCTGCAGATAGAGAGGAAAAGGCAATGTGAAGATGGAGCAGAGAGAGAATTGGAGATGCCCTGCTGCTGGCCTTGTAGATGAAAGGGAAGCCCTAGCCCAGGGAGGCAAGCAGCTCTGGAAGCTGGAAAAGGCAAGGAAGGAAACAGATTCTCCTCTAGAGACTCCAGAGGGAGCAGGGCCTCGCTGAGGTCTTGGTTTTGTCCCAAGGAAACTCATTTTAGATTTCTTACCTCCAGAAATGCAAGAGAATAAATACGAGTTGTTTTAAGGCACCAAGTTTATGGGAATTTGTTACAGTGGTAATTTGTTACATAGGAAACTAATGTTCCACTCCACTATCTCACTAGTGAGCTTTTGACCTAAGAGTATTGAGTTTTAAAACATAAAATTAATGTTTAAATGTATAATGAGCCTGTATGCAGCTACAATTGCTATAGTAATTCAAATAAGGGGAGAATTAAAATGTAAAAATATTCTGAAGTCGACTCTGGGGCATAGATTGTTAGGAAAAGCTTCAGAAGTAGATGGAATCAGTGAATCTTTAGTTTCTTGTCATTTTAAGACACAGCTCTGTGTTGTACCATCTGCTTTGTGTGAGGAGCTGCTGCCGCCACAATATCATACAATCACTGGTTGTAAATTTGGTGAAGCCATTATGATCTCTTTCTTCCCAACCTTTCCGCTCTTTTCCCTCTGTCTTCCCCTAAGCACAAACATGTGTTCCAAGTGGTTGAAGTTTTCTGGAGAACCACTCTATAAGCTGTGCACATTTTTGATTTAATGAAAACTTCTAAGACATCCTGAAAAAAGTGTCTTTCCTTTTAAAGAAATTTGATGGAATCTAGAGGATTTGATGCCTTTTTGGGTGAAATCCAGTGATAGGATTCTCTGCTAGATTATTACTTTTTCACTCTGTAGAGAGTCAAGTTTTCTGGTTTAATACACACATTTAATTCATGTGATTGTGTGTCAAGACACACATTTAATTCATGTGATTGTGTGATTCTTTTTAAAAAACGTATCTTGAGATGGGATATTTATTTTCTTGAAAAAGTTTAGTATGAAAATTCACATCAACATGTTATATTTACTCCAGTCCTCAGCTTGCATATATATATATTTTTGCATCTCATTTCAGCGAAATAAGGCAGAGCATTTTTTGCAACTTGGATTTGGCTTCCTTTTATTCTTCGTTTTCATTAATGCATTCCTTGCTTTGGCACAGAACTCTATTTGGTTTGCAACACTCTAGGAAAAATGCTTAATTACTGAAAAACTTTGAAATTCAGGAAGAACATGCAGGGGAGAGTATTTGTTCAGGTCACGTTTATGTGACTTTCAAGAACAGATAAAAATAATCCGTAGCTAAACCAAATTGGTGCTTTCATTGAAAGGATTTGGTTGTCAGTGGGACAGAAAGAAATGGTGTCTAAGGCTTCCTTTAATTTAAAATGCCTTAAAAGGAAAAGCAGGATGCATAACAGAGCCTCTGCTGGCATGGGATCAGGCTCTTCTTGAGATCTTTCCAGAATACTTGACACCGTGCAGCAGAATTGAACATTATTGTTGACTTTTAAAACCACTCCATGTGCATTGAGGGACTGCTCCGTTACTATGAACATCTGATCTTAAAAAACGAAAAAAAAAAGATAGAAAGAAAAATAACACTGGATTATGAGTTAGAAGACCAGAACCTCAGCTTTTAGATTCACCAGTTCCTACCCACATCACTCAAGTCCCTGCTATGCACCCAGCTCTGGCTTCTTCGTTTGAAAAGTAATGATATCTACTTTGCTTCCCATTCAGAGGGCTTAGGAGGATCTAAGGGTTAGGTATATGGAAATACATAGTAAAATACGATGTTATATATAATAAAAAGGAAATGCAAAATTATGAAGTTATTTCGATTGTTGCTAAAGTCATACAAAAGTAAATGTTTAGCATGCTTTTTTATGTATGGATGAGGTTGAGAATAATCAGTTCTGCTCTTATGCTTTGAGACAAGGGAGGTGGAGCTGGGGCTATGTCAGCTCCTCTCTTTTCTAGAAGCCACAATTTTGACTTCCTTTAACTTTCATTGCTAGGAACATAGGACTGATGAATACTTCTCTGCCTTCATTCATCCCCAAACTGTGAAGGATGTTTCCAAGACTTTTCTTCTTTTGTCTCTGGTCAAAAGAGAACAAGATATCTGTGTAAAGAAGAAGACAAATCACATTTTGTCAGGATAATGTTGTCTGCCTTAGTGTTACATACTATTATTTGTCATAACTTGCCCTCAAATTGTTTGTTTTCTAGTTGTTAACAGGAATTCATCTTCATTATTATTTAATTTATTTTTAATTGACAAAAATTATATATATAGTGTTCAACATGCTGTTTTGATATATGTACATCTTGCAGAATGATTAAATCCAGCTAATTAACATATGTATTACCTTATTTACTTATCTTTTTTTTTGCTGAGATCACTTAAAACCTAGTCTTAACGCAATTTTAAAATATACAATAAGTTGTTTAGTCACCATGTGGTAGAATGTTAACTTTGTTTTTAGATTACACCTGGGGCACAGGTTCTGCACAAATCACACTACAATATTTCAGGTTACAGAGGTCTTCTGAAAGCGCTAAGTGGTCTCAGGCTCTTTAATCAAGACTGCTGTCTCCAGGATATCAGAGACTTTTCCTTGGATTCTGAGTAGCATGAAATGATACTGCCCAAGTAATTACCACTCGAGATAGTTTTCACCATTGGAATTACCTTCCGAATCAGCCAGATGAAAACATTAGGCTCTGTTGTAAAAAGAATATATCTCTTTAACTTAAGGGAGTGTAAACTGGGAACAGGATATATTCCAATTCTATATCAAAATGAGTAACAGAGATAAGAGGAACATTATATTACGACATCACAAAATCTCTTGAATGTGATGTGCATTTGACAAGCTGTAGAAGGACTATATAGCACTGTTGTAAATATACCTGTAAAATTCATCGCTCCAAGAGTTAAAGAATATATTATAATGATTCACTGTAAATGAATTCCATAGGGTTTGGATGAGTATATGAATTAAAGAGCCATTAATGACTACTGGAAAATTCAGAAAATTTCTGTTACGCTAGATATCAGGAAACACAATGGGTGATACTCACGGCCACAGACGCAAACGAAAATTTGAATGGCCTAAGACAACACTGACTTCTCAGGTATCTTCTGGAATTGGCGTGGCAGGCCGAATGAACCATGGTTCAGTTGGTGACAATTCGTATGTCTAATAGTCGTCACCAAAAATATGCTCCAAACTTGTTTAACTCAGTTCCTTGAATTATCTGAAATTGTATTTTAAAACATTTCTCTATTGAGAAATTACAAAGGTAGCCTTAGGTTGAAATTCTAATTGGGAGGTAAATGAAGGGAATTGTGATATATACCAATACATGCAAAATTTTCTAAATTTGCATTAACTTGGGAGAAGGATTAGAAATGTAATATGTTTTAAGAAAATTCAATTTCATTTGTTTCAACTATTAGCTGTAAATGGAATAAGGTTGACAAATAGTTCCTTAAAAAGTTTGCTATAACCCATTTATGAAGCTCCTTTGCAACTAAAAATACAATGTAAAATATCTTTTACAATGCTATGTAAAAGAGTTCTTACAAAGAACTTGAAAAATCAAGTTTCCAAAATGTGTTATTTACTTCCCAACAGTTTGTGCTTACCAATCTAGAAATAAATAGCATCTATGAATTATATGAAGTTGCCATTTGTACGTCAAAATCTGTCAAATACTGGAGGTTTTAATGTGTTCAAATACACACTAATTCTCCCAATAAAGCAATAAATGTTTGTTATATTATTACTGTCTAACACAGTGCTTGGTGTGCTGTGAATCCTCACTGACCCTTTGTAGAAGGAATGAATGAGGTCGTAAATGAACAGAAGATTGAATGAGTGAATAGGTGAGACTTCTGGGCTGGGCGTTGTGTCAGATGCCACGGGAGTTAAAATGGCATGGCTTTCAATCTTAAGGCTGTTTCTTTTAATGTTCTTTCCAGATTCCCTGGAATTAATTTTTCCACCATCGTGGCCCCTTGGAGTTTGCCTCACCAGAGAGTCCTTCCCTAGACATTCTATCCCCATGTAAAATATTGCTTTTTCCTCTGTGTTTAGTTCCTTTCTCCCTCCTATTATTTGAAATAATATTCTTTCTAGTTTATATACTTTTTGTTTTCTGTCTTCTCCAATAAGGTCCATGATTAGAGGCACCTTGTCTTGTTCAGTAATGTCTCCCCACTTCCTAGAAGAGGGGGTGGCATATGGTAGGTTCTCAATACATGTTTCTTGAATTAATGAATGAGTGATTTGGGGAAAAACTATCTAGTGAGAGCAGCTGATTTGCCAAAGGTCTAACTCAGAAACTAAACTTTAAGATGAAATTCTGAGGCTTCTTACAGAGTTTAGAGTATTACAATGATAAACTTTGGGTACATATGGATAGTCTAATACTGTGGTATTGCAGGGGCTCTGAGGCTGTAGAACCTATATCCACTTATTCAATAATTTTATGTTGGGGCTGGGCATGGTGGCTCACGCCTGTAATCCCAGCACTTTGGGAGGCCAAGGTGGGTGGATCACTTGAGGTCAGGGGTTCGAGACCAGCCTGACCAATATGATGAAAACCTGTCTCTACTAAACATACAAAAATTAGCTGGGCGTGGTGGCATGCGCCTGTAATCCCAGCTACTTGGGAGGCTGAAACATGCGAATCACTTGAACGCAGGAGGCGGAGGTTGCAGTGAGCCGAGATCATGCCATTGCACTCCAGCCTGGGCAACGAGCAAAATTCTGTCTTAAAATAATAATATAATAATAATAATAATAATTTTATGTTGGATGCCTACCAAGTGTCAGGCAATGTGTACTTAGCGGGCCATAGAAGAAATGTAAAAGTGAACTTTCCAAGTTCCTCCTCTCATCCTGTTCCTCCTTTCTTCAGCCCCTATGGTCACCTGCCTTCCTCTTGTAGTGATGCTGTCCTGGTGAGTAGTAGAAAGCAGCATCTTGTACCCACCCATTTCGTCTGCTTGGCCAGAATTACTCAGTGCTTGCAGATTATGTAACCTCCCTTCTCTTTTTGAGGCATTGATTTATCATGCCTGCCATTTTCACTGTTGAATCTGCAGAGCTCCAATAAGCATCCGTGGGGTTGCCTCATTGTAAATTTGTCCCTAGTTGTAGATTCACTTTTTCTTCATCCTATGTTTTTAAGCATTTACTCTGTAATAAGTATGGAGAATACAGTGATGGAGAAGACAGACATGGCCGTGAAACCTGTCAGAACTTCCCTCGTGCCAAAGAAGATGGGTAGTTGCAACGTCACTGCAGTGAATTCGCAGGAGGGCTATGGAAGAGAAAATAGAGAAGGATCTGGAGCACAGAGCAGGGCGGTGGTAAGCAGGGGACTTCAAGGAAGACCTTACAAAGGAGGGCCATTCTCTGGACACCCGCAGAAGGGAGAAGGCCTAGATGGACAGAGGGGAAGGCTATTCCAGGCAGAGGGAGCTGCATGTTGAAAAGAGTGTGATTTAAGAAAGTTTGCAGCAGCCGAAGGACTGAAAATGCTGTATCTGGCTAAGGTCCATTCCCCAGTCACTGGTATGCATCGATTGGAATTTTACAAACTATCCCTTCTGCAGCGTGGAGAATGGATTGTAGCAAGGAGCAATCAGATGCAAGACCACTACAATGGCGACATTTAGAGTGGTGACAGGGGAGTGGGAGGGAAATAGGTCCACTTAACAGATATTTAGGAGGCTTGATGTACACGATTTGGTGACTACTGGATGTGGTGGTGGTGGGGGCTTCATGAAGAAGAGGGAGATGACACTCCCTGGTGTCTTGCTCAATCCATAGAACAGGTGCTCTGGTGACCAAAATGAGAAACAGTGGAGAAAGCATATGCTGTGGTTGTTTGTGGAATGCAGGGTGATAAATTCGAAGCTTTGTATCTTCAGACTCAACCTACTCACAGTGACTCATCTTTCCCTAGTTGCTAGGATTCTATGATCACGTTCTGGAAATGCTTCCCCAAGCCATCTTTCTAAAGTGTTTTTTTTTTTTTCTTTTTTTTTCCCTTGAGACGGAGTCTCTCTCTCGCCCAGCTGGAGTGCAGTGGCGCGATCTCGGCTCACTGCAAGCTCCGCCTCCCAGGCTCATGCCATTCTCCTGCCTCAGCCTCTCGAGTAGCTGGGACTACAGGCACCTGCCACCACGCCCGGCTAATTTTTTTGATTTTTAGAAGAGACGGGGTTTCACCGTGTTAGCCAGAATGGTCTCGATCTCCTGACCTCGTGATCTGCCTGCCTCAGCCTCCCAGAGTGCTGGATTACAGGTGTGAGACACCGCGCCCGGCCCTGAAGTTTTACCTTGTGCCAGAAGAGCAGCCTTCCATGGTGGGCGCCTCTAGGGTAGAGCACGAGTTCTGCCTGGGTCACCATTCAGCACTTGCAGGTGCCTGTTTCCTTCTCTCTTACACTGACTGAGACTTTGTCTCAAAGACTTTACAGGAGATTGCATCAAATATGGAAGCCCAGAAATAAGGAAAGACCTCAGGAGTACATCCTGTAAAGGGCAATAAGCATTTAGAGCTGTATTGTGTAGAAACCATGGAAAAGCATATTTGACAAGAGAGCCAATTTATTCCTGAAGAAGGTGATTAAGGCATGTGTGGGAAAAACAAAATGATGACATTTAGATAAACTGTTACCGGGAAGTCGTACTGCACCAGATGGCATATTCTTTAAGACTGCTCACATCCCCTCTCTCTGAGGAACTAGTTAACATGTAAATCTGCACCGAATACTCTGGGATGGTTTTAACCTGAAAGTGACTTGAAGATAATGGAAATACACACCCACTACTTTAGGGCAATGGTGAAAACTCAATCACGCCTTCTGTGTCGACTCAGGTGCTTCTTTATTACAGTGAGAAAACATGATTAAACCTAACTGCAATGAAACACACCCATGTCACTTATTACAATTATTTTATTTCTAGTAAAATAATACCTGTGTTATCTTACTAATGGCATCTCCTTTCTAACAAGAGTAAACATTGCTCTATGAGGAATTGATGCCCATTTGATTTTTTTATTGGTTGTAGCAAACTTAAAAGAAATCAGCTTTCAATAAATACTCAGTAAGTATTCACTTTAAAAAGTTATCTCAGCACAAGCTCATAAGTCTGGATGGTTACAGGAAAGAGCTCCCTGTAGGAAACACAGTGATCCTCAGATAGCACATAGAGGGGAAGGCATGATTTCAGCATGAAAGTGAACCCATGGGAATTGGTGTTGATTGTGTTCTGTGACCTGATGACTTCAGGGTGCTGCTCTGGAAGCTCCCTGTTGGCCTTGGCTTTCAAATAATTTGTTCTGATAAATTTCATCACCTTCTTAACATGTCCATTTGCAATTTTTGCCCACAATTAGTAAGGGCTGCATTGAAGCCATACTGAGATTTTGCACCCCATAAGCCATCTTAGACCTTATTCTGAGCGTACAAGAGACCTAGGACCTTTCCTTTCAACCCTACCCCATGGGGCCACATTTCGTTGTTCATTAAGCATGGCTTCCGCTTTAAATGGGATCTCTTGTCGGCAGTCTCTCTAAGCACTGAACCTTGTAAGACTATCTGGATAGTTACCTGTAGCCCAAAATGAAAGGTTTCTAATACGACCCATTATATTAATTTTTTAAAAATAATTTGAGAGTCAACCTGAACATTAGAGCTGTTTAATATCTTATTAGATCTTCATGTATTAATATATTGCCTAGCAGCTAAATGTAGATATAAACAAACTAAGCAATCAGGCAACTTTAGCAACTCCTCACCAATGGCTTGAATTTAAAGCAATATACATAGCCTGCTAAAAGAGTTTATAGCTAAAATAAAATTAAAGCTTTTGCAACTAAATTGGCCTTTGTCTTTTGCTCAGCCTTCTAATGATTCTAAAAAGAAGCCTAAATTATCTAATCCTTTCTATTCTTTTATCAATGATGTAAATTATTCTGGGTGGATGTGTTACTTTAATTATACTTGAAAGTTTCACATGAGGTTGAGGACCACCAGTAGTCCAGTGCCATTTCTCTTGATATCTCAACTCATTCTTTATGGTTTTAGTTTCTGCTTTTTTCATCTGGCTCTATTTTGTGGCTTGCATGACAGTTAATCTACCAGGACAAATTTCTGATTGCTCACTTTGAGACTATTCCTATTGATCACGGAAATTGTAAGCCAGAAAGTCAAAGACAACGAAGAAAAGCCATGGTACTTATCCATAACCCTGCACGATACCTCCTAGCAGCAGTTAGAAATAAATCATTGTCTTAGCTTCAGCAATTTGGCCTTCCTCTTGGGAAAAGCTGCCAGCAGAGGTGGTTTGGGAGGCACCTGCAAGGTTCTCCTTCACCAGAGTTCTGGGGTGACTGTGTTTGGGTTCTGGCATTCTGGCTGCTCTCCTTTCTGGAAGAGAGAAACTAAGTAACTCTCCTGCAAGCGCTTCAGGGGACTCAAATGAACCGGTCTAGTTTGACAACTAGTAGCATTCAATCAAGAAGCCTTCCAAGGGGAATATGAGGCTACAATCTAGCAGACTATTTCCTGTTCTCCAAAACATCCAGGCTATATCTGAGATCACCCACTATTAATTATTGAAAATAACTGATGGAGTGTGGGTGTGGTTTGAAAGTTTGAGTCATAAGCATGTGAAGTTTAATTTTTAAAAAATTATACTAAATGGATTTCCTCAGGATAAACCAAGCCCAAATGAGCTCTCTATTGAAAGCGAAATGCTTTTGCCTTTTGCCTTCTGTGAACTAAGACATAAGTGCTAGATTCAGGGCAGGGAAAGGAAATTGGGACTCACATCCTTGGTCCCCTTGATATGAAATCAGCTTATCATTGTAGGAATACTAAATATTTCTAGATTTTTTTTTTGTTTTAGAATTTGTCTTTTCTGCTCAAATGCAGGATAAATAGTAAAACTAAATTAGAATTTCAATTCTCCAGTGTTCTGAACTTTGTTGGAATTTTTGATCAGGAGAAATTATGTACTAATTAACAAGTTTTTATTTCAGTTAAAAATGAGTTATAAGGCTGCTATGATGATTGGATACTATCTATTACATCAAGCACAGGGGTGAGGAAAACAGAGAGGAAAATGGAAGCCTTTGGAGGAGATGATAGATTGAAAAATGAGGATATAACATAAAAGGAACCTGATGCTTTGGCCCTTGCCATTGATTGGACATCAGGGTATAATCCGCTGGCGGTGTTGGTGTCAGTGTGGTATCTCTGCTCAGGACCCATGGTGACCCAGCTCCCATGACCTGGCTCCCAGCTCCTTCTTTGCCCTCATTCACTGATTCCTCCCTTGCACCTGTCCTCCAGCCTCATGTACTCACTTTTCTTTAGGAAGGGTTCTGTGCTGATGCTGCCTCTTCAGGGGCAGCTCTACTGACCACTCTGTATAAGTCCTACAAAGCATTCCCCTTGCTCCTCACCGTGCTCTGCCCTTCATAGCACTTATGCTTACCTGCTGTTGCATTTGAGACCCCGGTACTTACTGGTTTATTCCCTGTCTCCTCATGTGAATCCATGCTCTGTAAGAAAGGGGACTTTGCCCTGCTTACTTCTGCATCTCTAGAGCTTGCAGAAGTTTCTGGAAAACAATAGAAGCTGAATATTTGCTAAATACATTAATGAAAAGAGGTTTTTTGAGCTTTTGTGGAAATTGTATTTGTAAAAATAAACCTTTTTTCTTGGTTTTATAACATTAGCAAGAAGATTGCAATGTATAATATGATGCTAGTGAAATGTATTTCTTTTCTTTTCATTTCTTTTTTTTTTTTTTTTTTTTTTTGAGGCGGAGTCTTGCTCTGTCCCAGGCTGGAGTGGAGTGGCGTGACCTCGGCTCACTGCAGCCTCCGTCTCCTGGGTTTAAGTGATTCTCCTGCCTCAGCCTTCAGAGTAGCTGGGATTTCAGGCATGCGCCACCATGCCTGGCTAATTTTCGTGTTTTTATTAGAGACAGGGTTTCACCATGTTGGCCAGGCTGGTCTCAAACCCCTGACCTTGTGATCTGCCCGCCTCAGCCTCCCAAAGTGCTGGGATTACAGGCATGAGCCACCACGCCCAGCCGTGAAATGTGTTTCATTATAATTAGAGGGAATGGTGAATGCCAGATGCCATTTATTGAGCACTTTGTCTGTTCCAGGCATTACTCTGGACATTTATTGACTTAAATGATGCCAAATCTTTGGGGTTTAAAGAAATCTGTGACTTAAAATTAATTTTTGTTTCATCCTAAGAAGTTGTTTTATAATATGCCCGGTGTGGCGGGCAATGAACTCCTCTATCCTTAAAGAGAGATGGCATTGTAAGAGCAGTGCTGTTGTGCAGATCTTCATCCATGACAAGGTGTCCAACATTTGAAGTGTTTATTTTTAAAATTTTAAATGCAACTTTAGGATGCTATGTAAAATACACAGAGATGGTTCCATGTGAAGTTCAAACCATTCAAGGTTGGCTCCAGCATGTGGATGAATCTGCTCAGTAGCACATGGTAATGGAGTGAACATGGATGTTGTGATCCCAATGTCCTGTGTTTGGTTCTGAAATTAACTCACTGGGAGCTTTTCTGGAAATATATAGTCTCTAGGACACCACGTCCTAGATACAGACAGGCTTTCCCCAGCAACCTGCTATGAGCATCCAAGATATTAACTGTGCCTGGAGCCCTGGGGGCTCTTTTAGCTTCCTCTTCCCTGCTGAACCTCACAGTTCTGCCTTAGGTCATGGTCTGTGTTCCTAAGGAAGAAAGTTAGACAAGTCTCCACCCCCTGGGGGGTGAAGAAGTGCCCCTCTTATGCATACCTAGTCCTGCAAATGGATGATTTGTTCCACAATGTATTTTGAATTCTCTCTCTCTTTCTCTCTCTCTCTATGTATATATCTCTCTATTTTATGCTATTTTCAATACTGGAGAAGCCAGAGGCTCTGTTTCCTTTCACTGACAGCTTTATCCCAGTTATTCATGTATTCCCTGTGCTATCATTATTTGGACACAATGCAAAATGATCAAGAAAATGCCTTCACTAAAATAAAACTTGTAGCACTAGTTGAGCCCGGGTTTAATGTGCTACCATCCCTTTGGGAAAATATCCAGGAAATCAAAGAATGGAACAAAATCTGTTGACCCCTGACATTATCTTGTCTTTGCTTTCCTTTCCTTCTTCCTTCTCCATCACTCTGTCCTTCCCTCAATTAGAACCATTTGGGAAAGGGTATTTAGTTGTAGAGTGGCCCCTGTTTTCTCAGGCATCTTGTCTCTGGTAGATTTCAAAGGCTTGCTCCTCTCCTTGAAGTTGAGGACTGCAGTGCTAAAGGCCTCCCACCATGACTGCGTGCTCTCGTTTCTCTGCAAGCCTGCCAAGTACCAAGTGACAAGCTCAGCACATGTCTCCTTGGGCAGGACTAGGCTGGCTGACACTTGAGGAAGCCCATGCAATTCTGTAAGCTCAAGACGCAGGACGTTTAGAGATACCCACAGCTGAAAGCGACTCCAGGCCAGCTCTCTGCTATCTCTGGCCTAAGTTTTTGCTGGGATACTGTCAGTCTTGTCATGAATGTTTCAGCTACTTCAAATCACATGTGCTTAAAATGTGGTTGGCTCAGCCTGGCATTCTCACCCTGGGCCAAATGGTGCCTCTGATATTCATATATATCTGTGGATAATTCCTTAAATATATAGGGAACTTCATCATGTTGCAAATAGTTGGCTGCTTCTTCTTTTATTTAAATTCCAACTATGCGTGTTATACTCATCCCCTGTCTTAACTGCTACAGAGCAATAAACCCTACCCTCAAGGAGAAATAACCATGCTGAACACAGGAATGTGTTGTGTTTCCTCAGTTCTTAACCTGGATCCTTCAGCGACTTCATCAATATTGTTGTTTTTTATTTAAAAAAATATTTAGGGACAAAGAGTAAGAGTCAATTCAGAATGCTCATGATTACATATTTGTTCATTTAGGTTTCTGTGGTAGCCTTCATCAGTTTGAATATAGTCTCTAGACCACAAAAAAATATAGATACCTCAATTCCATCTTATACTTAGTAATTACAGCAGAACAATCTAGAAACTGAGCAAGTTATGTTTTCTACGGGTGGATGAATGGAAAGTTTTGGGTTTTCCATTTTGTAACAGGAAAATGAGTAGCTGCACCTATGGGAAAACCCAATTGATGGCACATTAGCCAACCAAGACCTGTGTTTTTGTCATGTAATAGCTGTGTGTCCTGAGTTCTTGGGTGCTTTTGGGGTGACCATTGGAACCCAGGCTTTTTTCTCTTTTGCTCAGTCATCTTTGGCGAGTAGTTTTTGTCTTCATGTCAGTACTTAAAGGGTGTAAAACAGCTGCTGCCCCTGCAGCCCAGAGCCCGGATTCCAGCAGGAGGAGGGAAGGGAGCTGGTCCTTCCTCCTGTTGAGTAGGGGAAGGGATATGGGTAACATCAGCATCTACCTCATGTTTCTGAACTCCTCCATTGCTGACATTGCTTTTGGATGCTTTCCTTTGCCCACTGGATACTCTTTCTGTATTCTCTACATAGGAAAAAACTCAGAAGGATGCGTGTGTATGTTTCTGTATGTATACTTAATAAGGTATTTCATGCACACACACAAATACACACACACATATAGACACATATATATGTGTTGATACTTTAGAGTAAAGGTAATTGATTGGCAATTTAGGTTCTCTTATCTCAGCCTTCTACATTTTAAGAATGCAAGTAAGCATAGACTTTAGTTTTCTGTGTTACAGGAAATTTCAAATAGAGGTCAGAGATTAAATTGTGTTAGCAACCATTTTGACACAATTGCATGAAACTGCTGTGGTATTTTGTTATCCAAGTATATTTTAATTGGAGAAAAGCCATTTTATTCAGAATATTGTTGATTCTTCCCATAGTCTTTGTATTAAGTCATCATAAATATCAAGAAAATCAGTGTAAGAAATTCTAGCCTCACACAGGGACCATTATATCAGTATCTAGATTTTTTTTCATAAAGGCAGGGATGGTTAATTCTTCCACTAGGATATTAATGTAGCTTGATATTTAATTAACAGTTTAGCTTCTGAAGATATTGATGAAAGATTCTCATAGAGTCAATGCCAGATTAGAAGGGGTGTGTTGGCAGGCTCCAGGAAGGCACGGAAAGCCTCAGGAGGCAGCAAGTGTACTTGGAATTGTAGCGTAAACATATTCCTCTCCTAAAACACATATAGTGTGGACCGCAGCCAGGCACAGACCACAACTGGAAACTCTGCATGTGGGGTTGCCAGAATTAGCAAATTTTTCAGTATAAGTATACCCTATATACTGCATGTGATATAGTTATATTAAGTTGTTATTCATCATTTATCTCAAATGCAAATTGAACTGGGTGTCCTGTATTTTATCCAGTGCCCTATCCTCAGCAAACCTCAGTGTGGGCCATTGTGTGACATCAGCATGGATCAGCTCAATGGATTCCCTGAGGATGGAGTGGGATGATGTCTGGATCAGTTAGGAGAAAACGAGCATCTTGCTGGTATTACAAGACACAATTTCATTACAAATGCACACGTCAAAAGCTAACATGATGAAAACCGTTGGAAGGTTTGCTGTTTTGCCAGACATTTCTTAACATGTGTCTTATGAGCAGAAGCTCTCTTGTCATTTGGAAAGAATATCACTTCAGAGGCCCCATGGGGATGGCATCCGCCCCACCATCAGGATCAATATGTAGTGAATTTATGAAGGAACAAGTTCAAGCCATGTGCTGCATTTAATAATGCATTATAATAACATATAATGAGCTGAGGTTTAATCAAAACTTTATAAACTGGTGCTAAATTGACTTAGCGATTTACATCTGGCTCTGTGTGGTTGGCCCATTGAAAATAACTTATCTCCAAGAAGTTGCATAGCCATTTCTTCCTAATTGCATATGTTGTGCTGTAGGGTGATATAGAAGATATTAAAATATGAGTAACAGATGGATACTGGCTAATGGAGCTTCAGATCTCATATATTTTCTTATCGTTTTCTATTTATTTATGAACCTATTGCTGTAAAATAAAACCTTTTTTTTTTTTTTCAGGGCAGCACCAGCTTCAGACCTTTTTTTTCCCAAGCCTTCTTATTTCAGTTTCTTCTTGCTACATTACTCTATGATGGAAGCACTTCTGTGCTCTGTGCTCCATGTGACGTTTGGTTTTTGTTATTTAGTGGATGAAAGTTAATGATACACAACCAGACTGGGACACTTTGAAGGTAACAGCAATATCTGTGTATAGATGGGATTGTGGTTTTGTTATTTATCTGCTATTGCTGTATTGTTCTTTGTCTTGAGCGATAAAAGAGAAGTAAAATACTAAAGAACTGAACTGTCCATTTCTGGACCATGTGTAAAGATGCTGCCTGTCAAACTTCCTGTTCACACATTAGTTTATTTATAGAGTGTACTCTCTATGTAAGGTATTGACTGATAATGTTACTCTGACTTCAGATAGCTTGCAGTTTAATGGAGGAAGAAGACAAACATGCAAATAACTTAGGTCAATGAGGCATCCTTCGTGTTCCATTGGAAGCTAGGCTGTTTTGTACCCTTGTTAATTTCTGTGGTTTTGGAGTGCATTCATTAGCAAATACACCCCTTATTCTTATCCATTCTCTGCTTTTTTCTTTATTTGGCATTTGATGACATTTTTTAATGTGGGGAAATTGAGTCAAGTGAGGTGGAAAGAAAATAAGGACACGACACTAAATTCTTTGATGTTTTTCCTTAAAAAATTGTTTTTCAAGTGCTCCATAAAGGTTTGTGAAGTTTTAAGAGCATAGGACTTGGATTATTGTGAAGAGTGTCTCTAGGGGCTAGTTAACCACTTCAGGACTCTCTGCTCTCATCTCCCTTGTTCCACCAGGTGGCACCATAAAAGCACGAGCCTCCTCCTCCTGGAAGGTAGGAGGAGGACCTTTGTGCCTATATTTACATCCACTGCTTTGCGTTTACTCACATAGTTTTGGCATTGTCATGATTGCAGCATGCATACATTTTCATTACGTTCCTTATAGCTTGCAGTAACTAATATATCTGTTTGATAGGGTGAATTCTGTAATTGTTAATCATATACACAGAACATGTCAAATAAATACAGACGAAAACACATGCTAACAATTCCACACCTAACCCAGCCCAAATCGTGCTAAACATGCCATATATATTCACGGTTTAAGTTTGATTCCAGGTATGCAGTCTTGAGTCATAATGGCCCCAGGCATGACAAGGTTATTGGGTCAGAGTTGGTTATCGTAGTGCTTAGACAACATGCTCATGGGAAACAAACGACTCCAGGTTGTGTACCACCGATTTGCAATACGAGGCTGATCTACTGTTCCCACTGTTTTATTCCCTGCTGCCGTATCTCGGCTGGGAAATACACCCTGTGGAGCCCGCAACTTCATAATGATGGTGCCTCAATGACCAAGTACCTTCCACATAACATCCACACAGTAGTCTGAGCAAGCTGAAGGATAACAAGTTTAAATTTATCTTTTAAAAATGTCAGAACTTCCAGAAATTTGTATTAAAATTTCTAAATTGTATTTCTGAACTGAAATAAAGTATTACAAACTTTGTAATTATCTCCCAAGAATTTGATGGATGGTGAATGAAAGTCCTTTTCCCCTCATGGAGACAGTGCTATATTTAGACACCTTATATTTATTTATGATAATGATACTCTAAAATATATTATCATAAATGTGGTGCCTGGCCCTGGGATGGTTATGACAGAGGAGTAGTGCCTCCTGGGCCATATGGCCCAAACAGAGGAGGTGTGGCTCCGAATCAGTTAATTTTCATATCAAAGGTAAGCTCCAGGTTGGGCCCATGGTCATCTTTAAGAACTGACTAACCCAGGGAGGGGCAGTCTCTTCCCAGCCAGAAAGCTTTTTTAAACTATCAAAACATCATAGTATACAGAAAATTTAAAAATATTTACAATATACCCACTTACATACAGGATCAGATAGACTGTTAGGGTTAACTTGGAATGGTGTCTTGGCACACATCTCTGTATACAGCTTTGCCTGTGTCATGTCCCCAAGGAGTTACACGTAATTTACTAACTTAGAAAATAATAGAATGAATCTTCCCCTAAGCAGTAGCCAAGAGTCAAACGACAGACCAAAAGAGAGACTAACGTGAAATGTGCAGTTTTAGGAAGAAATTAACGAAGGCAAATCAACCTAGTGGTTAACGGCAATAGCCTCATGGCTGAGCCACTGTTCCATCACTTACTTGCTGTGTGACGTTGGGGAAGATATTGGCATCCCTGTGTCTCTTTTTCCTCATCTGTAAAATGAGTACAATGATAATACTTCCACATAGGGTTTTTTGAAGATTAACTGTCACCATCTGTGACATGCTTAGATGCCTGGTATCTTGAAGTGCAGGCTAAGTATTTGCATACACAGTCTTTATCAAGTGCCTGCTACCAGAGTATGCCATGCCACCCAACATCAAGTCTCACATATTGTGAGGTGTACCCAATTACAGAGATGTCCTGGAAAACAAGTGTCTGAAGCTCTGGCTAGTTTCTCCATTATCGGCACTACAGCCGTCTCTATCCCCAGTCAATTGTGTCTGAACCTGATGGACTGCATATTTGAAGATATCTTAGAAAAGCAGCAGTCATAAAATGTCAGGGCTTTTTTAAAAATAAAAAGATACTTGTGCATACATTTTGCAGCAAGATGAACAATGGTGATGCTTTTCCTGAGAAACCAGTGATGCTGACTATATAGAGGCTGGTTACTCTTAGGAGCTCATCACTGATCATCAGCTGATTGTCTCCTTAGCTTTGTGGCTTCACTAGCTCCCAAGTGTTTCTGAGAGAAATACCATGTCCCTGTGAGTATCTAATGTGCTCAACTAAAGCGGAGAGAAAAATGCTACCATGTGATACTCTCTTTAATAAGGCATTGCATTTGTAAGACCGTTCTAGATTAACCAATTTAAAAGACAAATATTGAATTCATATGCAAGGCTATTTCAAGACCTTTTCTCTCTATGCATATTAAAACACAAATGAACGGTGATTATCTCAAATGCTCCGCTCGGAGCTTTGTCACTCTTGGTAGCTGGTAGCAGGTTGCGTGTGTGGTTTTATGGGCTTTAAAAAGATCCTCATAGACTTATCTGTAAATTATGGATATGTATATCTAAAAATTCTGTAAAAGTGAAAAATCAAGGCAGTCCCTTTGGAGACCCAGCCTTCATTAGGTAATTGAATACTCCAGGATGGTCATTTTTTTCTTGACTACTTGGCAGGCAGGCTGGTGACCGAGCAGACAGAGTTTATACCTTAAATTCCAACAACTCTGAATTTCAAATTTTGACCCGCCACATCCCAGCTGGTTTGAATTAGACATATTTTCTGATCTGAAAAAAACATGGTAATATTTCTTTTGGCTGTATTCACTGTAATTCTAATGTTAGTGGTAGCTGCTTCATTACAGTTCAATGGCCTCTGTGGACTGTCTAGGTGGAAGTTTCTAGTGCTTCCTTATAAAATAAACTTCTATCAGCATATCACACTTAAGCTTCATCTGAAATGCATTTTAACAGGTTATACAATTATACATTCTTCATTAGTTGACATTATTCTAATGTTTACTTAAGAAATATTGAGGCTGGGCGTGGTGGCTCACGCCTATAATCCTAGCACTTTGGGAGGCTGAGGTGGGTGTATCATCTGAGGTCAGGAGTTCGAGACCAGCCCAGCCAATGTGGTGAAACCCCATCTCTACTAAAAACACAAAAATTAGCCGGGTGCGGTGGCGCATGCTTGTAATTCCAGACACTCGAGAGGCTGAGGCAGGAGAACTGCTTGAACCCGGGAGGCGAAGGTTACCGTGAGCCGAGATCATGCCACTGCACTCCATCCGGGTGACAGACAGTGAGATTCCATCTCAAAATAATAATAATATAATAATAATAATAATAATAATAATAATAATAATAATAATAATGAAATAAAATAAATATTGAGTTCCCACTATGTACCCAGCATGCTGGGGATACAACAATGACAAAAATCTGGGTCCTCATGAAGTTTCCATTCTAGTGTGTGTGGATGGGAGAGGGGAGCAGAGGGGTAATGAGTAAACCAATGAGTATTCAGTCGATTAGGTAAAAACAAATACTATGAAGAAAAATTAAGCAGGCTGAATTAAGAGTTTAAATAAGAGGGACAAATTGCTAAACTGGAAGAATTAAGGATAAACTACAAATAGTCTGATTTATTATTTGCCCATTACTGTCCGCTTTCAAATGTAAAGAAAATGGGTTTGCTCTGTCAAGAACTACTGGGAGCCGGAGGCCCCGCCAGTTTTCTCTTCATCCTCCTGTGGACGCATCCTGCTGAGCGTACACTGGTCTCACTGTAGTCTTGTTGAGGGGCTGGTTACTCAATGATGTAAACTTCCTTACAATGGGGCTCAGTCTTGTTCCTTCATGTTCGAGGGCTTGCTACAGGGCCTGGCACTAGTAGGGATTCGATAAATATATATTTAATGATGGAGCACAGATTCTATTTCTAAACATGGTCCTTGTGCAAACAGAACCAAGCTGTCTTGCTTGGGTGGGTAAAACCTAAGGGCAAAAGAACTCTTGTAACAATCAGCTTCTCCCTCCAGTTTCAGCTCATTTACTTGCTTGCTTTGCCATGAGTGGGCTTCACGGTAGCTCTTGAATTTGCTCTTGTGGACGTTGTTATTCAGAAACTCCTACTGTGGACACTGCCTGCCCGCTGACTCCCAGTATTGGTGGTTTAATCACTGTCTGGGTAATTACTCATAGGGACTCCAGGTATCCCTGAAGATAACGAAGTCCTGTGGCTTGGAAGGAACACAGATTTTTGTTTTACCGAAAATAATGGCAGCCTCAAAGGGGAAAGAAAAATAGAATTTAAACACTTTGGAATATCCTACAATTACTTTGGTTTTGAAGTTGGTTTGTGCACATAGGTACAAATATTCTTTTCCTGAAATTTCTAGTTGTAATATCAGAATAAATATTTTAATATATATGGACAGTTAACAAAAATTTTTAAAAGAAATATGTCAAAGGTTGCATTTGTTACTTCTTACGAAGAACCTTGAACACTTGAACCAGATACTTTGGAAAGCATAATTTTTTGTATGTGATTTGATGCCATTGATATATGCTAGTCTAAAGCACAAAATACTTGTTTTGGAAACATCTCTTGCCTAATATCTACATTTAACCCATGGTATTTATTATTCACTGACTGAAAACAGGAACACGTTATACGATCTGTGTTTTTTCATCTAAAAGATGGCAACAATGATTTTGCACAGAATTAAAAATTTAGGAGGATGAGAGACATTGTGGAAATTCTAAAGTGCTGTACCAATGTTAATTTGGTTCAGGGAGGCATTGAAGGGGAGGATTTGGCAGAAGCTGACTCATCAATGGCCTACTAAGTGAGAAGATCAGGGCCTGGGGGCTAGGAGCAGTGTCAATTAGGAAGCATCCGCACTCCTGATGAGCAGCCCGGTTGGGGAGCACTGACCTCGATAATTATCAATATGTGTCCTGAATAGACTCTGTTCTGATTAAGGTCTCATCTGTGGAAATTCATCTGGAAAGCAAAGAGATTATATTCAGAAGGAAAAGATCTATGTCTATCACCATATACCTACTCAATTTTTGAATGGATATTGTACTGCCTTGATGTTCTATTTCTATGATTGTCTTGAGTTTGAGAGCTAAAAGATAATTAACTTTGATGTGTCCTGTTTGTCTCTCCTATAGCCCCCAGAGGTAGGAACCTTGAGGCCAGGATCTTAAATTACGTCTTAAATTTTATTTATTATTATGCCCACAATACCTGGCTAATTACGCAAGGGAGAAGAGCTCTGTGGATAGCTGCTGATTTAATTTGGTTTGATTAAACAGGAATTTTTATGCTCAGCCTTTATGAAGAACATTTTTAAGTACAGGTCCAGATAAGAATATAGTTTACTTATATAAAATATGTTTTTTAAAATGTACCTAAAAATAGGTACAATATTTAGCACATGCTGGAAATAGATGCTGCTTGTTAAAGTTATGGTAACGTTACATCCCTTGCATTGAACCTGAGCATATTAAGAAACAAATTCAAACAGATACTTTGTTACTTGCTGCTAGAAAATATTCTTTCAAAAGTTTCCATTTCTATAAAGCTCAGTTCTGAGAGGCTGCTGGTGTGTGTCACTTCATGTTTTGCTGACATCTTCCTGATAGTGCATCAAAGAAATCATATTTGTTTTCCGTGAGTTACAAACATCATAGCATGGGAAAAGTTGCTTGCAGGGGCATACCACACATTTCTAAGAAGAGAAAACACAACACTATTGACTTCACATATTAGCAGTTGGGAGGAAAATAACTTTAATCCTATTATCAAAGGCTGTCAGGCCCTAATTAGATTTTTCTCTTCTTAGTTCCATGGCCCCATGGCTTTCAATTCTGTTTTATAAATAGAAATACTGTACTGATGTTCTCCTCATAGAAATAAATAAGTTAATAATTAATAATTAATTTTACCAGGGCATCATTCTTGAGGAGTCTCACAGTATTCAAACTAGGCAAGTGTGGGAAAGACAGAGGCCATTTTGAAAAAAATATATAAGTTTAGGATTGTGCAACCTTTTGAATAAACATTAATATGAGATGACAGTATGCTTTGTAATGTTATATATATATATAGATAGATGCTGCTACATACATATTTACATGTATATATATTTATATATTTGTGAACTAATAGGCTTATATATATTTATATATTTATGAACTATTAGGCTATATTTTTAGAGCAGTTTTAGGTTAACAGCAAAATTGGGCAAAAAGTATAGAGTGTTCTCCTATCCCACCTTCTCCCTCTTACATTCACAGCCTCCTCCATTGTTGACATTCCCCACTAGAGTGGTCCATTTGTTGCAATCGATCAACCTACATTGGCACATCATTATCACCCAGAGTTCATAGTTTACATTAGGGTTCACTCTTGGTGTTGTAGATTCTACAGATTTGGACAAATGTGTAATGACATGCATCCACCAATAGAATGTCATGCAGACCAGTCTCATGCCCTAAAAATCCCCTGTGCTCTCCTGTTCATCCCTCCCTCCCCTCAACCCCTGGCAACCACTGATCTTCTTACTGTCTCCGTGGTTTGACCTTTTCTAGAATGTCATATATTTGGAATCGCATAGTATGTAGCCTTTTTAGATTGGCTTCTTTCATGTAGTAATATGCATTAAAGTTTCCTCTATGTCTTTTCATTGCTTGCTAGCTCATTTCTTTTTAGCACAGACTAATATTCCATGGTATGCTATTTTCTTCTAAATAAAGATTTATGTAAAAATGGAAAGCAAATAAAATTGGATGTTGCAGACATTAGGGAGATGATAATGAGGAGCTTGGGTCTTGGGGAAGTAAATGGATGTTGGGTTGTTTGGTGTCCAGGATCAATGTGTTAACTTCTTGCTCAGAGTGCAGTGTGCATAGAGCCTGGTTTCCTCCATTCAGATAACTAATGGGGTCTGTTTTTGGATTTCTCAAGAGTCTAATTGTGAAATGACTAGAAAAATTCCCTCTCATATGACATGGAATCCCTGCATTAGCTTTCCCATTTATGTGAATTTTAGCAAGGTTCTTAATCTTTCTGAACTTTAGTTTTCTCTTCTGGAAAAAGGTGCAATAACACTTTATTGGTAATTTGTGTGTTTCTGGCACAGAAAAAGTCATCAACAAGTGATTACAGTTTTTTATGGAACCTATCACTTTCCAACTTATAACATTTACTTTTGAATGCTGTTGGTTGTCTTTCTTACCTCATCCAGATATGAGCTCCTATGCTCATCTGATTTGTTTGTTGATGGGTCCTCAGTTCTGAGAGAAATGTCTCATACACAGCAGGCATTGAATAAATAGCTTTTGGGTGCAGGAACCAACTTTCCAAATGAACTGATAGACTTTTTAAAAGCTGTTGTGAGTATTCTATCTGTAATCTGGGAAGACTGGTCATAGATTTGCCAAGGAAGAGAGAGAATAGTGGCAAGTAGTGTTTGTCTGTAAGTTGAGGACCACTGCTGGCAAGTCAGTTGATTTTATCTGTGGTTCCTTCTTGCAATGCATATATTGAATAAGAATATCCACTCATGATTGTAGGACTACCAGGTTTACCTTCAAGGCACTAGGGCATCATGCCCCTTTCCAATGGATAAAATGTCAGTAGTAATACAACATCTTCTCTTAATTATTATTAAAGAATTGTTATTTTTGTGGTTTTTTTTCTTTTTACTTTAACATTATTTTGGCAGTGGTAATTTAAAGGTGACCTGATTAAAGACAACATTGAAGTTGATGATAGAAATCTAAACCCGACTTTAATCCGGAAATTTGCCAACATTTATTGCCTGTTATAAACTGTTACCTCCTTGTTGTTTTGCCTGCATTTGCATCCATTCAAGTCTTCAGGTTGTGTATGCAATCTAAGTATATAAATATAGAATAACTTCAAAGTGCTGATGTGGGTTGTGTGGCTGGTAGGGGTGGGGCAGGGGCTGGTGCTAAGTTGCAAATACAGGCTCCAGCTCTCAGGGCAGGCCTAGTGGGGGAAACTGAGGCAAATGGGTGTGTGTCATACAAGTATGACCGTTTCTGTCCAAAACTGAACTTGAGGACATCATGAACAGTGTGCTTGAGGATATCATGAACAGTATATATATATATATATATATACCTGCTCTCAGAATGCTTACTAAATGGCAGGTGCAGTGTTAGGCTTGGAGTACAAGAGTTTCCTTCCATCTAATTAAAATTATGCAAAAGGAAACAAAATGTCAGCCCTTCCATAAAACACATACCTTTGGAATCTCTCTTAGCAAACAGGCCCTGTGTCAGGCTAGAAATGTAAGGTGGGAAGGAGGGCCAGGGCACCCACAGGGATGGCGGTAAATGTATTTTGCCACAATTGCAAAAATTGCAAAAATGGATTGCACCAGATGTTGTGGGTTACACAGCCAATATGTCTGATCTATAATATTCACTTTAAGTATAAGAAATTTTGAGAAAACCACTCTTCAAATAGCATGATCAAAATGATTCAAATAGAATATTTTTAAGTGAAGTAGGTATTTAACACTTAAGAAACAAAAGTGTTTTTGAAAAAGGGCTCGGAGGCTAGGAGTGGCTCTAAATGGGAATAGCTGATATAAATTATCAGTGGATAGATTATTTCTAACATCATCCATTCCAATCACAGTGCAAATTTCTATCTAATAAGTTACTCAAGTGAGTATCTGCTTTAAGTACACTGACTTCAAGTACCACTCAAAATTTCTAATCTTTGGCTATGTGATGTCAAACTTTCTTTGCTACTAAGTGATCTCACATGCCTGTGGCTCCATGCTGCTGTTGATGTTTGCCTCTTGCTATGTGATCTTGCAGAAGACACGGAAGTTGGCAGGCTAGCTGAAATGAATATTCCAGAAACTCATAGAGAAGAAAATGATTCTTATCTACTCCCCAAACATACTGAATTCCTTGGTGAGGCTGTGCAGGTAAGATAATAAAAAATACATAAAATGTCTGAGCAAATTTCATCAAAATAAAAGCATTTAACAAATAAGATTGTCAACTTTCTTCTGCTGATTTGACTAAAAATTAAAAAAAAAAGAAATGTATGCAATTTGAGAATATTAAAACAGGCCCAATATGAATTCACTAAAGGCCTTACACAGCAGAGGAGAAAACCAAAGGCAAACATAATATATCTTATTTAAACTGACACAAGCTTTGTTTTGACATAACCTATGGTTACACTGTAGTTTTTGGAGACTGTAAATCAGATGTTTAGGAATGAAAAAGAAGAAAATAGAAGATCATTTTCTTCTTTCATAGAGTCTATTATTTTTCTCTGTATTTGAAAAAAAATTTTAATAATTTTTACACTGAAATTATACTTTGGCCATTAGTATTTTATTTCATGATATATCAAAATCATTAATTAAAGCAGATGTATAATAAATAAATAAATGTATTCCTCTTTCAGGGCAGTATCCAGTTACTGTACTCAAGCAGGCTGGTGTGAAGGGTCATGTGCAGCTCTTAAAATAACTGGTCTGCAAAGCTCCAACACTAATGCCTAATCCCATATCTTGTCCTGAGTATGTGGCCCTCTTCCCGGGGCTGCCCCATGTGACTCCTTGGGGCAAACCTACTTAGAGAGGTCTAAGGAAGCCTGCCCAGGGGAAGAGTGTCCTTGACAAAGACCTCACACTTTGGCAAGACTTAAATCTGGCTTCTTTTATTCAAATTATCTCAGAGCTGGTAAGTGGCAATTGGCCAATGCTCAGGCTGTCCCCACTGTCACATGTGGCCTGTCTTTCCACTGTGTCTTCTTCTAGATATACAAAGCGATTACAGCAGGCACGCCACCTATTGCTTTGTGTCACCCTCATGGAGTGGCTCTTATGCCACAGAGTTGTCCAAACCCATTGGCAGAAACAGATAAAATGGAAGCCAGGAGTCTCTGCCCACAGAGACAGGGACAAGTTATTCTCCTTAGATGTCTATAGAATGTGGCCAGCACACTGTTCATGATGTCCTCAAGTTCAGTTTTGGACAGAAACGGTCATACTTGTATGACACACACCCATTTGCCTCAGTTTCCCCCACTAGGCCTGCCCTGAGAGCTGGAGCCTGTATTTGCAACTTAGCACCAGCCCCTGCCCCACCCCTACCAGCCACACAACCCACATCAGCACTTTGAAGTTATTCTATATTTATATACTTAGATTGCATGCACAACCTGAAGACTTGAATGGATGCAAATGCAGGCAAAACAACAAGGAGGTAACAGTTTATAACAGGCAATAAATATTGGCAGGTATATATATACATATATATATGCTAACATTTGGTTCTTTGTTGAACAATTTTCATTAGAAGTAAAGGAACTCATTGTTAGCTCAATTCTGTTTCTTTTATTTGGGCCAAAGCTGCTGAAGGATGCTTTTTGGATGTAATGGTTGTATGTGTCAACCTGCCTGACTGAGTATTGGGAAAGCCCTTGAGAAAATGGTGCATGAGCCCTGCCCAAGATTTCACGTTATTCAGAGGCCTGATACTCATGAAAATGTTAAGTGGTTTCTCTCTGGAGGTAACCACAAAGTAAATAGCCAGAAATGAAACCAATCAAACCAACCAACCATTGAACATGTCAAAAAATGCTTTTGAGAAGAAAATGGTGTTGACTTAAAATGCAAAAGAACACAGGAAAATAGTCCATATTAAAATATACTCAATTCAGAAAGAACTTCATACAGAGATTTCTAACATTCTTCTTTCCCAAATCTTTGAACCTCATGGTGGATTTGTCCTAGACCTAATGCCCTTTTGTTTTCAGAAAAGACCCCAAATGGGAAAATTTTATTCTAGAATATAACAAGTAAATGTTGTAAATAAATATGTGTCATCTGGGAACACACAAGGGCTGCATGAGAGAGCATAGGCTGCATCAATTTAGGAATTGATTAACTTGAGGACAAAGTCTTATGTCAGACATATGCCCCATGCAGCTATCAATGTTCAATAGATACAGAGTTGAGATTAGTCATTGATTTTCCTGACCTGAGGGCCATGATGAATAACATGCTTTGAGGCAGATAATAGGACAGAATGATGGTAGAATATGATAGATCAAAATTAATGTCCAGAGTTCTTTCACAAGAAGCTTACATGTGAAAGGCAGCATATTTTGCATCTGGAATCATCTTATAAGTGTCTCTTAAACATCACGCAAGATGTAAAATGTCCAGTGGTGAGATCTAAGATTGTGGTTCCTCTGAGACTTCATCTTGGTTCACGTGTAGGTGGACACGCCAATCTAGACCAATTTTACCAATGTCCAAGGATATTGGGGGAAATTCAGCCAGATATCGGGCAAAATTCACCCCCGATATTTCACATAGTTTCTTTTCTATTTTCCCTAAGTGTTGGCCGGTCTGAGAAATAAAGGGACAGAGTACAAAAGAGAGAAATTTTAAAGCAGGGTGTCCAGGGGAGACATCACATGCTGGCAGGTTCTGTGATGACCCCTGAGCCATAAAACCAGCAAGTTTTATTAGTGATTTTCAAAAGGGGAGGGAGTGTACGAATAGGGTGTGGGTCACAGAGATCACGTGCTTCACAAGGTAATAGAATATCACAAGGCAAATGGAGGCAGGGCAAGATCACAGGACCACAAGACCGGGGCAAAATCAAAATTGCTAATGAAGTTTCAGGCACACATGGTCATTGATAACATCTTATCAGGAGACAGGGTTTGAGAGCAGACAACCGGTCTGACAAAAAATTTATTAGGCAGGAATTTCCTTGTCCTAATAAGCCTGGGAGCGCTATGGGAGACTGGGGCTTATTTCATCCCTACAGCTCAACCATAAAAGACGGCCGCTCTCCGAAGCGGCCATTTCAGAGGCCTACCCTCAGGGACGCATTCTCTTTCTCAGGGATGTTCCTTACTGAGAAAAAGAATTCAGTGATATTTCTCCCATTTGCTTTTGAAAGAAGAGAAATATGGCTCTGTTCCGCCCGGCTCACTGGCAGTCAGAGTTTAAGGTTATCTCTCTTATTCCCTGAACATTGCTGTTACCCTGTTCTTTTTTCAAGGTGCCCAGATTTCATATTGTTCAAACACACATGCTCTACAAACAATTTGTGCAGTTAACGCGATCATCACAGGGTCCTGAGGCGACATACATCCTCCTCAGCTTACGAAAATGACAGGATTAAGAGATTAAAGTAAAGACAGGCATAGGAAATCACAAGGGTATTGATTGGGGAAGTGATAAGTGTCCATGAAATCTTCACAATTTATGTTCAGAGATTGCAGTAAAGACAGACATAAGAAATTATAAAAGTATTAATTTGGGAAACTAATAAATGTCCATGAAATCTTCACAATCCACGTTCTTCTGCCATGGCTTCAGATGGTCCCTCCGTTCCGGGTCCCTGACTTCCTGCAACACAAGGAAGGATGAAAGAGCCAGTAATTCAGCCTGAAACTCGAGAAGCCAAAGTGGGGACTGAATAGCTTCACAGGCAAGCATTTAGTAGAATGTTCAACAGCTCCTTTAATACCTATAGACACAGAACATAAACTACCCTATGGAGTAACCAGCTTCTTCCCCTTAAAGGTGGTGAAATGATGAGGTCAGCTATCCCAGTATGATTTAATGCTGTATGGAAGTTCTAAGCAATACAGCTGGATAAAAAAGGATAGAAAAATTTTGCATGTTGAAGTGGAAAATATAAAATTATTCCACATTTTTGGCCCCCAAAACACAAGATGATCAATTATATGTATTAGAAGACATAATAGTTCAGTAGGAGTATGAGTCACAAAATAAATGTGCAAAAGTTAATTTTCTATTTACTAACAATTGCTGGTTCATATGTAACAACACAATGTGATCCGTTCACAATGACAGCAAAAATACAAAATACCTAAAATTTAAAAGAATATGTGGCACCCATATGGAGAAGACATAAAATTCTACCAAACAATGTAAAAAAAGACTGGAGTGAGTGGAGGGGTGTCCTATCATTTTGAAAATTGTATGTTCTATTTCTGTGTTAGAGATTACACTTAACACTTTTGCTTAACTCTTTAATGTAGAGTGAACTGTATCCTCTTCCTCCACATATGGAATTATTATGGAATTCTAACCCACAATCAAACAAGAACCTTCCTCTCCCCATTTCACTGCTTTCCCTCTTTACCCCAAACCTCCACCCTTCAGCCTTGACGCCTGAGCTTATGGGTTGCCTGGAGTCTCTGGAAGCTGATTCCCATGGTTGGTGTCCTGCTTAAGCCCATCCCTTCCTACCTCTGTGATCTTGGCCAGGGTTTTAATTCTTGGCCTTCAGTTTCCAAATCTACAAAATGATAATAGTAATAAATGCCTTTTAGGGTTACTGTGAAGATAAAGTGAGCTAACACACAAAAAGAGTTTAGAATAATGCCTGCTGCCACTTAAGACCATAATTAATGTGAACCTATTTTCCAGGGGTTTTAGTTCCAGATTGTTATTAATTTTTTGATTTCCAATTAACAGTTACTTAGGCTTAAATGAAAGTTTTATTGGTTCTTGTACTTACCAGTGTATCTTTCTTACTTTATAGTGTGTGTTACTTTTCTTCCCATGACTTGTGATAGTGTTTTGTTTTGTTTGTATGCATTTTCTACTAGTTTTTTTTTTCAGAGATGATCTATGGTTGCAAACTACGAATTTTTGCATATCTAGAAATCTCCCAGCTGAACACAAGTTTATGGAGTAGAGGGTGCTAATTTCAAAATCACAATAATTTTTTGTTTGAAAATTTGAAAAGATGACTCTATTGTCTTTTAGCATTCAGTGTGGCCAATCAGAACTGTGAGGAGAAGCAGATTATCATAGGCAAAGTTTTCTACCTCTGCCCTCCTTTTTAGATAGCTTTTCAGATTTTCTCATCATCTGTTACAGAATTTCAACACTTTATGTGTATGGTTTCTTCTTGCATTCTATCTTATTATAGTCTGAGAAGTCCATTTTTTCCATGCGTTTCTATTTCTATTTCTTCTTCTTCTTTTTTTTTTATTTGAGTATTTCCTCCCATCCATGATCTTTGTTCTTCCCTTCTAGAACTTTCATTCAGTGGGTTCTGGAGCTTACACATCTCTCCTGACTGTCTCCTTGTCTCAATGCCATCTTCCAGCTAATTGATTTGATGTTTAACTGTGTTAACTTTGCAATTTAACCCAGGGAGTTTTATTTATCTATTTATTTATTTTTGATTTTACTTTAGGTTCCAGGATGCATGTGCAGAACATGCAGGTTTGTTACATAGGTATACATGTGCCGTGGCGGTTTGCTGCACCAATCAACCCATCATCTAGGTTTTAAGCCCCACATGCATTAGCTATTTGTCCTGACACTCTCCCTCCCCCTCACCACCCACCCCCAACAGGTGCCGGTGTGTGTTGTTCCCCTTCCCTGTGTCCATGTGTTCTCATTGTTCAGCTCCCACTTATGAGTAAGAACATGTGGTGTTGGGTTTTCTGTTCCTATGTTTGTTTGTTGAGGATGATGGCTTTCAATTTCATCCATGTCCCTGCAAAGGACATGATCTCATTCCTTTTTATGGCTGCATAGTATTCCATGGTGTATATGTGCCACATTTTCTTTATCCAGTCTGTCATTGATGGACATTTGGGTTGGTCCCCATGGAGTTTTACATTTTTAAAATTGCAAATAATCCTATTTTTTATTTCTAAAATATGTTTTCCCCATTGCAACCTGTTCTTTTTCATTTATATTAGATGATATCTTAAATCTTTACAGATATTAATTATACTACTTTTAAAGCCTAATAGTTGCTACTTTAACCCCGTTTCTTCATGTGTCTGCTCTTCAATGCCTCTTTATTTTGATGCTGGCTTTTCTAATAATTTTGGTCATCTTGAGAGTCTGTGATCTCCTATCTGCAGATTCCATTTTGCTTTCCATATAATTGGAGATCATTGAGGATGGTGGAGTTGGTGTATAGCAGGTTCTCATTTTCTGGTGCACCCAATTATCACCAGTCATTCGGGGCACCTCTCTGCCTCTATGGCCCAAGCGGTCACCCTGGTGTCTCTAGACAGACCATGCTCCTGCTGCTTGACACAGGGTGGGGCAGCAGGCATTCTTTGTTCAGCATTTCTGAACATGCTCCCCCAATTAATCTCTATAGCTTCTGTTTCGTTTGCTCATTGCATTTGTTGCCTCTGAGCTTGGGGCATCCCTAGACATACTACAACATTTTCCAGCAAACTTTTTAGTTCATTTCTGAGGCTGCAATTTCCTCTGTTAAGATGAGCCAGGTTTCTGTCTTTCAGGAATTTCTCAAGGTTTCTGACCCACATGACACCTTCTACTTGTCTTCTGTCAGTTTTGTGAAATTTCTCTGTTAAACACATCAATTTTTTTTTTTTTAATTTCCAGGACCTGGGGGTGGGAGAAGGACAGGTACACATGCTCAGATGGCCATCATGGTCCCACCCAGAGGCAGATCTCTAGACCATAAACGGCTCCACCCATCTTCCACCTGGGTAGACTTGCCAGATAAAATACAGGGCGCTCAGTTACATTTAAACTTCAGATAAACAATGAATAATTGTATTAGTCTAAGTCTGAACTGTATTTTTACTAACAAATTATATATCTTCTGTTTATCTTAAATTTATATTTAATCTAAAAAAAACCTCAATGTTTCTCTGTAATTCAAATTCAGGTCCACATCCAGTATCTTTATTTGTTATATATGCAGCCCCACTCATGGGTATCTGTTGGACAGATACTACACTGACTGTAGGAGCACTTGTGTAATGGAGGGTGGGGAGGAGGAGAGAAGGATCTGAACTTTTGGGACGCTGATGCAAGAACCTCCTTAGAACCCCAGTGCTGTGGATCCATTCAATACCATCCACCCTGAGGACTACATTCAAGGAAATCCTAGTTCAACTGAGACTGACTCGCCTGGTACCAATCAGGCCGTTTCTTAATTACACCTTCAACGTTAAGCATATGAACAATCCAAATAACATTTAACTGTGATGGAATTTATAATGATTAATAAACTGATATATAATGATTAGCAGCACTTCAAACGTGCTACCATAAACTCTACAGAGTTATTTCTGGTACTTTTCTTGAAATGTAAAAGACTTCTTCAATAGCATTATTAAAACATGTTCATTAATGACACTTCTAGCGTTTCCATTTAGTGTCATTGACTTCAAAGGCGTTGATGTTGACTGTGACAGCCAGCCAGCGATTTGCCTACAGCCTCCTGATGACACACTACATAACAACCGGTGTGTTAAAATAAAGAGATCATGGAAAGAATTTCTTTATATTATTCTGACTGTGGGAGGCCAAGGAAATCATGTTGGTGGCTAATTCTTGTTGATGTATTTGTCAAATGGCTGTTAAGAACTGGGAACACAGCCTTCAGTTTTAGTTAGCAGAGGAACACAGAGCATGTGCTTTGCCCTAATCCTTGAAATTCAAGCTTTTTAAAAAGTTGTCTAAAATATAATGGTTTCAAGTTGAAAATCTGTTCTTTTTTCCTCTGAAGAATCTGTGCTGTCAATAATTCATTTTATCCTTTCCTTGTTATTGTGAAGTGGCAGGATTTGATTTAGTACTTCCTGGGACTCTGCCTTCCTGAATATGATTCTGTGAATATAGAATGAACTCCCAGCGCCTGTCTGGTTTGGAGTTCTGTTACTGCCTGTCTGTTGATACATATGTTGGCCACACAGCCTGTGTCAGGCAGAAAGAAGGAAACACCTCTGGCATGAACTGTATGTTTAGTGGGGTTTTTATTTGTCTATTCCCTTAAAAGCTGTTTTTTTCTCCTCACCCCCAAGGCTTTGTGTATTTATTTTTTAAAATTGCACTCATTTTGTAATATAAGCTGTTTAAATGTTTAGATCTAAGTTTCCTTTTTCTTCTGTATCTTTTGATATATAAAAATGTTTAAATCAAAGGCTTGGTTGGCAGGTACCAGGGTAAGGGGAACCAGAGAAGAAAAGGGAAGTAAAACTCAGGATCCATATTGCGGGATTTTCAGCCAACTTTAAATGGTTAGTAGGTTACTCTATGTCTGTACGTTTTTTTTTTTTGTCATGTTGTACTTGTTTATGGTACATAATCTCAAGTGAAGTCCATAGGCCTAATGCATAGTACCTCTTTATGCATGCAGAGCTTGTTCAGGCTTTTGTTATGCCTGGTATTTTTCAGTGTTTCCATTAATTTACCTCTTCCTGTTGTCTCTACATTCTGGTATGTCACTCTTTTAAGCATGATTAGCAAACAGAGCCTGGAATTGTCAGATACATTATGCGGATTGGATGAGAAATCTTTCCCTTACTGAGAAGTTGAGTTAAGAGTGAGGGAGAGGGGGTAAGGGGAAAGAAGTTGAGAAAGAGATCTATAGAGATACTTGGAAAGATAAATGGAGAAAGGTTGGAGACAGCCCCAAAGAGAGAACATGGTGGGAGAGAAAATAAGAGAGAGGGAGTTATAGAAGGAGAATGAAGAGAGATAGGGAATGAGAAGGTGAAAATCTTTGTCACTTAAATGCCACGAACAGGAAATCTCTTCAAAACTAAAGTGCTTCTGAATCTCAATTATTGGCATGGCAATTTAATGCAATATCTACCACAATAAGGTCACGACAGGAGAAAAAACTGAGCAGTCCTCTGATGTTTGAATTTAAGTTACTATGTGCTTATCATGAGTTTTTAAATTCCTAAGAATTTCATAGAGCAGAATTGGGAATGACAAAGGAAACAATCTCCATTCAGTTTGAGACTAAATGATCAGGAAAGCCCAGCTGTGTCAAGACAGAAGCCCCATACACACAAATCCCCTGTCAAAAGTAGTGGGTCACCAGGGCCCCTGCCTGGCTTCTTTTCTGTACCACTTCCTTTGCCAGGGGTGCTCTGTGCTGGAGCTGTTCCTCCTACCTTGTGAGAGCCACTTGTGTGGATGTCTCCCTGTCTCTGTTCAGTGACATCGTGATAGTAGTTTAATGTAGGCTGTGGTGGGAGTGTTTACACCATGGAAATTGGCACACACCACAGGTCAGGGCCTCTCCAGATGGGTGGTCATTAAACATTGGCTGGCACACCGCTGGGCATCCCCCAATTCCTTCCAGTGAGTGATATCCACATCACCTGTTATTGTATGCCCCAGAGGGGCTGTTTGTCCTCCCACCTCCCGCTCACCCAGAATCTTGGCCTTTAGGGGTGCTCACTCTAGGTAATGTCTTGTGTTTTTCCTTTTTCTTCCTTCCTCAATCAAGATTTATTTGCTCTGAGTTCCATTCCTGTAAACTGCTGCTCTACATTACGAGGCCTCCAGTTCCTTTGATCTCAGACCCCATAATTGTGCTGAGTTAATAAGATATTTTCCCTCCGTGCCACATTTGGACACATGCTATAGATGTCCTGGATCTTCTGGAGTAGGAAAAGTCTATAATTTAAATGGATGAAATGTCAGGCACTGTTCAGCTCTCAGCTCCTGGCACATTCACGGGCATCCCACTCTGTGCTCTACTGGACTTGGTGAGCACAAGTGCGATCACATTAAATGAGAAAAGAAAGCTATGTTTGGGTTGACAGAGGTAATTTTTGGGTCAGTGAAATTTCACGAGGCGCTGAAACTCTTTATGTTTCGTTGACTGAAACATCAGTTTGATTTTAGTGAAACAAAAGTGGTTTGGAGATGTGATTTCCATTTTGTGCTCTCATCAGGGATCTGACTGATCCCAGGTCTCCAAGGCCTGCGACAGACAGATGTGTGTGTGTGTGCATAAGAAATCTTGCTCCCCATGGTAGGGACATGCCGTTTGTTTAGATATCAAGGACAAGTCAATGGTCGGGGGCATCTTCACGTTGGAATCTTGTCGGTGGCCTTTCTATGATCTCCTGGTCTAAGTATCTGACTTTTTGTGAAGCCTCAGAGCTTGCCACCACCTGTAATTATTAGAAAATCTGGCCTCTAAACAAATAAGTGGAACCAAAGAAGAAAAAGGAGAGCAAGAAAGGGAAAAGGAAGTAAACTATATGCTAGAAATGGAAGTGCTAAGGTTATAAATACCTAAGGAAAGAGAAAATCTAGAGATTTTCTTAGGGAGAAATCTCTAGGATTTCTAATGGTTTGTCTCAGTGAACAGACTATGTTGGTTTAGATATCTTCTTCCTGATGATTTTTAAAAAAGAATCCCCATTAGCTATTGTAGTCTTTAGGGCTTTGAGTTCACCTCCCATTGACCACAAGAGAGTGATAGGGATACCTTCCACATTGTGATCTAGACCAAAATAAGCCACCAAAATAGGTCCACTTCAGGGACCTCCAGCAGTTCCTGCAGCCTAAATTGTGAGCAAAGTCAAAACAGGAAAGGTCTTGCATTTGCTTCATGAGATGTATATTTAACACCATGTTTTGGGCCGGGTGTGGTGGCTCATGCCTATAATCCCAGCACTTTGGAGGCCAAAGTGGGCAGATCACTTGAGGTCAGGAGTTCGAGACCAGCCTGGCCAACATGGTGAAACTCCATCTCTACTAAAAATACAAAGATTAGCTGGGCGTGGTAGTTACGCACCTGTAATCCCTGCTACTCAGGAGGCTGAGGCAGGAGAATCGCTTGAACTTGGGTGGCAGAGGTTGCAGTGAGCCAAGATCATGCCACTGCACTCCAACCTGGGCAACAGAATGAGACTCTATCTCAAAAACAACAACAACAAAAAAACAAAACCCCACATTTTCTAGTCTCTTAGTGGTTAAAGTAGGATTGTTCATCACTAACAGTAATAAAATGAGCATATCTATGTGTCCATGGCGTTAAATTTTACCTGATATAATTCATCCCTGTCTTGCCCTGGATTAGGGCTGGAAAGTTAGGGCAGGAACAGTGAGGACTGATGCTGACATGTCTAATTTACACACCCCCAATGCATGGATCTGTTCTGTGTGAGGCACACGTGTAAGTGATGAATGTTCCCAGACTGTTTCCCTCCTCTGAAGGCTCCAGGACCACTTGAACTGCACATCCTCCAGCTGAAAGGCACTAAGAGCAGATTTGTGATGTATAATTTTCCTGATTAATTGAAGAATAGACATGGCGTGTTCATACTCACAAAAGCAGAGTCGCCACCAAAAACGAATCTAATTGGCCAAATAACTCTAGGGTCTCATTGCCTGCAGCCTTTCCTTTATTGAATTATTAATGCTGTGTTCCCCTCCCCACCCCCAGAACAGCAGCAGCTAAGGACTGATTTGTCTCAGGTAGTTAATATTCTCCAATCAGTTGTAAATAGATCTAAGGACTTGCTATGCTAAGTTATAGCTATATTATTTGCTAAGCCTTCAAAACAGCTTTGGATTCAGGGACATAGTAAAAAGTTAACTTATTTTTAGCCTCAAAAATATATTTTGTTGCTTTCCTATAGTCCGAACCATTGGTTTTTACTGGGAGTGATTTTGCCCTCAGGGGACATCTGGCAATGTTTAGAGATGGTTTAGGTGTCACAACTTGCCCTTGTGTGTGTGCTATTGGTGTCAAATGTGCAGAGGCCAAGGATGCTGGTGAACATCCTACAATGCACAGGGAAGCCCCCGGAACGGAGAATTATCTGGAATGTCAGCAGTGCTGTGGTGGAGAACTCTCGGTTTAAATGAGGAGAAAAAAGAGAACATTTATCAGAGGATTTCTTAGGTGGGCAGTTCATTCATTCTTTCAAGAATTATTTTGTGAGTGCCTGTTATACTAATGCATTACCTCCACCACCTTAGAGGTGATGTGTGTGATCATCAACCTCCTCTCCCTGCAGCCTTCTCTTATCAACACCCTCTGGTGACACTAGTGAGGGAGTGGCCATCTCCAGGGTGCCTCCCAGCCCAAGGTGCTCCTCCAGCGAACAGGTTGTATACATGATTCTTGATAGGGAAATGGAGCAAAGATTTCCCTTCTTCTGAAATCCTGGTATGAAGGGAGAATTAATACCCGAAGAAGATTTATTCCTTACCACAAATGCCCCACATCATGTTGCCAATAATAACCACTTCCATTTCTGAATTGTATTAAGTCCAGGGAACTGTACATACATTCTTTCTACCCACACAACATTCCTACAGGGTAGATGTTGTTACAGATGAGGAACCTGATGCTCCGATACTCCAGGTGGAACACTTATAAGCTGCAGAGCCCACGTCCATGGCTTTGCTTTGCCTGCCATCCTGCCATCCCTTATTGTAGAAAGGTTCTGCTTTTTTTTATTAAGTTTTTTTTTTTTTCATAGACATGGTCACACTAGGTTGCCCAGGCTGGAGTGCCATAGCACGATCATAACTCACTGACCTCAAACTCCTAGGCTCAAGTGATCCTCCTGCTTTAGCCTCCTGAGTAGCTAGACTAATACAGCCATGTGTCACCATGTAGGTTAGTCTGTTTTCACACTGCTGTAAAAAAACTGAGACTAGGTAATTGATAAAGAAAAGATGTTTACTTGGCTCACAGTTCTGAATGGCTGGGGGGCACTCAGGAAATTTACAATCATGGTGGAAGATGAAGGGGAAGTGAGGCACATCGTACATGTAGGCAGCAGGAGAGAGAGAGAGAAGTGCCACACTTATGCCATCAGATCTTGTGAGAACTCACTATCACGAGAACACCATGGGGGAAACTACCCCAATGATTCAATCCCTTTCGCCAGGTTCCTCCCTCAACATGTGGGGATTACAATTCGAGATGAGATTTGGATGGGGACACAGAGCCAAGCCATATCATCCCATCCCTGGCCCCTCCTAAGTCTCATGTCTTTCTCACTTTTCAAAACACAATGATGCCTTTCCTCAAAGTCTTAACTCATTCCAGCATTAACTCAAAAGTATAAGTCCAAAGTCTCATCTGAGACAAGGCAAGTCTCTTCCACCTATGACCCTGTAAAATCAAAAGCAATTTAGTTACTTCCAAGATACAATGGGAGTACAGGCATTGAGTAAATGTTCTCATTCCAAAAGGGAGAAATTGGCCAAAACCAAGGGCTACAGGGCCCATGCAAGTCCAAAACTGAGCAGGAAAGCCATTCAATCTTAAAGCTCCAAAATTATCTCCTTTGACTCCATGTCTCACATCCAGGGCACACTGGTGGAACTGGTGGACTCTCAAGCCCTTGGGCAACCCTGACCCTGTGGTTCTGCAGGGTACAGCCCCTGTAGCTGCATTCACCGGCTGACATTGAGTTCTTGCAGCTTTTCCAGGTGCACAGTGCAAGCTGTCATTGGATCTACCATTCTGGGGTCTGGAGAATGGTGGGCCTCTTCTCACAGCTCTACTAGGCAATGCCCCAGTGGGGATTCTGTATGGGGCCTCCAACCCCACACTGCCCTCTGCATTGCCTGAGTAGAGGTTCTCCATGAGGGCTCTGCCCCTGCAGCTGACTTATGCCTCGACATCCAGGTGTTTCCATACATCCTCTGAAATACATGCGGAGGTTCTCAAAGCTCAACTCTTGTTTTCTGTGCACATGAAGGCTGAACACCACGTGGAAGCTGCTAAGTCTTGGGGCTCTTCTGAAGCAATAGCCCAAGCTGTACCTTGGCCCCTATAGTCATGTCTGTAGCTGGAGTGGCTGGGATACAGTGCATCATGTCCCAAGGCTGCACAGAGCACAGGGGCCCTGGGCCCAGGCCAAGAAACCATTTTTCCCTCATGGGCCTCAAGGCCTGTGATGGGAGGGCCTGCCATGAAGATCTTTGAAATGCCTTGGAGACATTTTCCCCATTGTTGCTTATGCAAATTTCTGCAGCTGGCTTGAATTTCTCCCTATAAAATGTTTTTTTCTTTTCTACTGGATGGTCAGACTGCAAATTTTCCAATCTTTTATGTTCTGCTTCCCTTTTAAATATAAGTTCCAATTTTAGATCATCTCTTTGTGAACACATATGACTATATGCTGTTATGAGCACCCAGGCCACATCTTGAGTGCTTTGTTGTTTAGAACTTTCTTCTGATAGATATCCTAAATCATCTTTCTCAAGTTCAATCTCTAGGTCCCTAGAGCAGGGGCACAATGCCACCAGTCTCTTTGCTAAAGCATAGCAAGAGTGACCTTTGCTCCAATTCCTAATAAGTTCCTCATCTCCATCTGAGAGCACCTCAGCCTGGACTTGATTATCCACATCACCATCAGCATTTTGGTCAAAACCATTCAACAAGTCTCTAGGAAGTTCCAAACTTTCCCCCATCTTCCTGTCTTCTGAGCCCTCCAAACTGTTCCAACCTCTGCCCATTACCCAGTTCAAAGGTTGCTTCCACATTTTTAGGTACATTTATAGCAATGTCCCACTCCTGGTACCAATTTCCTGTATTACATTTTTTTTCACTGCCAAAAAGAACTATCTGACACTTGGTAATTTATAAAGAAAAGAGATTTAATTTACTCACAGTTCTGCATGGCTGGTGAGGCCTCATGAAACTTACAGTCACAGCAGAAGATGAAGGGGAAAAGAGGCACGTCTTACATGGTGGTGAAAGAGAGAGAGAGAGAATGAGAAGGAGAATGAATCACACTTTTAAATCATTATATTATGAGAACAGCATGGGGAAACTGTTCCCAGGATCCAGTCATCTCCTACCAGATTCCTCCCTCCCTTGATATGTGGGGATTAAACTTCGAGATGAGATTTGGGCAGGGATACAGAGCCAAATCATGTTACCATGCATGGCTATTTTTTTATTTTATTTTGTAAAGACATGGTCTTGCTATGTTGCCTAGGCTAGTCTCAAATTCCTGGCCGCAGGTGATCTGTCCTCTTACCTTGGCCTCCCAAATTGCTGGGATGACAGATATGAGCCACCACATCTGGCACAGTTCTGCTGTTTTCTAATGACAATGGGTGTTTTTATTTTGCCTTAGTAGATGTTGTGGTAAAGATGATGGAAAAGTATGTCACCTGAAATGAAGAACAGGCATTTAAAAAATAATAAGGCATAGTGTGCAGAAGCGTGGGTAAGGTGAGAGATGCGTTAGGCAATTGCGCTGGAGAGGCAGAGCCCAGGGTGGTTTGAGCTCTGTGTGGATGGGAATCATGACTCCATCCAGCCTATCTTCAGCGGGCTGTTGCTCTTCCCATATCCCTCCTGGTACCTGGCATGGAGGCATCAGTCTCCTTTAGCTTTTATCAAGAAACGAAAAAGGCAGCTAACAGTATGAAAAGCTGTTCAGCTTCACTCAGAATGAAAGAAATTTAAACTATCAACTATTTTTCACCTATTAGCTTGGTAAAGATTTAAAAAAAAAAAGTAAACCCCCAACATGTGCAAGGGTTGACGTAACTATAATAGCTCTTTGGTGCTTTAGGAAGTTTCTATCAACATTAATTGATCTGACGCTTCCACTTCTGGGGATTTATCTTGAATTTATGTCCACCTAATTGCACAATTGTAGATGTTCATTGCTTTTTTATTTTTAATCGTGGAAAAAACCCTAAATGTCCACAGAAGCGACCTGGTTAAATAAAGCACAGAGTAATGTACGGCCTTTAAATGGAATGATGTATCTATTTTTGCAAACATGGAAATATCTATTATATGTGAATGAAGAGTGAATGAAGAAAGGTATTAAACAGCATGTATAGCCTAATATCTCCTTGCATAGATATTTTTGATCATTAATGCATGGATATGTTTCAAAGAATATACATTGACTTGTTCTCATTAGCCACCTCTATAAAATGAGTTGAAGTTTGGGAATGGAAGGGAGATTTTCTTTCCAACTGTGTCATTCTATAGTTTTAAAGATAACTGCCATATGTTAGTTTAAAACGTGAACACTTTTAATCAAAATCACATTAATGGAGCACTTACTAATTGCCAGGTGCTTTGCTTGGCACTGATAATACAAATATGAATGAGACTCTTTTTTCCTGCTATAGAGTAGCTTCCAGTCAAACTTTTAACAATACCAACTGGCTAAATTAACTTTATTTTTCATTTTGGGATCCTTAGTTACTTTGTTGCTCAGGACAATTAGGTTATAATGTAGATAATGCCACTAGGTATTATGCAGATAAATTTTTCTTGCATATTTGTAAAATCATTTGAAAACTTTTATGAAATGGAAAATAAATGTTACTTTAAAGGCTGCATTTTCATTAAAACTTATTCTGTGTTTGTCCTGCTTTGACCTGCTCAAAATTAGAGAATGTATTCACAGAGCCTCTACTACTCAACAGACACCCATGGATAAGAAGGACACGGTCCTTTCTTTGGAAAATCTAACCAAGGCAATAGACAACAAATAAGAAAATAAAGACGTTGGTACATAATTAAACTTGAGATAAGGGCGATGGGAGAATAGGCATGGTGAAGATTTTGACACGGTGGGCCACAAAGGCCTCTGTGAGGCCATGACATTTAAAAGCAGATGTAGACCAGGTGTGGTGGCTCATGCCTGTAATGCCAGCACTTTGGGAGGCCAAGGTGGGCAGATCACCTGAGGTCAGGAGTTCGAGACTAGCCTGGCCAACATGGTGAAACTCAGTGTCTACTAAAAATGCGAAAATAGGTGGTGCATGCCTATAACCCCAGCTAGTCGGGAGGCTGAGGCAGGAGAATCACTTGAACCTGGAAGGTGGAGGTTGCAGTGAGCCGAGATCGTGCCGCTGCACTCCAGCCTGGGTGACAGAGTGAGACTCAGTTTCTAAATAAATAAATAAAAGTAGACGTGAAGAATAAGAAGGAACCAAAAGTACAAGAATGGAGGTGGGTTCCAACACGTGAAGTCCCAGAGGCAGGAAAAGGCTCACCTGTTTCAGAAACCAATGGCCTTTGAGGGTTGGCTGGTGTGAGTTGGTATGGCCAGAGTGTCTTGGGCGAGGGGGTGAGGCAGGAGAGGTGGGTAGAGCTGGATGACATGGGGCCATGTAGGTGGCAGTAAGTTTCACTGAGTTACCACCGTACAGAGTGGAAGCAGCCATTTCTACTCTGATGATGGAAATGATTCTGCAGTCACGGGCACATTCAGTTCACTTTGAGCTAGAAAAAGATGCATGCCACTGTGCCTTGCATGTGATGGGTGTTTCTCTTTCAATTTCTTAGTGAATGGATAAATCTTTAAAACATGTATAGACTCTTTGAGATGAAATGCCAGAATGCCCTATTTTTTTTTTTTTTTAAGCATACTTCTCACATGTGCCTATTTACTTTTAGGTCTTTTTCAAGCCAGACTCCTGTTTCCTGGTGGGAAGGCTCTGTCCTTTGATTCATGCCTCTCACAGCTGGTTTCCCCATGTGTGTCTGAGCCCTCCCCCAGAATCCCTTTAAGCCGGCAGATGTTTTGGGTTAGCCTTGGCTTCAGGCATACCCCCACTCCACACATCTCATTTGCACCTGGCCTCAGCTGGGTGTACAGGAGTGGCCTTCTATGGGATGCTTGGACTCCACGTAAGATCCTTTCTCTCATTGATCAATCTGATCATCAGGACCCAGCCCTGACGGGCAGAATTCTTCACCTCGGAGAGGCCTTCTTTCTCTCAGCATCCTTGCCTTTTATTAGCCCCTCCTTTATTATACTCTCCACCATCTTTCTAATATTTAAAAAAAACTCATTTGACATTGCTTTTTGTGGGTGGACGTCCGTGATATATCTTGCATGCCCCATATGTTGTGGAGTGGGCATTCCATTCCTATCTGTTGTATGATCTTGCTTCTCACCAGCATGTTTTGACTCCATGTGGTCACCCTGTCTTTTGATCACTGATTCATGGCTCTGCTTTTTCAGCAGTTGGACTCCTGTGCTGCTCATCTGCTCCCCTCCCTCCAGCTCATGAGACCACATGGCTTCTCCAGCACTTGGATATTCATGCCTGGTATCCTCATGCTGACACATATGTGCCCTTCTCTGCCAGTTTGCAGGGCTGAGTTTTTCCAGAAGCCCTTCTGCCAGTCCACCCACGGCCATGCACACCACATTCCCGCAGCCCATCTCCTTGAGCCTGTTTCTTTCTCTTCTCCTTTACTCCTCCCCAGCCCCTCCTCTTCAGCTCCTTCCCGCCTTCTTTCCTCCTCTCTCTCCTTCCTTATTCCTCTTCCCAGTGAATATATTGAGCCCTAGGTTTGGCCAGAATTTTGGGGTAAATTCTACATACCGTACCTGCTCTCTGCCTTCGTCTTGGTAGCCTGATCCCCGGTGGCTGTTCCTGGAGAGTCAGAACCAGGGTCACAGAACCCTGCTATTTTACTGGTCTTTGTGGGCTTATTGGTTGGTTGGTAGTTTTTTAAATTTTTATTTATTTATTTATTTATTTTTAACCACTGATTGCCATATGCAGCCAATAGGTTTTATTAATTAAAGAAGTATTAGTCACCAGTAAAACTGTTACAGGTAGAGTTTTTAAGTTCGTTTTTGTTATTGTAAATCATTTACTTGACTAGGTGATTTGGTAGTTCTTTTCCCTGCTGACTTTTATCGTTCTTATTTATTATGTAAATAGACAAAATACAGAAAAAAGAATGAACAACTTAAAATATGGGGCAAAGAAACGGCCACCGGTAAGGAAATGATGAAATGAATAATGCTACATACAATACATGAATATTATGCAGTTGTTAAAATTCTGCTTTTAAAGGGTTTCACTTTATATGCATAGAAATATATCCTACACATAACTTATTCAATAAATACTAATTCTATATAAGTATATGTATTTTATATATTTTTCTATATACTTCTATAATTTTGAATAAAGATTAGAAAGAAATGCATCAAAATGATAGTGATGATTATCTGTAGATGCTCAGATAGTGAATGCTTTTTTCCCTTTCTTTTATTACATTTTTCTAGAACTTTTACAGTGGACATATGCAGCTTGCACAATGAAGAAAAGCAGATCTATGAAAACGTTAGGAGACTATCTGTGAACAAAATTGTTATTATACAGTTTTCTTGACTGCTTCCTCATCACCTCCCAACCCTCAAGCCTCCTTCAGGATCTGCCATTTTAGACAATTTCTTTGGCTTTTGCCCCAGACTGAGCTAAGGATTGTTTCTGTGTCTATAGAACAATACAGGGAAAAATACGTTCTAGCCTCAATAAAACAAACTCTGTCCTTTGAACACAAGGCAGGAACTTTTCATTTCAAACCTTATTCTCACAGCACAGAATTGATTTCCAAAGTCATGTAATGCTATCAGAGGGTGCCATAAAAGAACAAGAATCAAAACAAAGAGTCTTCCAGGGCACTAGATGATGTCTTTCCTATGCTCAAAAGTGTCATGAGGCAGATAGAAGAAAAACCAAAGCCAAAACAAAACCTCATGCTGCCAAGTTTTAGAGAAGAGGTGGAGGAAATATTTCCCAGAGGACGAATGCTGTCAGAAAACATGATTGGTTTTATGTATTTGAGAGATAGAAGCAATGAGTTAATAGTCAATAGCTTTTTTTAAATTAAAAATATGTAGCCAGATTCTTAATAATTTGCATTATAGATCTTACACTGTATAAAGCATTCAATCATTTTTCTAAGAGTAGCAGGTTGTTACTTTTTCTACTTTTCTGCATTCTTCCTTCAAGAAAAATTGGAAATAAAAGCATACCCCAGAGCATTTAATTTTGAGCAAATGAGTTTGCTTGTAACTGCATCGTTTAGCTAGGTATTTAATGAATCTTGTTAAAAGGGGTACATGCAGACTTATTGGTTGCAAAGATTGTTAATAGCAACAGTTATTCAACTTAACAAACTTTGACTTATAAAACTTATCTAGGATGCATATTTTGGATATTTAAAAACTCTCTTTCTTTATGTTTCTAACAAACCAGTTTCTGATCGGACCGGTTACTTTGGTAAAAATGTTTTTTTAATTGTCCTAAGTTATTTCTAGTCTTAAATCAAACATTCCTATTCTTACTTCTGCTAGTACTGAAAAACTTCCAGTCTTTCTGGTGGATTATGGATTGGTAGGAAGGGCCACACCATTCTCTCTCTAATTAACTCACTCAATTAGAGAATTAGAATACAGAATACAATTAGAATACAGGAACCTCTGGAAGGCAATTCTAGGCTATCTCTGAGCAGCTTTACTTGGCCTGGTTCCTCTTCAGATACCCAGTTAGGCAGTATTTCAAGGAGACTCCCAAGAAGGGTCCATTAGGAACTGAGACATCAGCCTCAGACCCCATCACTCGTTCATACTCAGGACACTCATATTACTGTTCTTGTGGACTTAGGTGTATGATATACGGATGTGAGAGGAATTGGGTTCTCCTGGTTCCTAAATTAGACTCTACCTCAGTTAGCCCTGACCTTTTCCAAGGCAGAAAGCAGAGTCAGTTCTCAGAGGATCCTGAATGAGGGTTTTGGCTTCAACATTACATTGTTTTTCTTTTCAGCTACCTACTCTACTTGAGAAAGCCCTCCTCATTGTAACTATTGTTAATGTTTTGATAAAAAATAACTAGGATCTATTTTTCCAGCTCTATGGAATGGACTAATAAGCTACTCATATTAATTTCTGCATCAGTTTCTATGGGCCAGTTTGCTGTAACAACCCCTAAATCTCTGCAGCTTCAAACAACAAATGTTTGTTTCTCATTTGTGCTTCATGTGCCTCTGGGCTTGCTAGAGGTGCTCGTTGAAGAGGTCTCTCTTTGGGAGGCAGGTTGATTTCTGGGGTAGCTGTCATCCTGAGAGTTGCTGGTGACTGTTAGGGAAAGAAGAGAACATGGCATATGGTCCATTGACCCTGGGAAGGCTTTCATCCAGAGGAGGCATGGTTTCCTTCCACTTACATCTCATTGGCCAGAGAAATCCTGGGACTATGGCCAACTTCGAAGAGGTGAAGAAGTGGGAGGAAGACTGGACAGCGCTCATGGATACTGTGATTCCTGTATGAGTTTTTTGTTTTATGTGATAGACATTGTTACCCTTACCTTTACGTATGTCATGTTGTCTCATTCACTTCTCACATGAGCTGGGAAATACAATGATCTTTATTTTACACATGCAGCTTACTGAGGGTAAGGACTCAAGAGGTAGTCGTACTTCCTGGACAGAGTTGGTTGTAGAATCTAATTTTGTTTATTTCCCCAGAGCCAAATCTCTTAGTCATTGTATAGTATTGCTGCATAATTTGTTTGAAGCCTACACTACAAGAACAAGGAATTTGCCACTTCTGAAACTTCTTTGTGCAACCTGGGGACATGCCCTAACATCAAGGGAATAGAGTTTCCAGCCTGTGGAATTGAGATTACCTTCTTTCTCCTTGTGAGTCAAATACCTATGCTACCTCTTTATGACCTTGTTTGAAATAGCGGAACTCCCCCTAATATGCTCATCTTAAGAGCTGCCATTTCTTGAGGACTTACCATGTCCAGACGTTGGAATTACCCTTCTGCATGTACTGTCTCTTTTAGTTCTCCCTCTTTTTCATTTCACAAATGAAGATTGGGTTTGCCATTTTGGGCCTGCTCAAAGTTGTACACATCTTAAATTGTAGACTCAGGAATAAAAGCTACATTTGTCTGGCTCAGAGCTTGCCCTCTTAAACATGTGTTCCTCAAGATTTAAGTAAAAGTACTCCAAATATCCAAGGTTCTTACAAAATGCTTTTAATACAAGCCTGCTGGGGGTTCATTGCATGCTGAAGGTTGCCTTGGAGCTAGCATCAGAAACATTTCTGCCATGTATAATTTGGAAGAAGAAGATTAAAAAAAAATCATGAACAAAAACATTCTCTTGTCTACCCTGCTCAGGGTCTCTAGCACTTTTAGTTTCCAGTGATATCCCAGTGGGATGGAACAGATGGCCTAGGGCCGGCATCCTAGCTCCAAACCTAGGAACAATGACCTGGAGCGAGTGAGTGAATCTTTCTGAGCCTCATTTTTCTCGAATGTGAAACGGGGACACCTTGCTTGCAAAAATCTTGTACATGAGTTGTTTTTATGGTTGCTTAGTAGAAGGTGGTGGCTATTTTGGAGATGGGTAAACATTACCTTTCTCTGTTCTCTGGTAGCCCTCTCTCACTACCCCAAATAAACATTCCATATAACTAAAATCTAGGCTTTAAGCATGACCTTAGGCTAAATTCACTAGCCACTAATTAAAACCCATTGCTGGCCGGCTGCGTTGGCTCACACCTGTAATCCCAGTACTTTGGGAGGCCAAGGCAGGCGGATCACAAGTTCAGGAGTTCGAGACCAGCCTGAACAATATGGTGAAACCCCGTCTCTACTAAAAATACAAAAATTAGCCAGGAGTGGTGGCGGGCGCCTGTAGTCCCAGCTACTCAGGAGGCTGAGGCAGGAGAATCACTTGAATCTGGGAGGCGGAGGTTGCAGTGAGCCGAGATCGTGCCACTGCATTCTAGCCTGGGCGACAGAGAGCGACTTCATCTCAAAACAAAACAAAACAAAAAACACCGTTGCTACTCTCAAGCCCCACCAAGATAGAAATTTTGGAGGCTCAGAAAAATGAACCTCTTACAACATATGAAAGTGGAAAGCGGTAGAATATGATGGAGAACGATGTGACAGTAGGTATGAAGTGCTTTAAATATGTATGAATCCATTTACTCAGTGGCTCTTCTTCTAAAATTTTGAAATTAATAGAAATAGTCATGAAAAGAGATGTTTATCTGGTGTTGTGATACCAGTAATTTGAAACCCCAAACTATCGTGTAGCTGGAGATTGGCTGAGTAAATGGATGCCACCATTTGATGGGTTGCTATGTAGCCATTTAAACCAGATTTTTGAATAGTATTCAAGGATTTGAAGAAATACAGATAGCATGAATTTTATATAGTATAAATGTATTTATATGCATGAATATTTACAGGTAGGATGCACCCCCAAGTGTTACCAGAAATCACTTATAGTAGTAGGAAGAGTTCACACTCTACCATTTTCTTTTTACCATTTCATATTTTCCAAAATTTATTTATTTAGAAACATATTGTAATTTATTAAAAACCCTACTAAGGACTGTTTAGTTCCCAAACCTACACTTTTTAGGTTAACCTGGAAAGCCTTAGAATGTAGGAGCCACCATTTGGGAGCAGCCCTGGGGAAGCTGGTCCCACTCTGGGTGAGATTTGTCAAAATCCTACAGTAGACGTTCCAGTAATGAAGGCGTCTGTCTAACATCTCAAGTCAGACATTTCTAATTGGGCAAAATTACTGTCATTTACTGTTATTAAAGCTGCAACAAGAAAAAAACCAACAATGCCTGCTTCTGTCGCAAGTTCTGTTCTGAATCATGAGAGTCTCTTTCCCGGACCCTCCCTGCCGTTTTTGTGGCAGCATGAGTCAGTGGAGCAAGGGGCAGCCTGCTGTTGAGTCTGGACTTGGTAGTTACCAAGATGTGTGTAACGCTGATCTTCCTGTAGCCCTGAGCAAGGCCTCTTACAGCTCTCTGTGCTCCACGTAATAGGGATAATAATATTTATTTGCTTACCTAGCCCGCTGGGGTGTTGTAAAGATTAGTTAGACTCTGCTAGTCAAAGGACTTTGAAGTTTTAGTGCCCCGAATGGCGCTATTACTAATAAAGCTTTACAACTTTCATCTGCAGTGTTTCCTTATTTGTAGCATTTGGTAATTCTGCACAAGGAACCAGCCTCCCGCAGGCAGGAAGCCAGACCCATGCTGGGCCAGGGCGGGCTTAGGCCTGCCTAGACCTTCCGCCCACCTGGGCTCTCACCTCCAGGCACAGAGCTGCTGCTACCTGCCTCAGCTTGATCCTGGCTTAGAGGCTCCTGGTGCTTGTTTACCAGATTCTGTCCAGTTGGAAAGCCACCCATGCTTACAGTCCTCTAGTCTGTGCCAGGAAACAAAGAGCTTTTTCCAGGTATACCCACTTGGCCAGCCGAGGTGTTCCTCAACATGGCATGGACAAACAGAACTTTGGAGTCCTCCAGTGAATACCCTGAAGTTCTCACCCATGGAAGTGGAAGGTGCCTGGAGTTCTAACCTGGGAATAAGCAAAGGCTCATCAGGCCTCAGAACAGTTCATGCAGCCGGGTGCGGTGGCGCACGTCTATAATCCCAGCACTTTGGGAGGCTGAGGTGGGTGGATCACGAGGTCAAGAGTTCAAGACAAGCCTGGCCACGATGGTGAAACCCCGTTCCCTACTAAAAATACAAAAATTAGCCAGGCACAGTGGTGGATGCCTGTAATCCCAGCTATTCAGGAGGCTGAGGCAGGAGAATTGCTTGAACCCAGGAGGCGGAGGTTGTAGTGAGCCTAGAGATCACACCACTGTACTCCAGCCTGGGCAACAGAGCGAGACTCCATCACAAAAAAAAAAAAAAAAAAAAAAAAAGAACAATTCATGCATCTCATCTCCCTGTTCTTGGCATCTGATTCTTTTAGCTCAAAAGATGAGAAGGTCTGAAACTTTGTCTCTGGGGAAGGCTATTGGTTTGGACAATGATTTATGAGGATGCCTTTCTGCCTTTTGGTGCCCACTAAGAATAACAAAACTCTTCTCTGCATTGTTACTGCCAAAGCTCATTCTCCTTTTCCCTCACATCTGCCCACTCTTGTGATAAATCTGAGACACACCAATCCGAAAGGGCAATCTCTCTCTTGGCAATGATTTTGAAGAGTATTTCAGAAACGCTCATTGGGAGTGGATGCCAATTATTTAATGCTGAGTGGGAAGAGGAGGAATGAGAAAAATCAGCCAAGTACACAAATGAAACCAAGCCCAGATAATTAGCTCTGAAATGTTTATGATAAACATGGAAAATAATAACTTTATAGTAATGTAAGAGCAGATTGTATTCATTTAATGACTTTTTGGTAATTGGATTTCCTTATCTTTGTCTATAAATACACATATCTAGTTTCCCAAACTAGAAATCTCAGAATCATTCTGTTTTACCCTTTTTTTTTCAAACCCCCTCTCTAACAGTCACAAAATTCTATCTCATAAATAACTTCACTGCTCAATAGCTCTTCAATAGCCCTGCTTTTCCATCCTCTTCAACCACGTTGAGAGTGTGAGGCATGATTTTCACTGCCTGGGGACTTTTCTTTTTCCTACTGGGTTAATCCTGTTTCCCAGTGATCTCTACATTGGTACCCAGGTATCTGTGTGTAGAGTTGCTCAGATACTTGCACCCCCAACTCTCAGACCTTGCTGGCTTGACATTACCCTCAAGAGAAAGAAATGTTAAGGCCTTCTTGGTCAATAATTAGCATCGGTTTAACTTGTAATTTCTCTCTGAATTCCTCACTGGGTCTTCTGTGGTTAGCAACACTGGACTTCTCTCTGAAGTTCTCTTCTCACTCTCTCACTTCAGTGCCATGCACGCTCGTCTTTGTGTTTGGGGAACCTGTTCAGATATCACCTTATCATTCTGGGCATGACTTGTTGTTTTTCCCAAGGACCCAAAACAATAAAAAGTAATGAAATACCTACATGGCAGTCAGCCCAGTGGAATAAAGATGGAGAATAAAGTCATCTTCTGTATCCATGGGGGATTGGTTCCAAGAACCTGTGGATATCAAACTCTGGATGCTCAAGTCTCTGAGAGAAAATGGTGTAGTGTTACCATATAACCTGTGAGCATCTTCCAATGTGCTTTAAATTATCTCTGGGTTACTTATATCCTGTGGGATGCCTATACATCATTTCATTTGCTTGGATTCAACATAGTATTTGGCACATGGTGGATTCAAGTTTTGCCTTATGGCACTTGTGGAATTTCTTTATCCCAATTACTTTCCATCCCTGATTGTTGAATCCACAGATATGGAACCAATGGATATGGAGGGCTGACTGTATTAATGTATCTTGGCACATGATAAGTCTCTAAATGCTCCTTTTTGATGCATAAATTTCTCCCAACCATTTCAAGATAGAAACATGGAGTCTCTTTTGGGAAAATCTATAAGTTTCAGCCCTTGGGAGAGTCACTATATTTTACATAAGATTCTTATTTCAACTTGAAAATTACGGAAACTCTTGAATACTGACCCACAGATAAGCAGAAAGTTTCATAGGGATCATCTGGTAACACGTTAACAATGAGACTGTGTTCCCATACCCAGAGGTCCTGATTCAGCAAGTCAGGAGCAGGCCTGGGGCCCAGCATTTTGACATTTTCTTATTCTGTTGGGGAGCAAGAATCCAGAATGAAATAACCTCATGTTACACAGTTTTACAGCTCGTTCCAGGTGACTGTAGTTGGGGCTCCTTAAAGAAGCATTTCAAGGAAGCATTTTTGGGATTACTAGGAAACACGAGCCACAGGTCCGCACACGCTTACAGACCATCGTGCTGGATGGAAAACTCAGACCGCCCTTCATGGTGGCTGCAGACCGCTGTGGGATTTGCCACTGGCATCTGCTCCAAAAGAGACCTGAGTGCTTTAGGACTAAGGATCTTGTTCCAGAGAACAGTGACCACACAGTGAGCAATCATTTGTGGGCTTTTGTGGCACTTTCTTCCATTTTATTCTGTTTTCCACTCAAAGGAGGCTGTGATAGTCTACAAGCTTCCATGCCAGGGCTGGGGCTGCTGCCGGCAGATGGCATCCAAGCCTGGGGCCCAGCTCCCTCAACGGGGGCTTTGGAATTTCAAATGGATTGGAAAACCCCATTTTAACTCTAATTTGACTGAAAATCAACACCTACTGCTTTCTAAAAAATATATTGAATGTGACTTAAAAATATGTTATTAAAATTATTTAAAACATGATTGAAAAGGGGTACGTGAGTATAGTAAATGGTTCAAATAATAGGAAAGTGTAAACAGTTCCCTCTCCAGAGGCAAGCACTATTAACATCTTAACAGTTCTTTCCAGAAATTTTCTGAGCCGATGGAAACGTGTGTAGGTATGCATACTCTTAGTAAGACATGGGAGTTTAGACATTATTCTGGCTCCTGCTTTTTTCCTGTAACTATTTATCTTCCAAATAGGGAAGCAAATAGATTTACCCTGTACTTTTCAAGGCCTCATTTGAAAGTTGTACTGTTAAATGGATCTAACACAGTGACTTTTATTCAGGGGCAACTTTGTTTCCTAGGGGACATTTGGCAATGTCTAATGATATTTTTGGTGTTGTCATTCAGGGTGGGGAGAGACCAGGGACGCCGCTCAGGATCTCACCATGCACAGACCAACTACCCCATGACAGAGGATTATCTGGCCCCAGATGTCAACAGTGTCGAGGTTTAGAAAATCTGAATACAGCATCACAGATTTGAAAAGACTCCTTTGGATTTTGCCTTTAGAGTGTAGCTTATCAACCAGTAACAACAACATAGATAACGTTCCCCCAAAGCCACAACACAGACACAGTGAAAACACCTTCAGGGAGGTGGAGTACTTTTTCAACAGAGCCAGATGAGAACACATTCCAGGCTAAGTCTGATGCTTACAGCTGTTGATTTGAAACAACTTTGGTGGTCTAGCATATACTACCAGAATATTCAATACACCTTGCCATTTCTATGACTTAGCTTCCTTGGAAGACAGTGAGCTGCTTAGGGACAGAGGAAAGCCCCACGCTGGCAGCAGAGGTCTCAGTGGCTCAGAGCACCTGCTGAACCTATAATTTTGCAGCAAAATGAGAGTATCCATTTTTAGCACCAGTTTTTTTTATGGTTTAGATTTTGGCTTCTTTATTTCTATAGCAACTTCACTGTTTACTCAGGCTCAGAATAAAGGCTCCTTTTCTTTAGAGAATGATTGCCACTGACAGTTTAGAAAAATAAAAAAAAAACTAACTTGCCTGGAAAATAATACTTAGTTGTTCATGATGTTGTCCTGACCTCCTGCCCTTCCCTCAAGAAACCTTTAGTATTTAAGAGATACCATAAGTGTATGTAGGGTTTTATTTTTTCTAGATCTAAAGGAACTCTGTCAAATGCAGTTTATCACAAAACCTCCCTCTCTTCCTTTAGTTGTTTCAATGATCTTTTATTTAGAATTCGTTGTCAGAAGCCATACTTCGCACTTGAGAACGCTTTCTCTGTTTTTCTTCAGACTATGTGGTTCCCCAATAAGACTTTCTTGCTCAAAATAAATTAAGAGAGTTTCCCACAAGATGAGTCTTTTATGAGAGCTTGGATGCAAGTTGCATCCTTATTGTTCTTTTTTTTTTAAGCATCCACAAAAGGCATTTTTATTGTTCATGTCCCAGGGAGTTCTTGAAAAAATTTTTTTTTTAACTTTTATTTTAAGTTCAGGGATACATGTGTGAGTTTGTTATATAGGTAAACTTATGTCATGGGGGCTCATTGTACAGATTATTTCATTGCCCAGGTATTAAGCCTAGTACTCCTTAGTTATTTTTTTCAGATCCCTCTCCACCCTCTGATAGGCCCCAGTATCTGTTATTCTTCTCTTTGTGTCCATGTGTTCTCACTATTTAGCTCCCATTTATAAGTGAGAACATGCAGTATTTGGTTTTCTGTTCCTGTGTTAGTTTGCTAAGGATAATGGCCTCCAGCTCCATCCATGTTCCTGCAAAGGACATGATCTTGTTTTTTTTTTTTTTTTTTTTTTTAATGGCTACATAGTATTCCATGCTATATATCTACCACATTTTCTTTATCCAGTCTAAAATTGCTGGGCATTTAGGTTGATTCCATGTCTTTGCTATTCTGAATAGTGCTGCAATGAACATACACATGCGTCTTTATGGTAGAATGATATATATTCCTTTGGGTATGTATATCAATTAACGGGATTGCTGAGTTGAATGGTAATTCTGTTTTTAGCTATTTGGGGAATCACCACACTGCTTTTTTTACAATGGATGAACTAATTTACACTCCCACCAACAGTGTCTAAGCATTGATTTTCTCTGTAACCATGCCAGCATCTGTTATTTTTTGACTTTTTAATAATACCCATTCTGAGTGGTGTGAGGTGGTATCTCATTGTGGTTTTGGTTTGCATTTCTTCAGTAATCAGTGATGTTGAGATCTTTCTCGTGTGCTGGTTCGCTGTGTGTATGTCTTCTTTTAAAAAGTGTGCTCATGTAAAAGGCAATTTTGGGGAAGACTTGGTGAATATTTTGTTTAGGTTTGGGATAGAGATACTTCTAGAACTCGAGTATGAGAAAGTCTTGGGATTGAAGTCTTTAGGCCAAGGTTGTAGATAGCAGTGCCACCATCCTAACAATGGATGTAGGCCAGTGATCAAGACATTTGTGTTTTTGCCTTTTATGTTGCCACAGTTTCAGTGTCTCTTTGATCCCTGATTTTTTCTGGCTAGAAAGGCTAACTTAGAGATTATAGGACAGAGTGGAAGTCCCCTCCTAGGTAACAGAATGATAAATGCCAAGCATCTGTGGAGTACATTCATATATGTGTGCAAGCACACCAAACTATTTAGACTATACTCATAATTTTTTAAATAAAAAAATCATTGCCTGTCTCTTACTTAGTTGTCTCTGCAGGACTATACTATTGCTGTTTCCTCCACATATGATTGTGCAGTGAAGCATCTCTAATTATACCGCTTCTGACAGATGAATCCTTCAGTGAAGAGAAGTAGCAAGGTGTGCTGGAGTGATACCACGGTGGTGTTTCTGAGCAGGTATTCCTGACCCCACATTTGATTCTACTGTAAAAAACCAGAAGATGATGGGCCTCTACTTGGAAAAATATTATTCTCTATGCCATTCTATTATCAGGTCAACCAGTACTTGGCAGCCAATAATTGATTTTTCAGTTTCTAACTAAGGATTTTGCCTTACCTGGGCCATTAGTAATAACAGGGACAAGCTGAGGTTTTCAGGCAGCTGACTGCTATTGCTGTAAGCATTTCCATTTGGTGTCAGCTCTTGGTCATTATATTTGCTTTCTCCTAAGTTATAATCTTCCATGCCTTTAAGATACCCTGAAAGATTCAGTGAGCATTCTCTGTAAGATACCTAGAGGAGAACAAAACCAAATCTGAACTAATACCTTGTATTCAGCTTTTCCATGTTCCTGCTTTGCCAAAATAGTTTCCTAGCTGATCTTCACACATGAGATTTTAACCATCATTTCCATGCTAGGAAATCTCTATGCTAAGTGTATGTTTGAGAAAAGCCAATGACCAAGGAAAGAGGCGTTTCCATGAATGATGTAAATTACAGTGAGCCTGTCTATACTCAAGTTTTCTCATCCATCTTTGGAGTTAAGACCAAGAGAAGTGATAGAGTACTTGCTAAGCAAGGTTTAGGGAAACCTAAGATAGCAAATTGAGGGAAAAATTGTCAGCTTACTCTTCATAAAAATAACAAAATAGATTTTTGGCTTAACTACATTTAAGTCTTAAGGTAATAAATAAGCTGAAAAATTTCAAAACATAATGACATAGGTTATCATAGGTGCTTCTTAGTAAGGGAATACATGGCTTTAATATAGCAAATAATTTCATTTGATTGTGTCATATACTATCATTAAAAGGAGAATTAATTTTAGAAGACAGAAATTCCTTAATATCTGGGAGTTCAGAAATGGAAATTCGGAATGTTTCTTTCAGTTTCAAGTTAATAAACATTTCAAGACTGAAAATCATTTTTCTCTGTTTTCCTGAAAAGTAGAGAAGTAATCAAAATCATTTTGCTTTGAGTGAGTAGGATTTTGCTACTTGAACATCTAGCATATTATATTTTATTACTTTTTAAAATCTTTAATAGTAGACAGATTGAAATAATATACCAATTATGTTTAAATTAACTCATAAATATGCTTTTAAAAATACTTTAGTATCTGCATAGGCTGTTTCATGTTTTGGGGATATACTTAATCTGTTGAAATAGACTTGAATCTTTTCATCAATATCTTCTGTTTTGTTAAAACTGTTTTGTTCTATGTATTTTTAAAGTCTATATTTATCACAATATTAAACGTATTTCTATAAATTCACTGACAGTTGTTCTAACCCATGAACTCCTATCATTACACAATTTAGTAATACAGTACTTTACTGATGCCTGGTCAACAATCAGATTCTTCATTTGTATTATTGATAAAATCAGAATAAAAATCTCCTACTGAGTATTCTCAGAGGTGTTTTATATGAACTACCAAAAATTTGAAAACACATCTTGACAGTAGGTGATGTGGCACTGTCTAATCATTGTAGGTCAATTTAAAAGCTGAACTCTCCATGGTAACTAATGATCAAATGCTGATATTTTGATGTTATGTTATTTTATTTCTCTTATTTGATTAAGACCTTGCTTTCTTTAGAACCACTGCAGAATTGTAAATGGAAAAGGAATCAGTTATCTGCAATGCCTGATTTTGTGCTGTAATTAAAAAGAACCTTAATAAAATCAGGCATTTAAAATATACATTTATATTTTACTATAGACCAGTTCCATTGAATAAACAATCATATAGATTTATTTTAAATAAAATTATTTATCTTTCTCTGTATTTAACAACTTGAGATTTAATGATCTTTATCAGTTATCTACTAATATTAACTCATAAAAATATTACAACAAACTTAGTGACTTAAAAGAACGTACATTATATTATGTCATCATTTCTATGGATTGGGAGTCTAGATCTGGCTTCGTTGAGTTTTCTCCAAGGCTGCAATCAAGGGCAGTTGACTGGGGCTGGGATCTCATCTGAATGCTCAGCTGGGGAAAGATCTGCTTCAGAGTTCACTTGGGCTGGAGGCAGAATTTGTTTCCTTGTGGTTGTAGGACTGAGGCCCTCATTTTCTTGCTGGAGGCTTTTTCAGCTCTAGAGGCTGCCCGCGCTTCCTTGTCATATGGATTTCTCCAGCATTGCTGTTTGAATCCAAAAGCCAGCCAGGGAGAAGGGGACGCTGCCAAGATGGGTGCTGCAATTTTATATAATATAATCACATAATCATGCATCTATATTATTTTTGCTGTGTTCTATTTGTAGAAACAAGTCACAGGTCCCACCTCAAGGGATCATGCAGGAGTGTGAACAGTAGGAAGCAGGTGTCCGGGTAGCTGCCTTAAAATCTGTTTAAATTATGATCCATCAAAGGCTTTCCAGGAAACAGTTCTAATTTTTAAAGAAAATAGTGGAATTATGGGACTTTTTTTAAAAAGTTGAGATTTGATATTAGCTTTAACCTTATATACTATGTATAGCATGTTATGTACACTATTTATGGCCACTGGCATTGATAAAAATCATTCTGGTTCATATTTTCTTGTGAAAATAGATCAAATTATTGGCTGAGTCTTCCAAGACTACTTGAATCAGTTTTCCTACAACACAGCTTACCTTATTCTAACTGAAGCTGAAAGTTGTCCCTGGGGGCATTAAAGGATGTCCTTGATACAAATCTGATTGTAAAATGTGCACATCGTTGGGACTCCCTGCCTAGGAGCCTCTCAGCTTCTTGTATCTGTTGTTTGTCATTGGGTTCCTCCCAAATTGATGCTCATACATGTTCCGAGGAGCTGGCACTGTTATTCATGGCAATTCAGGGTTCCTGTGCTCCATGTTACAGCAAACTCAGCTTTGAACATGGAGCCCTGGTTTTCTGCAGAGTCTTCCCTCCCTCACCCTTGGAGCTTCTGTGTTTGGATCTCTCCCACAGCCCCAGAGCAGTTTGCCACCATCTTGTGTGGCTTGCTTTGCAATCTGACCAAAAGCTGCCTTGGCGTGCTGGGTGGCCTATGGGTGAGTACCTGCCGTCTAAATCACCTTAACTGCCTCATTGCTGATGTGCTTATGAGGAGGAGCAGCTTAAAGTTTGATGAAGGAGTGGCATTGGCAAATGTTCATCTTAGTTTAGGGTTTATGGGTTCTACATTATTTCAAAAGCTTGAGAAGGAGCGAAAGATTCATCAGATCAATTTTTAGGAGGTAGCAGACTTGGTGATTTAGAACAAAACTGCTATGACTAGGGAACAAAGAAGGCCCTTTGTCATTAGCTCTTTGTGCCTTTACACATTGTGATACATAACGGCTTTGTCCCATCCTTAAAGGAGAGATGCTGGGCTGGGCGTGGTGGCTCACGCCTGTAATCCCAGCACTTTGGGAGGCTGAGGTGAGCAGATCATTAGGTCAGGAGATGGAGACCATCCTGGCTAACACGGTGAGATCCCGTCTCTACTAAAAATACAAAGAATTAGCCGGGCGTGGTGGCGGGCGCCTGTAGTCCCAGCTACTGGGGAGGCTGAGGCAGGAGAATGGCGTGAACCTGGGAGGCGGAGCTTGCAGTGAGCCGAGATAGCGCCACTGCACTCCATCCTGGGCGACAGAGGGAGACTCCCTCTCAAAAAAAAAAAAAAGATATTGGTTTTTCAAGAATTAATTTTCTTTCCTTTTGTACCTCATATCAAAATCTTGTCCTGTGACCCTTTCGAAACATGGAGCCCCAAAAGGAATCAAATTAATGTATTTAATTTCTCTTTTTTTGAAAAGCTGTTTGGAGGAAAAAAATGTTCCTAATAACAATAGGATGAATCCTTACAGTTGCAAAATACAGAGGAATTCAAATTCCCAAACAACTAGACTTGTTAGTCCTCAAATTGGCCTTAAAGAAATTAATCTAACATACCTCCTTTTTTATATTAAGCAAGGAGGCACAGATGGGTAAAGTCATGGATGCAGGCTGGTAGAGTAGACCATTCCAACACTCTTAACCATCAGCCCTCTGGTGTCAGAAATAATTGTTTGTTATGATGATAATAATATTGAAGGGTTAAGAGCAATTTTGAGTGAGGGACTTGGTATGCATATTGTTGAAACCTCAACATTTACTTGCAACCTGATTGCTGTTACCTCTCTTTTACAGAAGAAGAAACTGAGAGAAGTTTTACAAAAAAAAACACAACAAAACAACAGAAATACATATCCACTCTGCACAGGTAGAAACTGGTGACAGGGTTTGAACTTAGATCATGGTGCAATTTCTACTCCTCTGAGGAGCTTTTGAGCAGTCCTCTTCAAGGAGAGTTTGCATGTTGTAGGCTTACCACATGTTTCCTCTTTCTTTTAAGTATCTTAGGAAGTTCTGGGCCATAGTTTGCACATTCAGACATTGAATTTAGAAGCAGCAGGTGGTTAGTACAAACAGGGAGACCAGTTATTTTCCTAAAAGCTCTGAAATAGATACATATTTGGGCTAATTTGCTAGGCTCGATCTAGAATGCGTAGGGGGTATAACAGTATGAAAACTCCAGATGCTTGCAATATCTTAGAGGCTTTAGTTACATTCATGATGGAGAAAGTATTCCTGGAGAGATGAAAGGCAAGCTTAGTTGCTTTGTAGAAAAGTCCAAGCAGGGCAGGGTACTTCTGATCTCTCTGTTTGATCCTATTCTACTTAGGTAAGACAGCCTCTCTGTTGTCATTTAAACACCTCATTGAATGGCAATTTCCAAATGGTTTTTTAAAATGATGTCTGCTGAGAGCCAATGCTTCTTGAAGTTTCCCTCAGTGCTGTTTTTCCCCCGTTGCCTTGAATCATAATGTTTATTTTTAAAAGCTTTTGTGGTTCCAGCCTTCTGCCTTTGTTATTGCAGCTGGGCTGACTTAGACCTCCCTTTTCTCCTCCAGCCCCTTTGTGGTTTGGGGTCCAGTTAGGCTGCATGAGGACTGGGCTGAAGGGACGCGAGTCTGAGGCCACGACACATCTGCTTTTTGTTAGCTCCTAAAATCACAGGTGTCCTTAATTTTGCTCTGCTCAAAGAAGCCTTCCTTTTTTTTCTACTTGTCCTTTTTCCTCTGTTTTCTCCTTGAAATGCCTTGAAGGTTAGAGTTTTTAATTTTCTTGTTTTGTTGTGTTTTGTTCTCTGCTTCCTAACCTCCTTCCTCTTCCCTGGTCAAATCCAGGTGCTCATCTGCACCCAGAGCCTGACGCTTGTCTTTACAGAAGCAGCCAGTTGCAGAAGAGGATAAACCTCCCAGGTAGGGAGAGTGTGGCTACCACACACAGTTTCCTCCTTGGCATGGCCAGGGACAGAGCAGCTCTGGGTCAAGCTGTGTAGCAAGTAGCTCAAGCCACACTGAAAGATGAAGCTGGTGAGTGGAAATTCTTCAGGGAATCTAGAAAGATTTACTTCAATTAGAATTTATGCCCCAATCTAAGTCCTGTAGCTGCAGGCCTCTCTGAAACAAAGAGCTGGCTCTTTCTGTCTTTGGCAGAGACTTGATTCTTTTTAAGCACCTCCTCTGGATTGTCCTGAAATTCTTTTGATCCCTTCTCCTCTCAGTGCTTTGTGCATTTGAGATTCTCCATAATGTGTCCCCTGCTGACCCACTCCTGCTTCCCGTAAGAAGAAGAAGGGTCTTCTGTAAGTTTTAGTCAAATAACAACCATTTCCCTGCTTTTCAGTTCAAAATTTTAGTGGGTCTTAAGCCCTCCTTTCATGTTGTCACCAGATCTTTTTAAAGCTCTCAATTAATATATTTATACACACATCCTTATTTTAGCTTCTAATATTCTGAGAGATTGGGGGAATTTTAGAGCTTGGTATGGCTAAAAAGTCAAATGGAATAGTCATTTTAAAATAATTCTCACAATTTCTTATTATAAGATTGCTTGATTGCAGTTTAAAACCCTTCTCTGTTCTGGCCCGTTCATGCTGACATACTGCTTCCCAGCCCTGATGCTTTTGCTAGAAATAAACTGCAATATGCGGCCAGGTGCGGTGGCTCATGCCTGTAATCCCAGCACTTTGGGAGGCTGAGGCAGGTGGATCATAAGGTCAGGAGATAGAGACCATCCTGGCTAACATGGTGAAACCCCATCTCTACTAAAAATACAAAAAATTAGCCGGGCATGGTGGCAGGCGACTGTAGTCCCAGCTACTTGGGAGGCTGGGGCAGGAGAATGGCATGAACCCGGAAGGCGGAGATTGCAGTGAGCAGAGATCAGGATACTGCACTCCAGCCTGGGTGACAGATTGAGATTCTGTCTCAATAAATAAATAAATAAATAAAAATAAATAAAATAAACTGCAATATGCTATCTGAGCAGGAAACTTGGACAGAGGTGCAATTAGTCTGCAGTTCACTCAGCTTCAGGGACGGGGGGTCAGGTAAATCCCCATCTGATGCTGGTGGAATGAAAATTCTGGTACCTGAATCCTATTTTAACTCTTGAGTTTGATTTGTCACTTATAAATTGTTCTGATTTTCTTCATGAATCCATTTATGGAGAGTACCAATTTAGATTTTTTGTGATCATGATAGAAATTAGTCTTCTAGGATTTGCAAAATAGTACGTGTATCCCTTTATTAGTACATCTCTGAATCTGAGAACACATGTCATCTAGTTCTTTTATTTTTGTTCACTTTCTTTGGACAACTGACAATGTAGAAATGGAGGTAGAGAAAGATACTCAAACTTCCTTTTCTTCGTAAAGAGAGGAAAGTGGCTTAAAAGGAAGCCAATTCCATTCCAAAAGGTAGTGGTTATAGTTCTTAAGATTATAATCAGGGGAAAACATTGCTAGAGGAGAAGCGCTTAAGACTATCAGGAAGCAATAAAGTGAGGGCTTTGGACCTTTTTATGCTGTGACATTTATGAATCACTTTGCTTTTTTGTTTTGTTTTGTTTTTATATTAAAGATCTCAGTGTACTAAAAGTTATTCAATTGAATTAAGATGCTTTCCTGGATTGGAAAAAAACAGCACTGGCTGTTCTGTACTGGTTTCACTTTTTCTCCTTTACACATTTTGTAGCAAGAAAACCTTTTTCAATTCAACACAGAACAGATGCGAATATATCAAAGGGACCACTTGTGACTGTTGGTATTTGAAAGTTCAAGTTAATAGCCTTGGTTAGCCTTGGTCATCAGGAATATATTATCACAAGTGTAATGAGACACAATCAACTCTTCAGATTGTAATCACCCCTTTAGTCTGGAGAACAAAGATCATTATCTGATGAGAAGATGAGGATCTGGTTCACATTATGTAATGAGAGCAGTAAAGAGTCCCATGAGTCACAGCCAGAGCCTCCTACCTCCATTCAGCACGTGACCTTGGCCACCAGCCTGTCGTCCCTGATGCCTGTCAATGGTACAGCTTTCTGTTTCTGAGGAGTCTATTTTTCACTCCAGGATGACTTCAGAAAGGTCTCTGCCCAGGGTGGCTAGTGCTAGACAGTCAGGCACCAGTGGCTCCCAGCTTTCAGTTAGCAAGATAAGTTCTGTGCTCCCCTGAAGCAATAAGGCTAGTACTTTGCTTTCAGGAGTGAGTAGATACCTTCCCTTGGATCTCCCTCTATGGAGCTGGTTACTCTTCTGAATGATCTGAAAAAACTCTACTTACACAGTCCTTCAGGTTGGCCTGTGATGATCCTGTGTCAGGCTGGGGAACACTGTTAGGGTGTTATATCTGTTGCTCACGTCCTTTGATATTTTACATCTATTCTTATCATTGAGAGCATGTGGTAATTATGCTCTATGAAGTCACTGCAAATACTGAATTAGCAAATCCTGAACCATTGCTCCTAGGGGAAATATAGAGTTAGGTTCCTGCGAGCCTCTGGTCACCATATTTTTGTCAACTGATCAATAAATAATCTTGTTTCAAGTGCATTTTTTGTTAAAGACAACTTATTTAATATGCAATTGGTTCATTAACATTAAACTCATGGTCAATAGCACTATAATTGAAGCCTGAACAAGGCTTATGTAACACACGCATTTTCTTCATAGGGCACATCACAGCCTTCCTGCACTTAGGAATACCAGCCAGTTCTGCAGCCCTATGCTGCAGACAAATCACCAACAAAAAGTACAAGAGTGCAAAAAATATGGCACTAAATAGAGGATGTGGCACTTATTTTCAGTATGAGAGCTGAAACAAGAAGGTGTAGGATTGCCTTGTCAGATCTCGGCTGGGAGTGCCTGTGTCAGGAGACTCAAATTTTCCTTGCTCACGTCCATGAATGACTGGGAAGTGCCTCAAGTTTTGATTCTGAGGTTACAAATACACTTTAGCTAACAGGTGAATTTGCAAGTATGTAATCTGTGGATAATGAGGACCAACTGTATTTTTCTTTCATGAATCTCAATTACTATGTAAAATAAATAACATCTAGACTGTTCTGACTCCTTTTGCACTTTGAATCCCTCAGGTATAAAGTACATGTTTAGACTTAGGATAATGAAGCAGGATTTTCTGTCTATGACAGTAAGTATCTGTGGTGGTTGCAGCATTTCTGGTGGCAGATCAGAGTCTGATGGCATTGAGTCATTTGACAGGCTTTTCCCTTTGAGGGACCTCTCAGAACAGTCCTTCTTCCTGGATGATGAATTAGACCCCGTTGGGAGCCTTAAAACGAGCTTTTTGCCTGCCCTCCCGATGGCATTATTGTTGTTGGGCTTCATTGCTTCTGCACGGACCTGGAGGAGAACAGTGACTCTGGAGCTTTTGTAATAAATAGCTTCTTTGGTAACAAGCTGGGTAGGGAAACTGGCGGTCCTCTTATTATATAATTTAGAACTGCATCTCAGTTTTTCTTTTAAAATTTTGTTTTGGGAGAGTGTGGCTAGAAGCTAAAAGGAAGTTTTGTTTGGTCTGGGTTAAAGAATGCAGCCGTATTTGTAGGGCCTCACCTTGACTTTCATTTCAACATGGCCTTAATAATTCCTTCCAAAACAGAATGCCACCCTGTTTGCCCTGGTGGGAGCAATTAGAGGCAGGGCTGGAATAATCTGAGATGGGATGCATCTTGCCTGGGAGAGTATGTATTATCAGGTGTCAGGGAACGCTGGCTGTGACTGGATAGCAGTTCCTCTTCAAGCTGCTGACTTCTGTTGTCAGGGCTAGGGCAGCTTTGGAATTCCAGTGCAGCTTCAGCTCCAGGAATCAAACCGCTGCTTCACAGCCATGTGTCTGTCAAAGCAAATTTGAATGGAGGAAAAGGGGGCTCCCTCTGGCCATTTGAGCCAGAATGAAGATGTCTTTTGAGCAGTGACAGCTTCCAGAGTGAATGTTCTTGGGGAACGAAGCCGTGTCATTGTAATTTCTCTGCCCTTCCTTTCTTTAATGGTCTGTCCTCAGCATTTGGAGACATGGCAGGGCCAATTCTGAGCTGTAGGGGTGACAAATGGAAGAAATCTGGTGGAAAAGGTGAAGGAAGAGGGTGAAAGGAAGAGTCTGTTTCTACTGACAGAGTTTATTATGTAACATCAGGCAGATTAAGTGAAGGGCTAACGCCTTTCGATTATTCAGATTTCCTTCATCATTATTTTTTCCTCCTCTTCTACCAGGTGGCTCAGGTAGAACCTCAGTCCTTACTTGCTATTTCCTCCGTGCTGGGTTGGTTGCCTTGTCTACTAAGGAGAGTTACTGTCTGCCATTCTCAGCCGTGCAGGAAAGAAGACAGGGAAGGTGATATGGCCCCAGGTTCACAGCAGAGAGAATCAAGAAACCTGGGCCATTTCCTACCCTCCTCATTTTCATTTCAGGGAGGTTATGATCAATTTACATCTTCTTAGTTACTGGTGAAAGAACTCTGTGTACTCCAGAATATAGAAATAGGAGAAATCTAACTTGAAGGGATTGGGAGTAGTTGATCAAGGAATAGCAATAAACACCATATTATTGCATCAAATTATGGTTTGGTGGTTTACCTTAGAAGTCTTTGAGGTAAGCAGCTGTCACCAACATTTCACCCCACTTTTCTGACTATAACTCTTTTACAATAGTTAGGAAAGGGGCGTGACATATGAGATTGTCAGTGAATAATGGATAGCTATGCCCCTTCTTCCAGCGCACCCTGAAGAAGAGAAGCAGTAAAGGGCACACAGGGCAAGGCAGTTTGTTCCCAGTCTAATGATGGGTTTTGTCATCTCCCCAACAATGCTGCCAGCTTTCCATTTGAATGAAGAGTCTTGTTTATTGTTTAATTTCCCTAGCGTTTACAGTGGCTGCTGTAATGACAGGATGGTTCATGATTAGATGGTTTCTCTGATGGGACGTGTGAGAAGACAGAGACAGATTTTATATTAGCACGCAGCAGAGCGGCTAGATGTCTGCTGATCTGAGAGAGGATATGGATGAGAAGCGTAACTGACAACAGCCTCTTAGTTGAACCCTTGAGTCTGCATATTAGAAAAAAATCACAAACAAGGACAGGTCTTTGAACTGCTGTAGTCTGACTTTATTTCTGCGTTATTTTTTTGTCCCCTTCAGAGTTATACAAGCCTTTCTTTTTAAAGCTCTATATTCAATTATTAGGCTGATTTATGGAGTACCTTCCCATCCACAGACCTAAAAAGCAGTTGATGAGAATTCTAAGTGTGAGCTAACCAAGTGCAACATGTAATAAAGTCAAGATTAAAACACACATTTTGAAGTCAAGCACAGAATGCTGCTAAGGGCATATTGATTTTCTGATGCTGAATTAACTAAAACTATTTTCAGTTTTTTTTGATGTGGTAGATCACATTATAATTTCATTTTTATTTTAGCCAGAGCACATATATGTTTTCTAAAACCTTGTGTAAAATAGAAAACTGGGCAGTGAGAAGAAAGCTCCTTCAAACTTTTCTCTGTGGCTGACTGGGGAGAGGGGACAGCTGGGTGGGTGGAGAGGGGTGTGGGTATGACAGGCAGCAGCGAGGGACCAGATGCTTTCAGGTCATTGGGTGGGTGAAGGAGCCTGAAGCCTATGATTATGGAAGGAGAATGGGAGTCCAGACAGCAAAACTGAGGACTGTTTTAATCAATGACTGCAGAATTGCTATATAGAGGAACACTCCTGTTAAACTGAATATCATTAATTTCAGACACTGGAACAATTTATACTTAGCAACCGGCCTGATATCTATGAAAAGTGAGCTTACTAAGGGGATTATCAGTATAAGCATGACATTTACAAAGATAATGTTTATATTTCTAAGGGGAAACTATTTTCCTTCTTGGTCCCTGTTGGCCACTGGGTTGGCCTCATTCTCCCCACTTGACAGTGTTCATGAGCAGCCCTCCTCCTCTGGAGATGTCTCTGAGGCTGAGAGTGGTTCTCAAGGGCAGTGGAGACAGCTGCCCCAAGGGAGTCTGTAGAAGGATCCTGGTATAGGGGACTCAGCTTAATGGATAGGAAGAGGGGAGACATCGGTATGTTTGCACAGGGAAGTCTGTGCAAAGTTGAGCTTTTATGAGCATGAACAGAATGGACAGCTATTGTTATCTAAAATGGGGACCTAATCTCCTATGAATAGCATGGAAGGCTTCTTCTGAGACTAGAAAACCTGCTAAGGAGGATTGAAAAGATAATTTTATTTTGAGGAAAGATGGGATCAAGGTAGGCCTAGAGCCTCTGGAGGAGGAAGCTGCAGTTTTCTCTAGTAACTTGTAAGAAAGGGGCTCCTGCATGCTGCTATCTGCCAAATGTTACCTAGGCACCTTCTGTGTGTGTGGGATCTTCTAGATCTCAGTGAGGCTTAGGTCATCTCCAGGTACCACCCGGGTTAATTTTCCCTGCATTTTTGGGTGATTTTGATTGATGTTAAAGCTAACTTTAGAGATATGCCCCTGTTAATATTTACACACATTCTGAGATAAAAGTGAGAAATGTTCATCAAACTGTTGTTCTTTTTTTTTTTTCTTCAACTTTTATTTTAAGTTCCAGGGTACATGTGCAGGGTGTGCAGGTTTATTGAAGAGGTAAACATGTGTCATGGTGGTTTGTTGCACAGGTCATCCCATCGCCTAGGTGTTAAGCCCAGCATCCATTAGCTATTCTTCCTGATGCTCTCCCTCCCCCATGCTCCCAATAGGTCCCAATGTGTGTTGTTCCCCCTCATATATCCATGCGTTCTCATCATTCAGCTACCACTTCTAAGTGAGAACATGTGGTGTTTGGTTTTCTGTTTCTGCATTAGTTCGCTGAGGATAATGGCTTCCAACCTCATCCATGTCCCTGCAGAGGACATGATCTTGTCCCTTTTAATGGATGCATAGTATTCCATGATGTGCATGTACCACATTTTCTTTATCCAGTCTATCACTAATGGGCATTTAGGTTGATTCCATGTTTTTGCTGTTGTGAGTAGTACTGCAGTGAACATATGGGTACATGTATCTTTATAACAGAATGATTTATATTCCTTTGGGTATATACTTAGTAATGAAATTGCTGGGTCAAATGGTATTTCTGCCTCTAGGTCTTTGAGGAATCACCACACTGTCTTCCAAATGGTTGAATTAATTTATGTTCCCACCAACCAAACTGTTGTTCTTGAATATGCTCATTTACTTAGGCCTGGCCTTGGGAATGCGAAGTCAGCTGACTAAGACAGATGCCTGCCCTTGACCAGGAGACAGAGAAGTAAACGATGGAGGGTGATGGGAGAAACAGACAAGCCAGCATCACGTGTCATGGTCACAGAGGAGAGGCAACCACATCACATGGGGATGTCAGGGCCACCTGGATTTCAGAGAGCCAGCAGGCAGGGATGTTAGGATGAATGGCTTAGTGATGAAGTCAAGCCAATAAGACAAAATCTAAAGAACAAGAATTACAAAGATTTGGATTTAGTTTCATAAATAAACTTCACAGTTACCACAAGGAGAGGTGTTACTATCTCAGTGGCTTAGCAAACCAAAACCAAAATGCAGACTAACACCAGCAGTCAGTTTAATACTGTTCATGCCACAAAGGGAGGGGAGGAGTTGTCTTGACAGACGATGAAGGGGAAACATAAACCCAATTCCACTGCTGGGGTAGGCAGAAGGGGCGGGGCTAACTCCCTGCTGGGGGTTTACCATGTGTCAGGCATAGCCCTAAGCACTGTCAGTGTAAAATAATGAAACAGTTTTGTCGAACATGGTTTGCATTTCAGGCTGATCTTGTTTCTTTCCCATTTAGTTCCACAGAGTGGCCTTCCATTGAATGTTGGCAGTTGGGACAGACTCTGGCTCCTTTAATAATTGGTGAACTTAGAACTTTCCTGAGATTATTTATGGTTTCTCTTCCAACTCTATGTGTTAGGTCCACAGGATAGCTCAGCAAGGTTGGGGAGGGCGTCAAAAGTAAAGAGGACACTGTTAAATCAAGTTCCTGGGTTGAATTTTTAAGGGTATGTGTTGGGAAGCAAAGGGAAGAAGCACCTTGGCTGCTCCAAAAGTGCATCTGCTTCCCCAGCAGGTTGACTTCAGGACATGCCGACCTTTTGGTTCTGTTTGGGTGTCCGACTGGATCAGGTTGTCTCCTAGATAAAGGCTGTAGAGTGGGCAGAGAGGCATCATGACTAATCAAAGGCAGCTGGCATGGGTGCTTTTACATATTAGTGAAACTATTCCATGTCTTCATTTGGGAGGAAGTTTCAGGACAGTTTGTGCTAAAATGGATGACATGACTCATTGCCAAATGTGAAAAAAATAAGTCGTTACATTCTCCCACATGTGTAAACTCCCTAAACACAACAGTGTTTATAGGAAGGTAAGACACCATCTGGTTTGTTGTGTTGTAGCTTATTTCTCATTTTCAATCACTAATTTATATTGAGGGGATGACAAATAGAACAGAATTAGATTTTTGGTTGTGCAACACACTCAGGGATTCATATAGTGTTAAGTCTTCTATAAAACATGAAACAAATGTTTAGGTGGAATGATCCACATTCCTGAGCAAGTTGCCTGCATGCCGTAATGCGAAAGTGAGATGCTTTTTTCTTCTTTAGGCCTTGGTGCCCATCTTGGATGATGAAAGACCCAACAGGTCATTGGGACTGATTCAGAAGGATTTAAAAGTCTTCTTTTTCATGGTTCAAAGAAGCGAACATTCTAAAATGACTCCGGAGCGTTCACTAGGTTTAAGCCAGAATAGAACATCAGAGTTTGTCTTCCAAGGCAAAACACAATTGGCTTGGCCAAGATCGTTGTATACCATGCAAAACAGTGACACTAGGGCTTAGGTATCTAAAATAAGTGAAGTCACGGAGAGCCCAATATGCACATTGGATTGGCTTGCACGGGTTTATACTAATCTTCTTTCCATTACTGAGTTGAAGGAGCACATCCTTTCATTTCTCTTTTCTGAGTTTGTAGCTAGAAACTTCTAAAAGTCTACTCCCTGTTCTGTTTTTAGGAAAATATTTTTCTGAACCATTTAACCAATTGCCATTTTACTAATAATTCATTGTGAATTTCACAGTTAGCCAACTTTTATGGGATAAATGAGCCCCTCTCTGTTTTCATATTTCTCAACAGACCTGTCTGCCTCAGCTCAGCTTTTTCTCTGAGAAAGGTCTGGTGTCAGATGTGGTTTAATCTGTGGCAGGCATTTTGCTCTTCTATGTAATGACCAGAGGGCTGATATAAGAACACAGCCCTTTTTTTATGTTTTAACAGATATAGTTAAGTAACAAGAGTAGTCAAATAATTTTTTAAAGAGTTAAATCTTAATATTAGAATTAAATCTTAAATTTAGATCTAGAGTTGAATATTGAGTCTCCTTTGCATGGGCAAACTACTGCTTACAGAGTAAGTCTTGTTGGCTGTGTAGTTCTGAATAAGCAGGAATTGAGAGACCACATTTTTCAAAGGGTCTCAGACACCCTTTTTTTCTAGACTCTGAGATTTTCCTCTACAAATGATTGATCAATTTAGCTGTCAGAGTGGAAGCACAGAGGCTGGTTGTCCATGCAAATTAACCAGTTGTGAAGCGCTTCAAAATTGCCTGCATGAAAAGTGAGGTTGCCCTTTGAAAATCTGGCACATGGTGGCCGAAATAAGAAAGTATTCACTATTCTGAGGCCCTGGTGTCCTTAGAGAGCCCATAACAGAAATTGCTCATTTTGAGCACTTGCTTGGTTTTTGGCAACCTGTTTGCTTTAATAAAGAAGTCATTTTTGCCCCCTCTCTTTCTTTCCCTCAGCCCCATGCCTCTTTGCAGCTCAGAACACATCATTGTCTCGTGCAGGAGTAATGAAATAGGAAGTGTTTACTCCAGCTTTATTTCCATTACTGAGGCAATACTGAGTGCCAGCTATTTCTACTAGCTTTAAATATTCCCCAAAGGATAATCTGCATGAAGACAAAATGGAAAACAATTGGATTTCTTCCTTCCAAACTGTTGTTAGGATTAGTCAATGCTTTAAGAAACAAAATCCCCTGTTACTGTGTTTATTTTTCTTTAGGTCTGAGCTATGTTTAATATTTCTAGATCATTCCATTCACAGTGACTACTGTCTGATGGAGAGAGGGGTCTCAGGCTGGATCTGGGCATGAAGGCTCCAAGTGGGAAGAGTATTTCTCTTTCATGCCATCTTACTCTTTGGATACAACTTGTAGAAGTGCCTGCTCTTCTGTACGGGAAAGTAGAACTTGCCCCTGCCAGTCATAGAGCCAGATATTTGCATAATTAAATGACCCAGGTGTGAGGTCATCTGTCATCACGTGGGGATTTACTGTCCATGAGGCCTTGACCTTTGGGACTGGTCTCCAGGTGTTCTTACTTTGGCCCTGTGGGAGCCAGAGACTCAGTGAAGGGGAATCTCACATCTGACACTTTTTTTTTTGAGACAGAGTCTCACTCTGTCGCCCAGGCTGGAGTGCAGTGGTGCCATCTCGGCTCACTGCAAGCTCTGCCTCCTAGGTTCACGCCATTCTCCTGCCTCAGCCTCCCGAGTAGCTGGGACTACAGGTGCCCGCCACCACACCTGGCTAATTTTTTGTATTTTTAGTAGAGACAGGGTTTCACCGTGTTAGCCAGGATGGTCTCGATCTCCTGACCTCGTGATCCACCTGCCTCGGCCTCCCAAAGTGTTGGGATTACTGGCGTGAGCCACCGTGCCCGGCCCACTTTTTTTTTTTAATGGCACGAGAGATATTTACTGAAGGGATTCTTTATTAAATGTTCTTGATAAATATGTGGAATTATTTCTAGATCAAGTATTAACTGGTTCCTAATGAGATTGTTTCTGATTTGGGGAAAAGTGATTCCAAAGGCTGAATTCCATGAGGACAGAGACCTTCCATGTCATTGTGGTGTTATGCACATCGTTCAGCACAACATCCAGCATGCTAAACTGAGATGCAGGAAAATGTCTCTGATTGGAGGTTCAAGCTGATGTGGAAAGTAAGGCCATTTATTTGCTTATTGGAATGCAATATTATTGGATATCTATAACGATCTGATTATAAATATGTGTGTGTGTTTTCTTTCTCTGTACATTTGTTTTGTCCCACATTTTATGTAAGGTCTCTAATGTGTAAGCCACGGGTGTTTGCATCAATGCTGTCCCTGCTAGAGACACCACTTCATTCAGAACCTGTTTGTCTGTGCACAGCTTGGCTGGGATCCTGCACAGATTCTATATTCAGGCCAGTGCGGGCAAACCAAGAGCAAAGGAACATCTTAAGAAAGAAAAACCTTCAAGAGCTGGGCCCACTATATCCCATCTCTTTCTAACTCTGCCTCAGCATTTAGACATCACAACATCAAATACTGTTCAAAATTTAGGTGGTGCAACTACTGGGTATCTACCCAAAGGAATATAAGTCATTATATGAAAAAGATACTTGCACATGCGTGTTTATAGGAGCACAGCTTGCAATTGCAAAAATGTGGAACCAACCGAAATGCCTACTAATGAACAAGTGAATAAAGAAACTGTGGTATACCTATACAATGGAATACTACTCAGCCATAAAAAGGAATGAATTAATGGCATTCACAGCGACCTGGATGAGATTAGAGTCTACTATTCTAAGTGGAGTAATGCAGGAATGGAAAACCAAATATTGTATGTTCTTATTCATAAGTGGGAGCTAAGTTATCAGGATGAAAAGGCATAAGAATTACACAATGACCTTTGGGGACTCAGGGGAAAGGGTGGAAAAGGGGGTGAGGGACAAAAGACTACAAATAGGTTGCAGTGTATACTGCTTGGGTAATGGGTGCACCAAGGTCTTACAAATCAACACAAAAGAACTTACTCATGTAACCAAACACTACCTTTTCCCCAATAACCTATGGAAATAAAAAAAATAAAAAAAAAATTAAGTGGTGATACTGAACAAATCCAGAGATCTATCTTTAAAAATTATACCATTTTTCATTTGAGTCCTGACCCTGTCTTGAATGTAAAGTGGCCAGCAATCTCATATTTGGGAGTCTCAATGTACTTGCTCCATGGACCAGCCTCTGACCCCAGCCAGTGCTGGCCGGTAGAGCAGAGAAGGGGTGGGGTATGCGGCTGCTCCTTGGACCATGGTAAGAGTGGTTGGGGCTGGCTGCTGCCTTCATCCTACAATTTGTTCATCACCTCAAGCTTTCGTGCATTTTGCTTTTCCTTTTCAAGTTGCTTCCTTGAATGCTGGAATATTTGCTCAGGAATGTGGTGGTAGCTGGCAGCAGACGTTCTGCCAGTGGAAGGGAATGGCCAGGAACTGGCCCTCCTCCCTTGTGCCTGAAGCTGACATTGCTGTTATTTGTATCCTTCAAAGATACTAATGCAGGCGTGAGAACCATATATGGTATTTAGAACTTCTGTGAAATAAGTAGATTTTAGCTGCTCTCACCTCAAAAAATGTGACTATGTGAGGTGATAAATACGTTAATTTGCTTCACTATAGTAACCATTTTACTATCTATATGTCACGCATTACATCATGTTGTAAACCTCAGTTTTCCATAAAATTTATTTTAACAAAAGTTGAAGGAAACAATAAAGGTCCATTTTATAATGATAGATTATATCATATTTTTCAGTAGGCTGCACCATTTCAGGACATCCTGTTATCCCTGTAGCTGCTTCTAGTGTATTTTTCTTCCCTCTCTTCCTTTTCTCTTGCTCTTCCTTCCCCCTCCCCTCTCTCTGCTTTCTTCCCTATTACTTTTGCCTCAAAGCCTTGTTCTCTGTTCCTGTCACCCACTCTTTGTTTTCTTGAGTGGCTGGGGTTTCCAAGGACCCCCAGCCACAGAGATCGCCATTCTTTCAAGGGACATTATTATCCTAAATGTCCATTGTTGATTTATCCAAGCACATTTGTGTGGAGACCACCTATGTGGAACAAGTGACAGAGGCTGTCAGAGGTGACCTCATGGAAGCCTGGACACCCAGGCTAGGGACAGTGACAGAAAGAGTTGTAGTGCATATAACCAGAGTGAATGGCGTTTCATTATCCCACAGCCCACATCTGAGTGCTGGGTCCTCCACATAGTTCCTGTCAATCAAACCAGTTGGCACTGGATGAAGGCACTTCCAAAAATAATGTCCTTTACTCATTTTGTATTTTCATTCCTACTGAGAAAATTCTGATTTTCATCATTTAGGTTATTGCCCTAAAGTCAAGAACATTCATTCCTCAGTAAGTACACTTATATAGACTGATGTTTCTATATAAGTGATTCTTTGCAAAAATGGACTATGACGTTTTGTCTATTTAGCGTATTTTAAAATCTATTTTAGATAGTTAATATATTTCTGGGAATGTGGAATATATTTTCTTTGTGAATAATTCCAATGCGATATGCCATTTGTTGTGCCTGGGTTTTAAGTGTTGATGTTTAGGGCCCAAGCTGCACACTTAGTGGGATTCGTGGGGTCCCCTGACTGTTTGCCATGTGGCTCATGGCCACCCTCAGGATCAATGATTTGCTTGAAGAACTCTAGGAATGTATAAAACCTGTTGTATTAGTGATTATGGTTGATCTCAGTCAAAGGGTACAGCAGTACCCTTTACACTCCAGCTGTGGAAAAGGTGCATAGCTGGAGTCCAGGAGAGGCTGCCCACGAGCTTCTGATGGTCTCTTTCCAGTGAAGAAACATGGACAGTGCTTCTTCCCCAACAAGGATGTATGACAACATACCATGGGGTGTTGCCAATCAGGCGACTTCACCTGAGCCTCGGTGTCCTGAGTTTTTATTGAGAATTGACCACATAGACATGGCCAGACTAATCCAGGGAGGCCCAAGCCCTCAGCCATTAACCACATAGTTAGCCTAGACTATCTGTGTGGCCTAAAGCCCCCCCAAAACAAAGTCTCTCATCAGGCAGGACATTCTAAGGTCTTAGAGGTGACTTCCCAGGAACTTGGCAAGGGCAAGTCCTTTGCTTGGCAAGGGCCAGGTTCATCCTTCACTGCAATTCTCCTCATACATGTAGTTCTCTGGTGGCAGCTTTTTATCCCAGTTTCTCCCCTTCTTGTCTTGTGCAACCTCTGCAGAGCTGCCATATTCACCCTCCCAAAGTTTGCTCATCCTGACATCCCACTGAACCTTCAGTGACTCTGCCTTCCTTTGGATGAAGTCTCATTTCTTTCTCATGTTAACATTCCCTACAATCTGTGTGTCATCTACTTTTCCCACTGTTAGCTGTCTGAAGTGGCTCTTTTGAGCTCTCCATGCCCTTGCATGTGAGTGATCTTGCAGGTAGTCATTGTGGCACATGCTCCTGCTAGCCGATGCTGGCTGCCTCCACACCCTCCTGATGCCACCCTCCCTGCTCCTTGGCCTCCCACCTGGAATCCACCCTCCTGTTTACTTCCTTGTCTTCCTCCAGGGACTTGAGCATGAGGCCAGCTTTCTGTCTGTGATTCTCATGGCTTTGCAGTCCAGATTTTTACCTTTGTGGAATTGCTTTTTTTCACCTATCTCGTTCAGTTTGCCCTCCTGCAAACTCTTATCTTGGTGGGCTCTGTGGTGGGGTTTCCACCCAACTCCAGGGGTGGTACCAGGAACTTATGTTTTAATTCACCATGGTGCTGGCCTAAATGGCTCTTCTCTTATACCTGATGGTTTTTAGCTGTTCCTCCCTCATCTACTGTTTGTTTCACCTGCAATGCACCCACTAAAACTTACTTCACCTTCTCTTTTAATATCCTCCTTATCTCCTCCTCGTCCCTCGGAGCCCACATCACATTTCCCGTTTTCAGAAATCTTTTCCTTGGCTCTTCTGCCCATAAGTAACTTCTCTTTCCTCCAATTCATAGTATGTACTGAACTACATAGCAGAAAAATCGTATAGAGAGCTCCTGAGAGTGTAATAGGTTCTTGTTTTTTCTTCTAAGCATCCACCATGTGTGGCCATGGGGCTGTACTGTGCATGGTGATTAACTGAGGGACTGATGATGAGAGGCCTGTCAATTAAATGCCATGGCCACTGGTCTAATTCTTGCCTTTGGGAAATGCTGGCTCAACAGTTCTTAGGTTTCTTGAACCTGTATCTTTTAGGGTTTCTTTTCGTCACTCCACTAAACTTTCTGATGCCAGGTGGTCTTGTCCATTTTTATTTCCAGTGTAATCTTACTGTTGTACGGTTTATAAATTCAGCTCATAAGACTGGCCTGGAATGTTAATTTCTGTCATGTATCTGCAGGATAAAGGCTACCAGTCAGCTCACCTTTGGTCTCCAAAATAATGTTTAAGTCTACATCTTACCTCATTCTGAGTAAGTTGGGCAGGGAAAAGGTTGCATATTTTAGCAGAAAGTCATGTGCTGATGAGCACTTAGTAAGTTATAATTGATATTAAATCTTCTTCATGTAGTTCCATTTAGAGACAATTTGAAGAGCGTAGGTGGCCACGGGGCAAAACTTCTGGGAAACAGTTACTGTTTGTAAATCAAAAGTGTTGTCAAGATAGTTCTGCACATATATGTTCATGGTGGCATTTTTTAAGAGGCAGAACTCTGAAAATTATGACTCAGAGGATTTCAGAGGTTGTTTGTACCAAGGTTAATGATAAGCTAAAAGAGAAAAGAATAAGAATAATATGAAATTGAGTCAAATAGAGAAATTTCTATGTTTATAAAAAATAAGCAGTTTTTTATTAAATGGGTAGTTAATTGTCGCTTAAAAATTTTCCAACTTCCAGTCTGGAGTGAGCCTCTGGGGCTTTGTAGTTTCTTTACCTTTTGACTTTCTTCTCAGTTTTCTAGAAAATATGTCAGTGATTTATGATTAATGCATTGGCTAATTTATGACCTTGCTGGGAGAGGACACGGGGACTCTGCTTCTGGACCTGCAAGAATCGTCGTCTGTTCCTCTAGCTTGGCTCCAACTCAAGGCCTCTGCTTTGTCACTGTTGTTTCTGCTCCTGAGTGCATGCTCCCAGGCACACATGAGTGTCTTGGTGAACACCCTGTCTTCCCCAGACAAGGGCTGACCCTCAGTAGAAAGTCCCGATACTGCTCACTTGGCCGACAAGCACCAGGCTGGTAAAATATCTTTTTCACCATTTATGTAAACGCAGGCACAGTAACAACCCTTTCGGGTGGACACCCTTGAATCCTGCTGCTGGAACTGATTCCCTGTTTAGACATCAAATTCTGTAGGAAGCTGTGTTTTCCCCCAAGCCAAGAGAGCTCTGTCCTGTGGGTATTGCTTTTCCACAAGGAAGGGGCTGGGTTTTGGAGTCTGTTGGTTGGACCAGGACTGTCTGGCAGTCCAGGCTGTGGGCTGTCCATGCTGGATTCGGCAGGGACATCTTCTTCCTGCAGTATTTGCTCTCTGGTTGTGAATTCTTACAATGTTCTTTTTGGCCCCAGTCTCTGTCATTTAAGAGACTGACCCATATTCTGCAGGTGTGGTTTTGCTGTCCAGCTGAGGGGTCACATCAGCTCATTTGTGACCTCACTAGGGGAGGCAAGAGACCTATTAGCCCTGTTTTTAATGTAGTTCTGAGACATGGGAACTTACAGAAATTGCCAGCTATTCATGGCAGTAACCAGAGGATCTGTCAAACTTTATTACTTAAATTTCAACTCAGATCTAAACAACTACAAGGACATTTTAGTAATAATTGTTGTAAAACAGATTTTAGGACTGGAGAGAGGAAGCTTGTGTATTCAAACATGCCATTTAATAAAGAAGTTTCAACTAACATATTTTGTTGCCACACCCAAAGGTGATATTAGTGATGTCATGAAAAAGAAATTGGCCACTCTGAGGAATATTTCTGAGACGAGTGTGCTTCCCTGGCTCCTCTTTTGGCTTCAAGGATTTGCATCTGCACCTTGTCCTGTCCAAAGGATGATGTCGCGGACTTTGGAGGACTCTGCTGGGACTGGAGGGTTGGCTGTGCTGCACAATGTGAGGGTGCCTGGGCTGCTGAGGCATCTCAGGCAGGCATGTCCCAGTGTGTTGCCCTGGGGTCACCCCCTTGCTTCCCATGAATATACCAAAGGTCTGTCCTGGAGGAAGGGAGACTCATGGAGAGGCAGTGCCACCTTGTCCTGTTCCCTGGCCTCTGAACCCTAGGGCTTCCGAAATGGCACTTCAGCAGGTATAAAATTTTATAAATTTCCAGCTGCTGTCGTTCAGTTCATTTTCTGCAGGCAGATGGCCTTGGATCATGACTGAAGCTGACTGTGTGGGAATCACTGCCTAGAGGGACAGCCAGAATGTTCTGGGAAGTTCTTTCTCCCATTTTCCCTTCGTCAGGGTGGGGAGGAAGAATGTCAGGGTGTTTCACATTTATAGCAGCCAGAAGCTGCCACCTGGGAAGTGTAGAGAGAAACCAGATGAATGAAGAGAACAGAAAAAAGCATGAGCCCTGAAATGCAGTATTTGAAGTCACAGGCGTCCTTCACTGGTGATGAACACATTTCTCCCATGCATCATAGATGGAAAGTCACCTATATTTTCAGCTCCTGGCATATATGTTTCTAGGGAAGCTAGCGGTTTGTGGTCATCTTTGCATCCAATGACAATATCAAATCTTCAGGATTTTTGTATATTAAATTGAATGACAAGATTGGACAGCTTTACTTGATTTTGGTAAAGTGGCTTGTTTTTCACAATGTATCATTCTTTTTCCTATAAAGCCTCATAATTGTGCACCTAATAAATTAATATGTAAATAAAAATACAAACTCAAATCTCTAGCAGAGCTTGTGCTACTGCCTTTATCTCCTGTCTTTGAAATGCATTGTATAAGGTACCACGTGTTCCCAAAAATGGAATGAGTCATCATGGAATGGATAAATTCATATAATGAATCTTAATTTCATTTTCAGACTGCTTTAGATAATTTCAGACTGCTTAAGATAATTTTGAAATAATGGTTCTTTTGGATGTTTCATGATAGTTATTTCATCTGGTAACAGCATTTAAACGTTTATTTCTCCTTTTCTGAAGAAAAAGAATCCATCAGTGCACATGATCCTGAAGTAGGGTAGCACGATTGTGATGCCAAGCTGGCCTGCGCCACCGTCTATTCCTACGTGGCCAAAGCAGCTTGCTCTGATTGTTCAGGGCTTTCATGGAACTTCATAGAACTCATGACCAATGGCCACATCGTCTTTTAAAACGGGTTGACAGGATCTCTCTATTTTCTTTTTTGAAGTGTTGGTGTGTGAGACTTGGGCTGGAGTGCCCACGTGGCTGTGGAGTCAGTGTGATTCATGACTGAGGAAACGCGGCCTCCATCCTCTCTCTCCTTGGTAAGTGAGACATCTAAATGGGAAGTGAAGAAACCAAAAAAATTACAGATTGAAATATTTTGACAGCTTGTGAGCTTTACTTCTGTTATTAAAAATGAGAGTAGGCTGGGCGTGGTGGCTCACACTTGTAATCCCAGCATTTTGGGAGGCCGAGGCAGGCCGATCATCTGAGGTCAGGAGTTCCAGCCTGGCCAACGTGGTGAAATTCCAACTCTACTAAAAATACAAAAATTAGTCTGGCATGGTGGCGCGTGCCTATAATCCCAGCTACTTGGGAGGCTGAGGCATGAGAATCGCTTGAACCCAGGAGGCAGAGTTTGTAGTGAGCTGAGATTGTACCACTGCACTCCAGCCTGGGCGACAGAGCAAGACTTCATCTCAGAGAAAAAAAGAAGAAAAGAAAAAAAAAATGAGAGTTAATGAGCAAGCTTTCAGATAGAGAAATCTTTCAAGTAAAACAATTGTGGGCGTATGCCACCGCTACATCACGCAGGAACCTGAAGACATGAAACGGCTTAGATGCTTCTTAGCGTCTTCTGCGCCCCAGTGTGACTGCCTACTGGGTTTCGGTTTTGTCTCCTGCAGTTACCTCTGTGTTCTGCCCCTCACTTATTTGCAGTGCATACCACTGTCATCTCACTTCCTGTCCTGGACCTTCTGCAGTCCCCTGCACCTGCTGGGTAAGCCCTAAACCTCTCATGATACTCTCAGGGATCTTCCCGGTCAGGCCTCCACACAATTTCCTCCTTCCTGTGGCCCTGGGACAGTGTAGGGACTGACCCCCCTCTTCACAATGATCTGTTCCCACCACCAGTCGTGCTTGTTTGGATCTTCCAAAGGCTGGCTCAGAAATGCTGGCTTCACAGGAGCCTTTCTTAAGCACTTTAGACCTAGGTGTTGCTACCTTCTGGGAAGACTAGAAGAGAGGAAGGGGTGAAGGGGGATAGAGGACTAGTGGTGTAGGGGAGGAACAAGTAAAGTGACAGAAAGTGACAATTTCATTCCATATACTAGTCACTGCAAAGACACTACCATTGTTTATTAACTTATTTATTTTTCTCCGTAACTAAATTACCATCTCATTGTGGACAGGCTTATATATTTTCCCCATTCACAAAGCACTTTGCTGATTTCAGATAATCCAGAGATTTTCTGAATAATTGGTGACCATTCCTGCTCTTGGATTATGAGTTCCCAGTCCCTGGCTTCTTCTATGAGGAAGGAGGCTAAATGGGTCTTAGAGCTGGGCCCTCTGTATAGATGTGTAGATGTGCTCAGCTGAGACGAGAGGTTCTCCTATGTCGTCCTTACATTTTGCAGAAGAAGAAATGGAGGTCTGCATTTTGTATCTTTCTCCAGCCCACGTAGATTCAGGTTCACATAGTGTCTTAACCGGAACCTCCCGTTCCCTCCCCCATGGAGAACCACAGCACCTGAGAGCTGGAAGAACGGCCACATGGAGCCTGTGTTGGCTTGCTTTGGATGGTCAGTGGTCATCATGATATATGATAGGAAGAGTTATTAGCTAATGTAAGTCCTCATTGTGTGCCAGGCCCTGTGCTGAGTGAGATGTTTTCAATTCTCATAACAACCCTTTCAGGATCGTATTCTTGGGTCACTGTTTTAAAGATGAGGAAATTGAGGCACAGAGAGCTTAAGTAATCTGCCTGAGAATTGCAGTGAGTCAGAGGCAGAGCTGGGATTTGATTCTATCTTCTTAACCTTTACACAAAGCTGCCTTTTTAGCACTAACAATGCCTCCCTAGAATAAGAACAGTTATACATTATTTTTTATTCCTTACTGGAATTACTCAGACCCGTACAGAGAAGCTCAGAACAAATATTAAGAAATCAGTTTTTCAAACAGTAATCTAAATCGAGAATTGGCGAACGTTTTCTAAAAAGCGTGAGAAAACATTTTAGCGCTTACAGGCCATAGAGTCTCTGTTGCATCACTCTGCCGTTGCAGTAAGAAAGCAGTCATAGGTATGTAAGTGAATGGGCATGGCTGTGTTACAATCAAACTTTATTACAAAGACAGGTGGCAGGCTGGATTTGGCCTCCAGGCTAAGCAGCTTTCTGAGCTATGATTAACATGACCCTTACACTGCTGAAGACCTCATAGTATAATGAATGAGAGTGTTTCAGTGGACAGTAGGTATTAGTCCCGCAATGCAATTTATCTTGGATGCTTGGATTTTAATTATAAGCAAATTTTAATGAAGTCTATTGTAACTGCAAACCTTACCCCTTAGAATAAGGACATTTGATGTTCTATTGTTTGACATAATCTATATGCCACAAATGTATTAGTCTAAGTCCCACCTAAATTACAGCTTTGCTCGAATTAGGGCCTGATAAATATTATTTTCTTGATATTTTGTTAAGCTGGTATATATAACTCATTTATGAAATAAGTTTAGGTGGTATTTCCTACTTTGGTTTTTATATAGTTTCTAAATGTGACACTGTTAGTTTGCACCCTTATACATGCTGCCTTTTATATATATTAGGGTAAACATGCAATTATTTTGGGCTGTCTGATAATTATGTTGAGCAAGAATGTTCTGGTCTTGAATATCCCTCTTTTATTATGAGCAAAGATGGAGTTTGAACAGGATTGACATAGTTAAATCATGAAATAACATGGCAATACCCTTTGCCACATAAATAAATTGTGGTATGATTTTTTTAAATTTTACTTTTTTATTACAAAAGGATACTTCTGATACTTAAAGGCATACTTGACTCTACTATACCATTTACAAAGATGGGCAAAGAAAATTGAAAGGCCAATTAATTTGTGTTTCTTTAAGCAATTTAAGCAAGGAACTACCGTACTCATTCATTCATGCATTCTTAGAAATCTATAATTGCAGCAAACTCAAGAGCCTGATAATACAGTGGAAGTTTTGGAGACATGCCTTTGTCAAGGAGCCACTGGCCCCGGTACTTATTCCATGTGCCATGGCAAAGTGTGCTTCACCTTAATAGCAATGATATAAAAAATAAAATTCTGACCATAAAAGTAATGGAAAACTATCCTTGATTCCTTATTAACTGAAAAAGCAAATTGCAGAATAATATCTTTAATATAATCCCATTCGTCTTAAAAATAAACACAGACTCACACAATCTCTATGCACAAGTTCATGTGTATTATAAAGTCTCCTAGAATATATATTAATATATACCAAACTCTAAACAGAGATTATCTCTGGAGTACAGGTGTTTGCACTTTATCATCCATGTGGTCAGTAAGATTTTCAGGAGTATTATTATTTTTACAATTAAAAAAATTTTTAAAGTGCATTAATGTAGTGAATGCTCATTACTGAAAATATATAAAAGAAGAGGAAAATTCAACTATAATGCCTCTATCGAGGACAATCACAGACAGCATTTAATGTAGTCTTTTATGGAATATTTTTGATAAGCAGTTTAAAGAGTTAATACTAGACATAAAATTCTGCAAACTGCTTTTTCGCGTCTACATACTTTCTCATATTATTGCAAATTGAAAAAAAAAACCTTATTTTAACGTATATGTAATATTCTATTGTGTAAAGGCACTGTAATGTCATTTCCTGCTCTGTTTTGCGGAACATATGTTGCTTCCAGTTCACAAAAGTCATAAACCATGCTGAAATGAACATGAAAAGGGTGATGGAAGATTTCATACACCTGCGTTCCAATCCTACTTTCTCACTTTGTGCAGGTCACTGTATTTGGTGCATGAAGTACATGCTTCAAAAACAATAGCAATTGTTATTGTAATCCTTTCTTTTAATTGAGGGTTAATTCATTAGCTCAGAAGAGCTATAGTTAATTTACTACATAAAACCCAGCGAGTCTTAAAAATCTGCCAGTTGGCTTTATAGAAGTATTGTAGATATTTATACTTCATTTATATGCCAGAGAATTTATTTTGCCAAAACAAATATGAGTATCATTACTCAAAAACTTTGAGTATTATTATTAATTGTTTTGGTCAATTTGATAATATTCTTTTTTTATATGTTTTACTTTTTACTCATTGTGTTACTTTGCTAATTTTTTTTCAAGTGATAAGTAGGCATTACTCTGAAGGAGGTGAGAGAGAAAGGAGGAAAGAAGGAGGGAGGGAAGGGGGAGGGGAGAGAGAGAGAGACAGAGACAAACGTGTGTGAGAATTATTTGTCCAGATTTTATAACTGTTTAGCTATAGAGACTCAACATTTTTCTCAGATTTTAAGACTTAAGAATATTAACTCATTATTTGTCACTGTTTTTTCCCCTATTTCATTTGCTCGTTTGCTTTATCCTTTTAAATTTAAATAAGTTTATTTTAGTGATGTCAGATTTTTTCTTGATAATGATTTTAATCAGTGCTTAGGAATTAAACAAAACATTTTCATCTATAAAATGGGAATAGTAAAAAAAAGGAACAAAAAATTCTTTACTTTCTTCTGATCTTATTAAAAATATTTAACTGTTTAATTCAGGAACAGATATTTAAAATATAGTTTTGCTTTTTAAAATCTTCTCAATGTTTTATTCTGCCTTTCTTTGTCTTTAATGAAAAAAATCGATCCCCAATTTTAATTTATTGTGGATGTTCGGACAATATTTGTACAAGTGGTAGAAAGTCCCAGATATGCATTTCTTTTTTCTACAAATAGAGACCTAGTTTAGAACCAGACAACTTACATTTTCTCATTCTTTTATTCATTCTTCTTTGTTAGGGAGAAGGTAACTTTCTATTTTAAGATTTTATACAACCTATGCCTATATTTTAACAACTATGTTTCATTTTTTAAAAATTTTATAGAACTTAACCCATTACATTAACCATGATTAAATCCTGATCACAGTTCTTTGCTTCTTGGCTCATTCTCGTACCTAACTTAAGGTGTTTGCATTAAATGTTACATGGTGGGTATCGAAGACCAAGTTAAGGCTGGTCAAATCACATATGGTGGGTATCAAAGACCAAGTTAAGGCTGGTCAAATCACAAATAAGATGTCCTCGTTGGTGCGATCTCGAGCACTGATGTAAAATATTAATTTGTTGTGATGTGCATACAATAATGTTAAGGGCAGGAGTTCCAAAAGATTGAATCTAGATCTTGCTTTTTGAGATTGATAAGCACCTGACTGTGGACAGATTGGACCAAGACTCAGCTCTCAGTCTTTACTTTTCTTGATTTTGCTGGATTTCTTGGCTATAAAATAAGGAAAGTGAGAAGACATAGGTTTGGGTGTGATAATAGGTAATGAGGGGTTTAAACTAGACAAAGAGACTAAATATGAAAAAAAATGTGCCTGCTGAGTTGCTGACAGTGTTTCTTTTGGTGCCACTTTCCTGATAGGAATTTTGTGATATTTTCAGGGCGTCTCTATGTATATTGTTGATACAAGGTACACACTTGCTTAAACGTGCTGAGTGGTTGTAATTTGGGATAAAGGTTTAGCCTGTCATTCTTAATAATGTCAGAAATACAGGGCTGTAGACACCACTCCTGAGTCCCATCTGATTGTGTAGTCAGCCTGATGCAAAATCTCTGTGAGGCCATCCAGAAAGGTCCGTGCAGAGCCGATCTGTTTTGTCACAAGCATTTCACTCCGCTTACCAAAGTTCACTGACAGAATTGTCAGCTTCCATTATCTCCATTAGAATGCATTGAAATTCCCCATTATGGAACTTGGGAAATCTTGCCTCTCTCTCTGTTCTCTGCTGTTTGAGATTTAGGCCTTTTCCCCTCTTTTGTTTAGGTGAATGTCTGCCAAGTGTGTTATCTTCCTGAAGGTCACCAGCTTTATGGCTACTGTAAATATTTGTGAATCACAGCTGTGTGGTGAAGTTCAGAATTCATTTTCTTTTCTTAGTTTCGTGATTGAGTGAGGCTGGGAGGGATTGACATGTGCTGTTTATTCTCAGACACCCATTAGAGGGGCAGATGTGTGTGGGGTTAATTGCTTGGATTTGAAGATTTACATGTGCACGTAAGGATACTGCCCTCTCAATTACACTGTGTGTAAGATCTTTGTTTTGGCAGAACTTTCCTGAGGGCATAGAAATGACCCCATGTTTGGATCTTTGGATTTCATGGGACTTTGGGGATTTTCCTGCCCTGTGGTTTCCAGATCAGAGTATTGGAGAGGCCTCTATAGCTGCAGGGCTACAAACCTAATCAGTTCATGCTTCATCTAGGAAAGCTAATGGGGGTTTCGTGTGTGTTTGTGTCTTTTTGAGCCTCCGAGGCCACAAAGAAATCAGAGTCATTTTGCTTCATTTGTTTTTGTTTAAAGCCTGAGCAGTAACCACTATTGGTTAAACCAAAGCAGAAAAAGCAAAGGTTGGGAAGTTGGTTGGGAGATTCTGGGAAGTAAACACCACCACATTTTCATATAACAGTATCTAAGAATAGTGCACTTACATTTCCAGTGCTGAGGAATTCAGTGGGTTGATCTAAGTTGTTTACTGTAGCTCAGATTTTTTTTAGTACATATAAATTGGGGTACCCTTATCACAGCTCAGGGCCCACATACTTTTTGAGAACTGTTCCTCTTTTCTCCATTGCAGGCCACCTCCTTACTACAAGATGTTTTGAAGGTGAGGTACCTACCCAAGTGGGCCAATCACAATATCCCAGCTAGTGGACACTGATTAATTCTGATGGAAACTCTTAACCCTAGTTTGGCCAAACTATATCCCACTCCTTTGCTCTTACAGTACTTGAGCAGTTATTTCCTTTCTTTTCTACATAATCAGCTTTTATTTTTCCCTCTATGCTGTTTATTTTTTTTCCAATAGGAATGGAAACATCTATCATCTTAAGAAAATTTGACCTGTGGCCTCTAATTTTCTCTTTAGTTATAATACATTTATCTCCCCTTTGCTAAAAAAAAAAAAAGAAAAAAACTTTGTTTAAAGTATGTGCCTGTACTTGTTGTCCTCCATTTCTGCCTTTTTATTTCCTTTTGAGCCCAGTCTGATCCCTCAGTCATTCCTTCAGCACTGCCCAGTCAAGATCACCCATCACCACCATGTTGCTACATCCAGCAGTCGAGGCTCAGTCATCGTCATACTTAACAGTTAGCAGCTTTTATACCATCAACCCCTCCCACCTCCTTCACATACTTTCTCTACTTGGCTTTAGGATGCTCCATTTCCCTGGCCTGACCTCATATCTCTGGGCTTTGCATGTTAGCCTCAAATGGTCATCTCCCTGCCATTCAAGCACTGGAGTCCCATAAGGTTCAGTGTCTGTACCTTGTCTCTTTTCCCACCATTCTCACCGTTTAGCAATCTCTTCCAGTCTCATGGCTTTAGTATCATTTGCACACTAATTACTCCCACATGTCTATCTTCAGCCAAAACCTATCCCTAAGCTCCAGAATTATTTATATACTCAACTTCCTATTTAACCTCACAACTGGATGTCTAATTTATGTCTTCAAATTAACCATGTCCAAACTGAGCTCTTTTCTCCTCCCCACAACCCCTAGTCATGTCCTTCTGTAGAGTTCCTCATTTTATTAATGGGAAGTCCAGTCTTCCCCTTGCTCAGGCTGAAACAGTTGGAATAATACTTGATTATTCTCTTTCTCTGTCACCCCACATCCCAGCTGTCAACAAATCTTATTGTTATTGGTTTTTTGTTCAACATATATCCAATATCTTACCACTTGTCAGCACCTTCACTGCTCCCTGCCTCAGCTAAGCTCCCAGCAACTTGGTCCCCGTGAGTGCTCAGGTCTTCCGGCCGTCTCGCTGCTTCTGCTCTTGGGCCTCGTGGTCTTTTCTCCACGCAATGACCAGACAGCCTCTCTGCTCAGAGTCCTCCAGCAGCTGCTGCCTTATTCAGATGGAAAGCCAGCTTCCTCACTTGGCCCGCCAGGCACCACGTGTCCCTTCTTTGTCCTCATCCTCTCTCTTATCTTTTTCTCCCAAGCACCAGCTTCAGCTTCACTGGCCTCCTTCCTCTCCCTGGAACAGAGTAGCCACATTCCTTGCTCAGTGTTTTCATTCTGACTCCTTTCTGTGCCTGCAGCACTCTTTACCCGAAGATCCCTGAAGGTCGCTCCTTGGCCTACTTCAAGTTTATTCAACTCTTACCTTCTCAGGAGATATTCCTGATCAAATGATTAAAATGGAAAGTCTCCCTGCTATTCTCTATTTTCCTTCTCTGCTTTATTGCTTTTCTTCCAAAGAACTTAGCACTGTCTGATACATGAGATATTTTGTTTATCAATTTTACATAACTTCTGCCCCCGCCTTCTCAGGTAAGCTCTACCCTGCCAGGGATTTTGCTTATTTTGTTCACTCACTGCTCCATTCCTAGGCAAGGTAAGGGACTAAGATGTAATAAGATGTCAATAATTATTTGTTGAGTTGATGGATTGATGGATGGATTTTTCTGGGACTTTCTGAATTGCGTGAATAATACCCTATTGCTAATTTGGACACAGAGCTGGAAGGCTATGAGCTTGGCTAAGAGAAGAGGAATGGGATTCTTCCTCCCCATCCCCAATCAGAGATTCATGCATTTGGCATAATTTCCCCCACATCGTTCTGTGGGTAGATATTTGCTTGTTCACCAATTCTCAGCTAATCTGTCTCATTTGCCATGAACCTTTCTCTTCTTTCTCCATGGCCAGATGAATTAAGTCATGCCCCCTCTGTGTCCCCACACTCCTGTGCACATCCCTGCAATGGCAATTTAAAGTAGGATTCATTGTAGTATTTTGTAAATACATATAGTCCTTCCTTTTCACACTGTGAAGTCCTTGGCTTGATTATTGCATCCGTCTTCCCAATACTTAACACTCTGGCACATAATAAGCACTGAATACGTATGTTATTTAATGAAGTGATTCAGATGGAAATTTTGTAAAATATAACTTCTCTAATGGTCCTTAAGAGTGTGATAAAATGTGCTGCTCTAGCCTTCTGATTGTGCTATATTTAATTTAAGAAGTTTATTGCATAATTTTACAGTAATTAAATAATTATATTTGCTGTAGCCATTATAGACTGTCCCTATATTGTCCAGCTGGGGCCATTCAGTTTACTGCTTTCTCAAATCGTCTTCGCTGTTTTCCAGTATAACTGAACATCACTAACGGTGTACCAAAGACGGGAAAGACTGTGAGATCCTTCTAAGTCCATTTCTTATTAATGGTTATCTATGAGATGTAGAAGAGAACAGAAAAGGAAGGTGAGGTATTCAAATAGCACCAAGACCGAAACCAGTGTAGCTGCTCTCCTGCACTGTAGGATTCAATATCACTTCCTTCCTGGCATCTAACCTTTCTTAAAGTGAGCATTTGAATACTATCAGTGTTACAGTGGAATTTCATAGTATCATCTTCAAGGAGTACATATTAAACATAAAAATAGCACAGCACAGCATGACTGTCAGGTTGTGGGGTGATCCAAGCTCAGAAGACTGAAATTGTATTTCTTGTAACACAGTTATCTGGATGTACATGTCCAGAGGACAGCACTAATGTTTAAGAGTATCTGCCTTGCTGTGACCACAATTCTGGGTCAATTGGATAGATGGATAGATAGATAGATAGATAGATAGATAGATAGATAGACAGACAGACAGATAGATAGAGTTGAATACACACACACACACACACACACACACGTATATATATGTAGAGTTGAATAAACAGAAAGATAGAATATCTACCTATATAAGTGCATGTATGTAAATTATATATAAATAGATATAGAGACAGATAGAGATGGCCTTATAATTGGATGAACCCCTACTGCATTAGGTGCACTAAGGCAGGGTTAAAATCTCTGAAATCTATATGTAAAACAGTATACTAACACCCAGCTATGTAACTTAATTATGAATTTGTGGCAAATTAGGGGTAGGCTGCTCAAGGATCCACCTACTAGAGGAAAACCACAACCTAGGTAGCACCTTTTAAATAAAAACTTTTCACTAACTTGGTGCTACATACACATGTGTGACTGTGGATACACACACACACAGAGTATGGACAGTCATTCACTTTCCTTACCTCCCTGAAGCTATAACTGTGCCTTGTTGCTGGTTTTGTTCCCAGCCATGAGCAGCAGATGTGATGTATTCATCAACCTGGCACAGGGATGCACCAACCAAGAAGGCAGAATGTTAGTAAAGCAGGAGAAGGACAGCACGTTTCCTATGTTAGTGCTCAGGCTGAAACATCACCAGAGAACCAACATATGCTTTGATAGACAGGTCTGTTCTTTTCTTCCAAGTCACTATTATTTTTGTGTATTTTCCTGAAATTCCTTTCTTCTTGACATAACTTGATATGTAGTTATATGTTTACTTTATCATTCTGCTGCAGTATTTTCTAGGAGTTGATTTCATTTTTTTCCCCCAAGACAGAGTCTTGCTCTGTTACCCAGGCTGGAGAGCAGTGGCGGGATCTCGGCTCACTGCAACTTCTGCCTCCTAGGTTCACCCTTCTAAGTAGCTGGGATTACAGGCGCCTGCCACCATGCCTGGGTAATGTTTACATTTTTAGTAGAGCTGGGTTTTCACCATGTTAGCCAGGCAGGTCTTGAACTCCTGACCTCATGATCCACCCGCCTCAGCCTCCTAAAGTGCTGGGATTACAGGCATGAGCCACTGCACCTAGCCAATTTCATTTTTTAAAATAACTTTCTGTTTTATGTACTGGACTATATTCTTTTAATATTATTTTATAAACCAAGTGTTAAAAAGGTCTTTGTAAATGTCTTGGAAGTTTCTTCTGGGACATCATAATATTAGCAACAATAAAAAGGTGATTTATGACAGTGTGACTCAGTTCTCTGATTATAATATTGAGTGTCTTGTATGTTTTCTAACTTTGACTATTATTTTCTTGCTCATGTTTCATCTTTATGGCAGATCATGCACAAAGTTATTATTGTTTTCTTGAGCAATTACTAAATGATCAGATATACCCAGAACGAACATTTCTAATCACATGTGCGTGATTTGTGAAGACTTTATTGATTTGGAGTAGCTTTTCTTGTCTTTTCTCAGGCACATGCCAGTTCCCCAACTGTAGAAAGAATAGAGTGTAGCTAATCCTGGGTCACCTCCATGGGCCTGCGGTAGTCATCTGTGTTTGCAGCCAAAGGAGGACTTGAACATGCTCAGAGCAAGTCATTAAACAGTTCCTTGTAATGTAGCAATGACAATACAAATGTATTTTATTTTATTTTATTTTATTTATTTATTTATTTATTTATTTATTTATTTATTTATTTATTTATTGAGACGGAGTCTCGCTCTGTCGCCCAGGCTGGAGTGCAGTGGCGTGATCTTGGCTCACTGCAAGCTCTGCCTCCCGGGTTCACGCCATTCTCCTGCCTCAGCCTCCCGAGTAGCTTACAGGCTCCTGCCACCGCGCCAGGCTAATTTTTTGTATTTTTAGTAGAGATGGGGTTTCACCGTGGTCTCGATCTCCTGACCTCGTGATCCGCCCGCCCCAGCCTCCCAAAGTGCTGGGATTACAGGCGTGAGCCACCGCGCCTAGCCGACAATACAAATTTAATAATGTGGATTTTCCAACATTTCTAAATCTGAAATATTTTTTGAAGCACTGGTAATAAGCTGGTGATAATTCATAATGCTTACATTATCTGAGCACTTCCTGTGTCCCAGACACTGCTTTATGCATGCCATTTCATCTTCTCAACAAGCATGCAGGTTCTAATATTATCCCCATTTAAAGGTGAGTGAACAAAGTGTGGTGAGGTTAAGAAACTTGCCAAGGTCATGCTGAGGCCTCCTGCATGGCTGAGCCGGGTGGATAATATATAACTTCTTAATGCAGCATGTGTTTTATCCCTTTTATTTTCCAAAGGTCCCCAAGGGATCCCTTTTGGTAGACTATTACAGAAAAGAATTATAAAACAATAAAACCCACCTATTTTTACAATTTATGAAAAGTAAAGCAGCTATAGGTTTCTCCAAATGGAATTTTGGTTTTATTTCACTGAGCTAGCAAATATTTTGAGGGTTGGAACCCACCCTCACTGTGTAATTTCCTTGCAGAAAATACATGATTGGTGGTTGATCTCAAACAAAAATCCCTCAAGGACAGACATCTGTATAAACAAATGGTGTCCCTGAAAGATCTCTTCCTGTGCATGGGGTCACCAAGGGCTAGTGGTCGTTTCAATTAATGTCTGATTGGAAATCGTGCTTCTACTGTTACTGTCACACACTGACTGTTTTTCTTGAAAATTGCGGTCAAAGTGATCATGAGAAATAACTTGCATTCTCCCTCCTCCCTAGGTATTTGTGTGTGTGTGTGTGAACACATGTAGTGTGAGCGCCTCGGTTTTAGACACTGGCGATATACACGTAAGCAAGACAGACAGGCTCCTGGCTCTCCTGCAGCATACATTTTTGGTGAAAGAGTTAGACCATAAGCAATAACTGCATTCACAATAAATAAAAAAAAGTATTGTCCAGTGGTAAGTGCTATGCAAAGAATTCAGATGGGGCCGGGCGCGGTGGCTCACGCTTGTAATCCCAGCACTTTGGGAGGCCGAGGCGGGCGGATCACGAGGTCAGGAGATCGAGATCACGGTGAAACCCCGTCTCTACTAAAAATACACACAAAAAATTAGCTGGGCATGGTGGCGGGCGCCTGTAGTCCCAGCTACTCGGAGAGGCTGAGGCAGGAGAGTGGCGTGAACCCGGGAGGCGGAGCTTGCAGTGAGCCGAGATCGCGCCACTGCACTCCAGCCTGGGTGAAAAAGCGAAACTCCGTCTCAAAAAAAAAAAAAAAAAAGAGAATTCAGATGGGTTCATGCGACAGAGAGTGAATAGGGGACGACTTTGGATTGGTTTGTGTGTAGTGGGGAAGGGGACAGTGGTGTGAATTGAGACCACAGAGGTGGGTAAGAGTTAGCACATGTAGGGCTTTGTAAGCCGGGACGTGAAACTTCTATGCCTATTGGGGCATTGGGAACCCTTTGGAGAAGCAGCGGTGGGATATGAGTTATTTATGTTTCCAAATTGTCATTTAAATTATCAGGGTCACCACTGGGTCAGGAGAATGGATTCCGGGGTAGCTAGAGGGGAAGCAGGAAGACCAGCTTGAAGCTCTCACAGGTGATGGGGTCAGGCGTGATGGTGGCACAGACTACGGGGTTGTTAGTGTAGAGGGAGAAAAGTGGATGGGCTTGACATATTTAGAGGTAGAGTCTGTGATGCTCTGATGGATTGGGTATTGGAGAGAGGGGAAGATAAATTAAGAATGAATTGGAAGTTTCGGACCTCAGTAAGTAAGTGGATGGTGGACCACTTACTGAGACAGAGAAGCCCTGGGGAGATGTAGAACAACAGTTCTCCTAGGGCAATGTTAACTTTGAGTTGAAGGCTTTCGTTTCTCATCGGGTCTAGAGAGTAGACAGATGCACAAGTGTGCGCTATCGAGGAATGATCGGGAATAGAGCTGTGTATTTGGGGGGGTCATTGATGTATTGGCAATATGTTTGAAATCCAGGGCCTCTGACCTGGGAGATGCCTCAGACATGTTTGGGGAAGGTATCGGCATCTGTGGCAAAGTTCCTCATAATATTTCGTTTGCTATAGTAGTGCTTTGATACTTCAGAAGTGATCTTAAAAGTGACAGAAAATCTCAAAGGTAATTCTCCTCTTGAGGGATTTCTTCAACATCTTAGTAGCAATATTCTCCACTGTTGTATCGTAAAATGCGATTCTGGCTATAGGAAATAAGGTCAGACTCTTACGATGAAATATTTGATGTGAGTTCCTTTCTGCATTTATTTTGTGTTTTTTTGTTTGTTTGTTTGTTTGTTTTCTCACAATCAGCAGTTTCATTCTTCTCAAAGCCAGGCTCTTTCCAGTTGAGTCTTGGGAGGTGCTGGGCAAAGTAAGGCATAGGTTATCATGATTTTTCCAGTTTTCTTAGTTATCAAATTGCTACTTTCTGACATCAAAAATTTGCTGTACTGTGTTCTCACTCCACACTGCACTTTTAATTGTTGTATTTTTTCCCCAGAGACCTTGGGCTAGGGAAAAGTTTAGTGTTTGAGAGGCCTGCTGAGAATTTTTGTCAATGTAGTTCATATTTTCAGTGTCAGTTCGAGCTGCAGTAGGCATACTTGTTGACTCACTGAATCTCTGTGAACATTTGTGATGTGTTGGGTGAGAGGCTCTTTGACCTGCTGTTAATAAAATGCAGCAGGTAGTGATGCAGGCCAGAGAGCCACTCAATGTGTGATTCCCTGCAAGGATTTTTGTTAACCTCACTTGCATTGTTCACACCTTTTGTAAGAGGATCAAACCTATGAAGCTGAGGATGTCACCAGGGTTTTATCAGTGGCTTAGAAGTTTGATTTTCTATCAAAGAGAAATGCATTTGGCCTATTAATGTAAAGCATAAGGCTCACATTTCTCACAGTTAGTGAAAACAAGATTTGGCCATTAGGATTCCCTGAGGCAGAAGTATTCTGCTGTAAAGCAGAATTTATGACTGTATGTTGAGAAGTGGTGGGCTATGAGCTCCTAGAATCCATAGTGAAGCCTTTGTGAAAAGGCTGTGCATAATTTGTAATGCACAATGATCGAGAACTTGTCAAAATAGATGAGCTCAGGAATAAAACAGATAACTAAGGATAAGTCATTTTCATCCAGTGGATCATTTCATTGGTAAAATGCCATTATGGAAAGTAGTTTACAAGTAATCCAAAATATCTCACTTTAAAAATTCGTGACTTTTTAGCACTTGTGAATCACCTCTCAAGAAAGCCATTTGGAACAAGTCTAGTGGGGAAGCAGGTGGTCAGAAGTCAAACTTCTGCATCCAGAATGGCCCTCAGCCTGATTTTTAAAATTATGTGATTCTCCTTCTCTGCTGCGTGGTGGTGTTAAGATATCAGCTAATACGTCCTTTAATGAATGATGTTGAGCCCACTGAAGGCAGTAAAATGCAAAGGTGGAATTTGCATCAACTCTTCAGGGCCTTTAATGCTGGCTTGCAAGCAGTCTGTTAGACCCAGAGAATAAATCCCCTGCAATATTGCTTCTTCATAAAATGATTTTACAGTTGATCCTGGCTTGCAGATGGAGTCAGTGAAAGAAAAGTGGATTCCATTATACTTTTTAAGATTAATTTTTTTGCACGATTTTTGGAATTAGAAACATAATTGAACATCCTCTTTATTGGTGATACCAATAATAGTCTGATAAAAATTCAACAAGATAACAGCAACAAAAACAACACTGAAAAATGCTTAGGAAGATCAGACAGAATGACAAATACATTTCTCTTTCCAGCCACCTAACAAAAGAGCCTATGACTTTATTACTTGGAAAATTCTGAAAAATGACAGACGTAGAGAAAGATATCCTCAATGGAAATATAAGAAACTAGTTCTCGGTCGACTGCATTCCGTTAGCTTTTTGTTTTTATCTGTAAAGAGGAGAAAAACTTTGATACTACCTACAATTTTTAAAGAAAAAGTTCTTTCTTGCAAATTCAACTTATTTTATATATAAACAACTCTCTCCTCCCCTTTCATGATGCTTCTTCTCTGGATGCTGGAGATAGTTTTTGGGCTCAGAATTCTGGTCTATATTTAGGTTGGGGTCAAAGACTCCATCCTATGGACAGCAGAAAGTAACAATTAGAGCTGAAAATTCCCGATTCAAATGCATTGCCCAAGTTTGAGAATTATTCAGGAGCAACACCCTGTAACATCTGCATCGAAGGGTGAGACCAACTGTGTTAATGATGGTGTATGACGGCTTCTTATAAGCCAAGGAGGGGGCAAGGTGACATCTGTGCCAAAGGTTAAGAAAGCATTCTTGAACATGTAGTTTTATTTATACTGGATCTTTTCCAAGTTCATCTTCCACTGGATGTTTTATCTTAGTAATTGCAGAGTGAGAATTTTTTGCTGATTCCTTGTTTTTGGCAACCTAAGGGATCGACTGTAATTTGGTTATCGTTAAACTAAACTGTGCTAAAAGATGACATAAACCATCTAAAAAGTCTAGCATTAGATAGAGATAATATTTGCAATCCCTGCAATAGGCATAAGGTTAATATTTCTAATATACAAAGAGTTCTTATAAATTGATGAGAAAGATTCAAGCAGCCCATAAGAAAATTGAAAAATATGTGAATAGGTAGTTCACATAAGGGCAAATCCTCATGTCCAGTAAGTAGATGAAACAATGTTCTACCCATTGCTATTAGGATAATTCAAATGAGATATCATTCTTCTGACTGGCCAAAAAGAGAGAGAGAAAAAAGAAAACACCCACGAGAGGTAAGGACGCTAATTAAAGGGGACTTTCACCCATGACTGATGGAAACATGAATTACTTACGTATTTTGGAAAAGCGGTTTGATAATCCTAATTAAAAATATACAAACTATTTCACCCAGTATTACAACCTCCGGGAATATGTACTAGACAAAGAAAAACACCAGTATATAATATATGAGGGCATGTAGATTGTAAAAATAAAAATATCAGCATACATATATAAGGGCATGTATAGTGAATGTTTATAGAAGCTTTTTTACTGCTTCCTTTCCTCTCTCCCAAAAATTGATCTCACATATTGAATGTGTACCAATCAAGTATAGATTGTATGTCAGTTAGGTTGTAAGAATGTCTCAGATGTGATTAAAGATTAATTTAAATCATACCTGGTTAACTGGGAGAGATTTTATGATATTATGAGAAAATCTCAAATTATAAAGTAAAATGACCTCCATTCCCCGTGTCTGAATACCTGTGTTTGTATGTTATTGCAGAAACATGGAGGAAGACATAGAAGGCAGTACACTAGACTGTTAACACTGATTATGTGGGTAGGGGAAGAAATAAGTTCAAAAGAAATGGCCTTGAAATAGGCAGTGAGCTTGCAAAAGTATGAAGATTTGGGAAATGTGGCCATGAATTCTTTTTTGTTTGTTTGTTTTGAGACAAAGTCTCGCTCTGTCACCCAGGCTAGAGTGCAGTGGTGCGATCTCGACTCACTCCAACCTCCCCCTCCGGGGTTCAAGCGATTTTCCTGCCTCAGCTTCCAAGTAGCTGGGAATACAGGTGCACGCCACCATGCCTGGCTAATTTTTTATATATTTTTAGTAGAGACGGGGTTTCACCATATTGACCAGGCTAGTCTTGAACTCCTGACCTTGTGACCTATCTGCTTCCACCTCCCAAAGTGTTGGGGTCACAGGCATGAGCCACCATGCCTGGCGGGGCCATGAATTCTAACCCTGTTGTTCTGGACATAGCAGAGGCCGGGTGACAAGTAAGACTGTCAGAGAGCCTTCCTATTTTCTAAAGGGCTTGAAATACTCTTACGAGGGCTATAGGCCATCTCCCAGCCCCCAGCCATTGCTTCCTTATGTTAGGAATCATGTTCCTGACAACATTCATTCTTCTTTGAAAGTTCCCTTCTTAAAATACCAGCAGTCAGCAGCAGTGGATTAGAAATCCTTAAGTCTGCCCTTAGGTATTTGATGTAAGATATTTAATATTTCCCCTTCTCTCCAGCATAGGAGTAACCCTGTGCAAGTCAAAAAAGCTCCCTGTGTCTCATTTTCCTCTTCTATGAGTGCAACTACCATAATTCTTTTGTGCATTACAGGTAGTGACAAATACTATAATTAAGGTAAATTATAATGGTAAATGCCTAACTTTTTATTCCAGGGGTGTTGCATAAACAAAGATGGAATGTAATACAGCCCACCCGCACCACTCTGTTGGCAAATGCTGCTGCTATCACTTAAAAGCAGAGGCTTCCATGAGTTTTAGCAGTCTCTCTGGTACATTTTTTGAAGCACCCCTGTGCATTGCACGTCATTCATAATGGAGCACTCCATCATGTGTGCAAGTTACCAGTGGAGAAATGAAATAGTTCAGCCCTGGAACAAAGGCCCTTATGTTATTTGAACTCCATCTGGAACCAATATGGCCACCGAGGGGCCCAACAGTACACATCCTGAAACCAGTGGTTTGGCTGCAGATGTGCTAATAGAGCTTTTGGGATGTACATCAAAGAGTATCTACTCTAGACATAACTTTTCTCTGTGTGACACCACAGACAAACAAAAGTTGTTCTTAATTTGCCCTTCTGAAACTTCACTTGTTTTTGTTGGTTATTTGTTGTGTTGATTTAATTTGAGCTTTGCCATATCTTGTCATACAATGATTCTTGAGAAAAAAATGGAATGCTCCCAGATGATAAATAGGGGTCATTTGGGTGTCATTTATAAAATGTTAAATCTGCCATGTACTTGTGTGTGCAGGCAGGGCCTAGGAAACCGATAAAGCCCACTATTTTATCTCAGGACCTTATCAGGGCCCATCTGTGACTCCCTAGGTTTGCACACAATCAGAAGAGGTTGACCAGATGTGTGCATGTTTAAAACCTGTACTCAGGAGATGTAATCAGCATCCTCGACCATTGTTGCCTCATCCTCTTTCATCCTGAGCTCAGAGATGCAGTTTTGCCTCACTGACCATGACCATTGAACATGAGTTTGCACTGCCCTTCCTCTATCTTTCCCCTTCCTTTCTAAGTGAGGCACACACTCTGGCCAAAACATTTTCTATAGACATCTACAGAACACTCCACCCAACAACCACAGAATATACATTTTTCTCATCTGCACACAGACTGTCTTCTAAGATCGACCACATGCTTTGTCACAAAGCAAGCCTCAATAAATTCAAACACATGGAAATCATACCAAGGACACTCTCACACCACAGTGCAATAAAAATAGAAATTAATACCAAGATCTCTCAAAACTATACAAACACATGGAAATTGAACAACTTACTCCTGAATAACTCCTAGGTGAACACAGAAATTAAGGCAGAAATAAAAAAAAAATGCTTTGAAATCAATGAATACGAGGACACAACTTACCAAAATCTCTGGGATGCAGCCAAAGCAGTGTTAAGAGGAAAGCATATAGCCCCAAGACACTTTCATCAAGAAGTTAGAAAGGTTTCAAATTAGCAATCTAACTTTGTACCTAAAGGAACTAGGAAAGAAAGAACACATCAACCTGAAAGCTAGCAGAAGAAAATAAATGACTAAAATTGGAGAAGATTATTTGTCCTTTACTTTGTCCTAAATGGTTAGGATGCCTATTACCTGCCTGAGCCCTTCTTAGCACCAACAGATGTCTCTGGATACATTCCATCTATCTCATTACTGGTCCTCATCAGCACCAGGAGTATACGTAGTAAAATTTGATTACTCTCTGGGGTGTAAATACATCTATGTCAGAGTTCCTGTTCCTAAAGAGCTTATGGTTTAGTGCACCATCAGTATTTGTGAACTGTGGAGAGCAGTTGTCAGATGTAGAGGGTGAAGAACACTCCTATTGCAGGGCAGGAATTTCCAGCAAATGGCAAGCCTTTGATTACCATCATGGGAGGGGGCTGAGGATTACAGCTGGAACCAAATGCTGATGCTACTGAGGCAAATAACTTTGAAAATGTAGTGTTTGCCTTTATTTTGCTCTGCTTCGCATATAGGAAGTGTTATGGACTGAATGTTCGTGTTCCCTCAAAATGCATATGTTGAAATCCTAACACCCAGTTTGATAGTGTTATAAGGTGGACCTTTGAGAGGTGATTAGGTTGTAAGAGTGGAGCACTCATGATGGGATCAGTGCTTTTATAAGAAGAGATACTGGGCCAGGCACGGTGGCTCACGCCTGTAATCCCAGCACTCTGGGAGGCCGAGGCGGGCAGATCACGAGATCAGGAGATCGAGACCATCTTGGCTAGCACGGTGAAACCCTGTCTCTACTAAAAATACAAAAAATTAGCCAGGCATGGTAGTGGGCACCTGTAGTCCCAGCTACTTGGGAGGCTGAGGCAGGAGAATGGCATGAACCCGGGAGGCGGAGGTTGCAGTGAGCCGAGATCGCGCCACTGCAATCCAGCCTGGGCGACAGAGTGAGACTCCATATCGAAAAAAAAAAAAAAAAAAAAAAAAAAAGAAGAGACACTGGAGAGCTTGCTCCTGTGCTCTGCTCTCTGCCATGTGAGGATACAAAAGGTGACACCACCTCCAAACCAGGAAAGGAGCTCCGTCAAACATGGCATCAGCTGGCACTGTGATCTTGAGCTTTCCAGCCTTCTAAACAGTGGGAAATACATTTCTCTTGTTCAAGCCACTTGGTGTATGGTGATTTATTATAGTAGTCCAAACTGACTCTGGCAGGAAAGATTTAATAAATGTAAAAATGAAGTTGTTAAGTAGAGTGGCTGATAGGCAAGGGATGTGCTGATCTGAGGGTTTGTGGTGATAAAGACAAGGCACAGAAGTAACAGGGCGAATGTCTCAAGAGCAAAGAAGATGATTATGGAATCAGGTGAATTGAACCTTCATGATCATTCTTGTTCCTTGTAACTTTGAGAACTACCAGAAGTAATAGAAGTAATCACTGGGTCCTGCATTGCAAATATAGGAGGTGCTAAGGAATAACTGAGGACTGGTCTGTTCACTTTCAAAAGATATGGATAGTTGAAAAAAAAGTGTACAAATTGGGATCCCATTTAAGGCTTAAAAATTCAGGTTTATGTGAGAAATTTTAGAAAAGTTAGTAAAGTGGATAATGTGCACACGTAAATATGGTAAATATATTCTACATATAAAATCCAGTGGGATCACATATTTAATTAGAGGTTACAGCTTATAATACTAAACAAATTCTTTGGAAAACAATTGTCTGTGAATCGTGTCCAACTGGTTTTATTTATTCTAGTAAAACTTCTTATGGGCAAAATGTAAAAGCAGCAGCATCTTAAAATAATACAGCAGAGAATTCAAATGCTTGCTATAAATTGCCTCTCTGATTTTTCTGCATGGCAGAATAAAGAGAAAATCTGCGTAGGATATAAAAGAAAATTAGAAAGTTGTTCAATGACTGTACTAGGCTCCCTATTTTATTAGCTGAGAAACATTTCAGTGGTGAGAGATTCTGGTCTTACCAATTTCTTTTCTACTTACAGAACATAATGCTACCTAAATTGCATCTCTCTTTTTTTCAGTGTAAAGCAGAGTTTTTCAACCTTGGCACTATTGATAACTGGCACTGGATGATCCCTTCTTGTCGGTGGGGGTAGCACATTATAGGAAATTTATCAGCATCACTGGCCTCTATTGGCGGATGCCAGTAGTATCCCCTCGCTGTTGTAACCAAAATTGTCTCCAGGTATTGCCAAATGTTCCTGAGGAGGGGAAGTAAAATTGACCCTGGTTTTGAACTCCTGCTTTGAAGGTCTCTTACTTAATTAAAAGCAGAGGCAAATTCATAAAGACATTGTGTGTATTTATGTAGCCATAAATCTGTGAAGTCCAGGTCTTGAACTTGATGCACTATAATTTTCATGTTGCCTTTAACAACATTCCTGACCTTGCACCAACTGCTTGTACCCAGTTTGCAGGTGAGAGGCTCTGGGGTAGGGGTGAGGTAGGCATGCCCTGGCTACCTGGCTCTGTCCTTCCCACCCCCCACCCCCCTCACTGAGAGGCTCACCTCCACGTGGATCTAATTGCTGGGAAGTGTGGGACCTGAGTTTTGATGTGCGATGGCTTTGGGGTTCATTCTGTGGTTACTAGTGATCAGAAATGGGTTAGAGTGGACAGTGCACTGCCCCAGTGACCCTCTATCTTCCCTGACCTCCCACCTCTCCAATTCTCAACACTTTTTCTCCTCATTTATGTATTAATGAGTTTTAGAGTGAAAGGATGGAGCACATAAAATCCAATCTCTTGAGTAAAGGTTGGGGGAATTGAGAGTCAGTTTATCTAGAAGGGTTTTGAGAAGGAATTCCTGATCTGGTGACCCACTGCCATAATTTTTTACCAATATCTCTCTAAATAGCATAGGGTTTAGTGTAAAATGTATACTTGGAACAACAAGTTGAAAGTCTTTTCTTTTTGTGGTTACCCCTGAAACACAGAGTTTATTGAGCTGAGTGAGTGTGGCTTTAAAGCTGCCTTTGAAAGGACAATTTATTTTACTTTATTTTTTGGTTGCTCAGCTTTCTCAACTATGTCCCAAATAAGAAAGCTGTCCAACAATGGAAGATTTCACAGTCTGTGTCTTTCAGATACATCAGAGATCTGATGCCAGCTCTAGCACTGCAGAACATTATATGAATTTGGGAAACTCTTTGAAATAGAGTGAGGCCATAAACCAGTGAGTGAATTACAACGATGCAGACAGTAGTCATTTTGATTTGATAGGTGTTCAGCAGGGCTTCTATTACATATATTTTCCATTTTATTTAAAGGAGAATTCCACGCAATTTGCTTAGACCAACCATCTGGAAGTACTTTTTTCCTCTTTATTGCCTTTTGACACTTCGCCCAGTTGAAAGAAAAAAAAATAGGTTGAGAAAATTATAAAAATACTGATTTTAATGCAATTAATGTTAATGGAAAAGACAATTTTTCATCTTTCATTACATGCAGAGTTAAATTAAATTCCCCTAAGCATTCTTTGATAATTATTTATCCTCTGGTGTGTGCGACAAAGCATTTAGATTCCTGTCCTTCCTTGTGCTATCATTTTACATCCCCAAGGCCCAACACATCTTACATGTGTCTGTGTTCAATGATCATAGCAGCTTTATTAGATAGGAAAACTCCATCTGAAAATCCAGTAACCCCAGATGCTGAGCAGTTCCTAGGAATGGTACAAAGCTTCTTCTAAATTGGCCAAAGGCTTTTTCCTTTCTGGAATGAAACTTTGTTTAAGAAAGCCGTATTTCTGGAAAGCTGCATCTTAAAATAACTATTCGTAAGAAGTACTTGGTAACAGTTGACTTACTGAAAAATGCAACTTTTTGATTAATTTGAGTCAAATGTCTGTATGCTTCAATATCCATTCTGTCTCATGGTGACTAGGTCTTTCCTTTGTGTCAAGTAGATTGATCTTTGGGAGGCAATGAATCACAAAATAATTGAGACCCATCTATGAAATGGCATAATATTTTTAGAGCAGTCGCCTATGAAAGGGAGTGATATTTATAGCGGACATGCTATATGCAGGCACTGTCCTAGGTATTTTACATATGTTATTTCAATCAGTCATCTTGTGAACCCTACAAGGTAATGGGCTCTTGGTCCTATTTAACAGATAAAGCTGAGACACAGAAGTATGTCACTTTCCCAGGGTAGAGTCATGAAGCTGGGATTCATTCCCATTTTTGCCAACTCAAAAGTCCATGCTGTGATACTAGGTAAAATGACTAGTGCTTTTCTTCTCTTCCTTGTGAATGATACCTATGGTTGATATTTTCTTCTGATGAATAGATCTGGTAGGTTCTGCTAATGTTTTGGGTGAGTTTCTTGTTGCATTTCTAGTTGATTTCTGTTGATTTCTAGTAAAGGTCATCGCCAGTATTTTCATATTATGACTGGTAGAAAGCAGAAGCATCAATCCTGCCAATGATGCCTAAAGGTTTGAAAGTGAACCTATTTCCATCTATTGATGCAGGATCCATAATCAGACCACTGCATGTAGATCTGTGTCATCAAATCTGATCTTTGTCCAAAGATCAAATGGACTAATTTTATTTTATGCTCATTTAGTGAGACTCTATTGCATAGGCATCAGTAGGAAGAGCTAGAGAAAAACTGTCATCTTCGATGAAAGTAATTTTTCCTTATAGTTGAATCGCTAGATCTTGAATGCAGCCGAGTAGTTTTCCATGCCTTATGCTTCATTTATTGTAAATGAAATTAATGTTGTTCAATGGTATCCTTTAAAGCCTCAAATATTATTAAAATGAAATATGATGATTATAATAACATCTGTTTATACATGTTATATGTGTTATTTCTAAAATAATTACATAATAGATTTTCATTTCACCATGACAAAAGGGTTGGGTATCCTTTTAGCTCTCACTTGTTAGTCACGAAAGACAGTAGATGATAATTATGAATCAGATCCTCCCAGATTGAAAAGAAAGTTAGAAAATGTTCTGTTCCAACTTCTTTGATGAGTTTTATTTACTTTATAGAGATTTCATATACCTATTTTGATACATGCCTGGCTTGTGTTCAGTGAAATTCATTGAAAGGACCATCGGTAAACTTTATAAATGCTAGGCTTTGAGGGAAACTCAAAATACAGGAATGTTTCAGAAACATGTACATGATCATGGCTCTGTAATCTGACTTTTGTTGAGCATATGGAGCTTTTGTTGTCTATGTATAACAAAAACATTGTTGCATAATATCTGCTATCACTTGCCTTCCCTATCCTGTAACTGTGGATACTCAACAGGGTAAACATACACAGAAACTTATTAATTTATGCAATGATTTAAAGCATTCATTCTTACCCTCTCTTCTAAATCTGTCTTCTTCTACACCCTTTTAGCCCCCAACAGGCCTTATCATTCTTTTCAATTAATACTATTTTAAGGCGTAAGGTCTTTCATTATGAAGGCTTGCTGGAATATGCCAGAAGGCTTTGCCCAATATGCCAGTGTATAACAGCCCATTTATGTGACTCCTAGCTCCATCTTGCTCAATACTCTGTACATGCCATTGAAGCCTTGGATGCTCTTTGCCTAAACTTTCAAAATCTTTCCAAAGGCTCAGAATCCAGTTGTGTTATTATGGATTCTTCTCCTTCTAACATCTTTATTTCTGATTAATGCCATACATATCTGGTGTAGATGGTTACGTTTGCTGTCATAAGTGGCCTGTGTTTAAGTAATGCCCATTCTCCTTCTGTAAACCATTCCCATGACAATTTGAGAAATGTTTTTGGCCACTGTCCTGTCACTGGATAATTTTATTTCCAGTTTTCCTGAGGACCTGCCCACCTTCCCCAATGTCTCCTTCACTCTTGACTGCTAGGAGCCCAGTGCCTGGCCACCTGACTTTGTACCCATAGCTAGGAGTAAGGATTTTGTTTTATCTCCTGCCAATACTTGTTATGCATACATTTCACTGGATGGGAAATATGGAATGGTAGACATTATGGATGAAACACCAGAGATTGTTAATGGATGGTACAGGAATGCTTTGCCATGGTAATGAAATATCTTTATACAAGGAAATGCAGGATGAGCATCTCTAATCTAAAAAACTAAAGTCCAAAGTGATCCAAAATCTAAAACCTTTTCGAGTGCCAAGATGATACCACAGGGGAAAATTCTACACCTGACCTCATTTGATGGATTGTAGTCAAAATGCTGTCAAAACATTGTTTCATGCATAAAATTATTAAACATATTGTATAAATCACCTGCCGGCTATACGTATAAGGTGTATTTAAACATGAAGAGATTTCAAGATTAGACTTGGGTTCTATCCCCATGATAACTTATTATGTATATGCCAATATCCCAAAATCCAAAAAAAAAAATGCAAAATCTATATCCGTTCTGGCCCCAAGCATTTCAGATAAGAGATTCTCAGCCTGTAATAACAAGGGGGACTGTTCCATGTCAAAAAAAAAAAAATGAAGTAGTAGAGGAATAACAATAAAAACAATTTATAATTTATTTTATATAGAGTCCTGATCTGAGAGTTTGAAGAATATTGTAGGTCAATCAAGGAAATCATTCCAAAGATCTTCTTGCATAGTCTATTAGGTATAGGATAATCTAATGAGTGGTAGACTACATTTTGTTTTTATACAATTAATTTTCTAAGGCTTAATTAGGGCAAGTAGAAGTGGGAGGGAGAAAGGAAAGGGTATTCTGTAACCCATGATAAGACTGATATTTCTACCCATGTTTTGCTGAGATGGGGAATCACCTTCCTGGGGGAGACTGAATGTTCATTTCGGGGAACACTTTGCATGGATTTAGCTAAGACCTTCTATCTCATTCTAAACAAATGCCCTAGTCCTGACAGTCACAATATCATTTACCCTTACCTAGCCTTAGTTTACCCTCCTATAGGTGATAAGTGGTGATATTTTATAATCATGATGGCATACTTAATGTGAGTTTCTATGTTTTGTGGATATAAGATTAATTTTTATTTTCTCCTTTCATCCCTTCCTCATTGGTAACTCATGAGCACAGCTGAGTTCATGGGACCGAGGATAAGCCATCCTTCTGGTAGTGGGTGAGAGTTGGTAATGATGGGACTGGACTATCAGTCTACAAATGACAGGAGGGAAGTGCTCAGCCTATTCTAGTTGGGCATTGTATAGGGAGGCTCAGGTGTGCTTCTATGGGTGTGCAACTAACAACACACTTTTGCTTCCACTTCAGGCAGCATGCACGTCGCTTGCATGTGGGCTGAGACACATAGCCTCTGATGAGGCTCAGTTCAGGGGGCACCCACTGTGCAGATAAGGAACAGAGTACACATGGAAAACTCACTTCCTATTTGTCTACTTGAGCCCAGTGGCAGAACTAAATGGTGTCCAATTAAGAAGACTTATTAAACTCTGGAGCCTCTACAGATAACCAGTGGCATAGCAAAGAACATGCTAAAGACATGTCATTTGATTTCTATTAGGCAGTACCTGACCCTGTTTCTTTTGCCTGGGGTAGATCCACTAGCTTAGTATGTGTGGAAGTTGACAGCAATTTTTGGAGTGGTGCTATAATCTATTTTATTTAGGTTACACAGTATACATAGTTTTTCAAATTATCACAAGATGAAATGAGAAATGCCTTTATTTAAAAAAAAAAGTCCAGATGGAAATTGTCATTTGCTATAACTCAAGAATAGATATAGTGAGTAGATAGAGAATGCTCTGTTGTGGAAATGTAGGCGGCTTGAATGTCTTTTTTTTTTTTTTTCCTGCTTTTATTTATTCTTTAAATTTTTTTTTTGTTTTTCATTTCTTCTAAAAAAAAAATGGGATACAGATGCAGAACGTGCAGGTTTGTCTCACAGATATACGTGGGCCATGGTGTTTTGCTGTACCTATTGACCCGCCCTCTAAGATTCCTCCCCTCACCCCTACTAAAAGGCCTCGGTGTGTGATGCGCTCCTCTCTGTGTCCACGTGTTCTCAATGTTCAAACCACTTACGAGTGAGAACATGCAGTGTTTGGTTTTCTGTTCCTGTGTGTGTTTGCTGAGGATGATGGCTTCCAGCTTTATCCTTGTCCCTGAGGAATGCATTTTTTCTTTACCTGAAGATTGTTGTATTTACTTATTTATATCTGTGAAAAGAGTAGCCTGAATGCTTTGCAAGATTAAAGACACGTGAAATGAAAATCCCAATCTTGCGGAGATTGACTGTTGAATGCCCAGGGAAGTCACGCAGTAAAACAGCCCAGGAAAATGGAACAAAATGCTTTCAAAAGGTGAATTAAGAAAGGAAATAACTATTTGGAGCATGGTAATGAGAATGCAAATTTATTAGTCATACATACTCTATTTTAAATAAGATCTCAGTATCCATTTCTGGAGTGCATTGTTATATTTAATTTTTACTTTCTTAATAGACCTACATGATCATATGATTTTTTTCCCAGTTATTATAGGTATAGGTGAATGCTTATCTGTTATGTATACTCTTTCTTTAATTTAATAAAAACAAATTAGAGGTACTGAGAAATAAAACTTTTGTGTTAACTTCTAATTAACAGTCTCTAAAAAAAGAAATTCTCATGGTAAAACAGAAGCTAAAAGAGATTTTTTCCCATCAAATTATTTTTATAGGTATTTTCATAGAAGATACATGAATTTTTTTATTAGGGTTCCACTGTGTCTGGATAGAAAAAACCCTCAGTAAAAGATGTACTTAATCTTAATATGAAACCAGAGAACGCTGGGGGTGGGGGCGTTGTTATGTGTTTGTTAAAACCACAGAGTTTTCCAAAGTGGGTTTCTTTACCTGCAGGCTTTGATTTGGGTATCTGCATGAATGATCCCCAGAAAGCACCCTGCAGACAACACAGCCCCCCTGATCTAATGCCTCGTGTCTGAGGAGCTCGCGCTCTGTGGCCAGGTTCATTTAATCATTCTCAACACCTCCTCAGAGAGAGAAGTGTAATTTTGCACAGGAGAAACTTAGTCATGGAAAGGCTTAAGATGATCTGAAGGTCAGCCAGTAAATCAGTTACAGAGAAGGAGAAACAGCTGAGGAGCCTCCAGCACATGCAGGTAAAGATCCCCTCACAGGTGTGGGTCGGGAGCGGGAGCCCAGGGCTGGGGGCGTTCACCGGATCACAGGTGGATGTACAGAGGGAGGTGGAGTTTTGGTTCTGGCTTGGCCGTCAACTCAGCCTACCAGATGAGTACAATTTTTGTTACATGGTTTCTCTGTTGCTAACTGGCCAGTAACTTAGTGGCCCAGGGTTGCCTGAGAAGGGCTTTGGACTCCTTAGATGAGAGGTAAAGCCTGAATCCCAAATTGCACTGTGCAGTATTAGACTCTGAAGATTTACTGAGAGGCGTGTTTGGGTGAATGATTATCTTTTGTCTTTTCTAGTGAATCATTTTCATGTGTCATCAACCATGTTTCTTACCTGGTAGATATGAAACTGCATCTTTCTGTAGAAAATCTATTTAATGATTAGCCAGGGTGCCAAGGGATAATTGAAAATCATCCCGTTGGCATCGGGACTCAAGTGTTTTAGTTTCAACTCTGCTGCCAACTAATTCAGTGTTACTTGGGTAAACGACTACCCTTTCTCAGGTCTTAGTTTCCATGTCTGTGAAAAACAAATATTTGCCGTAAAAACAGTGATTTCTAAACTGTGTTTAAAATGGCCCCAGATTTTCTTCAATGTGCTCTCAGAGGAGAGGGAGGCTGGGCTTGAGGCTCTTAAAAATAGGATTCTGTTGTTAGAAAAATCACTGGCTATCTCTTAGACTCTATGACATTTAAAAAAAATAACTTAAAATTTGTTTTGAAATTATTTTCAGTGTAGAGTAGCTACACATTGGAGTGGTTCAGAGATCATGGTGAGACTGCTGCCTGGATTCAAATTTCAGTTCTGTGAACTTGGGCACCTTTCTTGATGTCCCTTTGCCTCAGTTTCTTCATATGAAAAATGAGGATAATAATAGTAACCATTGTGTTGTGCTGTTATGAGGACGAATCAATTGATAATATAAAATACTTAGTACCATGCCTGCACCTACTAAACATGAAGTAGGAGTTAAATCAATAGATGCCAATCCACTGGAAAGCTTGTTTCGTATCATGGAGGGAATTTCTGTAATTTGTGAGCAATTCAGTATTTACTGCATATCCATTGTGCTTCAAGTTTGACTTAATAAGTTGGTAACCTAAGAATTTGTGTGGAGAGGACATCCCAGATCAAGATAATGACTTCAGAAAGTTCTGGAATTGTAAAAGTGCAGGAAGTAGAAAAGTCTAGTGGAGTTAAGAAGGGTGAGCTGGAGTGCCTTAGTGGATTATGTTCAAGGAGAAGTTTGATTGTGCTGGGGCCCAGTGCAGGGTTATAGTATGCCATGCTGTGGAGAGTGAGACTTCTAGCTAGCTGTAATGGTGGTGGTGGTGATGGTGGTGGTGGTAACAGTGGTGTTGGTGATTGTGGTGGTGGTGGTGGTGATAATGATGTTGAAGATGGTGGTGAAAATAGTGGTGGTGATGGTAGTGGTGATGATGATGGTGGTAGTGATCGTGGTGTGGTGGTAGTGGTGATGGTCATAGTGATGGTATTGGTAATGATGGTGGTAGTTGTGGTGTTGATGTTGGTAGTGATGGTGATGATGGCAGTGATAGTGATGGTGGCAATAGTGGTAAAAGTCATAGTGGTGGTGTTGACGATGATGATAGTGGTCGTGGTAGTGGTATTGGTGGTGATGGTGGTAGAGATGGTGATGATGGTAAGGCAGGACTGCAGACTCTTCTTTTTCCTAAAGCGACTTTTGTGCTAGGTACTCACCATCCAGAGCTTAAAGGAATCCGGCAGGCTACTGCATCAACTGATAAGGAATGGCTTAGTTGACCTAGCAGCATGAGGGTAAGAGATGGGGAGGATAGCTGGGGACTGAGGAAGGTTTTTATCCTCTATTCTTTATTGCTGATCCCTGTGAAGGTATAGCCCCTCTTCCACAGGTGTACACTTGGCTGGTAATTCTGTTGCCGTTAGCAAAGCAAAGTGAATGCAGCCAGGTAGCTTATGGGACCAAAATACACTTCCCTTGGAGGTTTGTGGTTCCTGTTTAAGTTTTGGAAGTGTGTTAAATGAGGGCTAAATTTCAATGTTCACTTCATTTACCAAACTGTGCTGTCCTTATTACTGTGGTGACAGAAGCTTGTTTTTCTGGTACCCATTATATAACTGATTTTTGAAACCCATGTTTCATTGTGTTGAAATCGTGTTGTACCAATTCAGGATACAGTTTTGATTACTATGTGTAGCACTTTCCGTAAGATCATATTAGCACAATAGGTAGAGAAGAAAATCAAAATATGGAAAATAAAATCACAATATTCTCTTTTTATGTTTAGTCTACTTGTTACATACTCTTTTTGTAGATTGTATCTTTGTATATAGCAGTGGTCCTCAATGGAAGGGAGAGCAATTCTGCCCTCTCCTCCTCAGCAAGGGGACATTTGTCAATATTTAGAAACATCATTTTGATTGCCAAGACTGTTTCTTGTGCTACAGACATCTCATGAAAAGCAGCAGGCAATACTGCTAAGCATCCTTCAATGCACAGGACAGATCCACAACAAACATGTATCCTGTCCAAAATGACAGTCACACTGAAGCTAAGGAACTCTGGATAGTGTTTATTCTCTGAGAAATTTGATAGAGTACATTCCTCATTCTAGAATCTCTTAATTTTCCATTTTCCAAATTCCATGGTAATTACTGTCTAACTTTTACTGAAAGACCTGTTTGAAATCCATCTGCTACAGGACACCTACTTGCATTGGGCTAATTTCATTTAATATCATTTCCGTACATTCTCTTCACATAAACATTTCAAATTTGTGTTAAACTTACAGATGTTTTATGATTTTAAATCTGATATTTTATCAGTTATTATACATTAACCTATATATGTTTCTTCTTTTCTAATTCGGTTTTGAGTTACTTAATACCTGTTAAAATTTCTTTGAATAATTTTTAAAATGTCCAGTGCCATCCATACTTAACATATCCAGTAAATATTTAAGGCTTAAATTTTATATTTGATGCATTTATACAAACCAAAATATTTTCTTGATATTTATAACTCCTTTTATTAAAGATAAAATCAGTGTTGTTGGTTTTTTCCCAAAGCAGAAATTTATTCAATTCTCACTGGAATTGAGTACTGACATGAGGGCAGTTTGTTTTATGTTTGAGAAAATAATTCTAGTTTTCTACTTTTCTAGGTCTAATTATTGTAATTTTTAATAAGTCTAGGCTGGGATCTTTATGTGACTATTCCCACTGGCCAGCCTTTTAGAAGCCTGTGTTATCTTTACTTCACACATTATAAATTAGTATTGCTGCCTCTGCTGGACTTAGCAGTAAGTAAGTCATTGCCACTGGGAAAATGTTGGTATTTGGACAAATACTGCTCTTGTGCATGTGGAGTCGCTGAGACAGAGCTAATTTGTTGTTGTCATTTTAACCATGTTCGCTTTAGTTTGTTTCTAACAAATTCTTCCTCCATGTCTACTTCTCTGGCTATGTAATGCAGAAGACCTGTAGTACCATCATCATTCATGGTAAATTGGAAACCCAAGTTTCTTTTATTCCTGATGGGTAAAGACAGGTCCAAGATATTCATCATCTTGTTGTTTCTGCTGGCCTGTGAGTCCTTTTTTCTGTTGGCCACTCGTGACCTTATACGATGCTTTGTCTGCATCTGCTCACCGTGGATGAGTTGGTGACCTCTCTTACAGACATTGTTTACCTGCATATGCCTTCTATATGGCTAATTCAATGATGGAGTAATAAGTGATATGGAGGAGAATCCAGCATATTTGAAGTCCCTCCATTTAAAAAGACATGGAGATTAATTCATGATTATTGGCCATTAGCTGTGCACCCAGCATTCTGGCCACCGTTTGTAAGTATTAGCTCATTCACTCTTTGAAAATGCCCCAAGAGACAGGGGGCTGTAAGTATCCTTATTTACCCACAGAGAAACAGCACCTCATGGGGCTGAAGTTACTTTGCCAAGACTTTTCTGTAATTGACTCAGCTCTTTTCAGGTTTGAGTCTAGTATTCTTCTCACTTTCCCTTTCCTTTGGAATCCCATTGGCTTTGATTATACATCATTCAGTTCAGTGTTCAATGGGGCTGAATGAAGCTGACACAGGCTCAGAAGAAATGTTGTCCTGGTGCTTTGGACTTTAAACATTGCTTAAAATTAAGAAAGGTGCTGCCTTTTGAATGGAAAGTTTAGAAAGCCCTAAGTTAGAATTCCTGGCTACCGGATGATAGGAACAATTTTTCCAGAGTACATATGTCAGTTCAAATGGTGAGATTCCTGGGGAATTTTGGATCTCTGAGGAGTCTGTTTTTCTGCGAAGTTATTTCTAATGTTATTCCCATCCTCAGGAAGGACAGAAATGCTGTAATATGTGGGTGTTTTCAACACCCTATTTTGTTTCTTGTTTCTTGATGTGCACACAGTCTCAGAAAACGTTCCTAGAGTTAGCTGTTCGGGCTTGTTGTTCCATGATGGGGTAAAATAATGAATATCTTGCTTAACACTCTGTAACTCTAGAATTTTCTTCCAAACCACATAGCTTCCCATTAAACTGGGTGAGAGAACATACTCTGGAGAGCTTGTTACCTTCTATTTGCCCTTTCTTTGGTTGGCTGGATAATCCATCCTGGAATCTAATACTTTTCAAAAGGAGGGCATAACTTGTTGGTTTCTGGTTGTAATGCCAGTATCCTTTTTACGTGAATTAACCTTTGGAGGTCACCTGAGACAGTCCACCTGGAAGGTCTTAGTATTTGTTTATTCACTAGTGGCTGCATTCTTTCTGTGATCTCAATAACTAGCTATCAGAGTTAGTCTAATCAGAGTTTTCATCCTTAACAAGGGGAAATTGCCTTCAAATTATTTGTGTCCAATGGGACACTGGAACGGTCTTTTCATAAGATAAGCCTCCTAATCACTCAGTATTGCAAATATACATTTTAAAACAATTTGATTAAATAAGAAACCTAGTGATATAGCATTAGAGACTTGAGCTGTGTTAACAAGTTTATAAATGATTTAACCTTGGCAGAAAGATTTATTACTGGTATTAGAAGATTATGGGCACCCAGCCTGCGATATGGGTGCTATTTTTCTCTTTAACATATATATAGTGGAGGTTGTTATTTGAAACCACTTGACTTTATGACTTTGATCGGAAGAAATCATTGATGTCTTCTTAATCTAACTTCATGGCAGGCAGCTAATGAAAATGTGTATCACCATGGTTCTGGGAAATATGACAGCTGTAGATTTCATAGATGGGAAAATGAACAGAGGAATCATATGTAATTCTTTTAAAACCTATTCACAGGCCAGGCATGGTGGCTCATGCCTGTAATCCCAGCACTTTGAGAGGCTGAGGTAGGCAGATCACCTGAGGTTAGGAGTTCAAGACCAGCCTAGCCAACATGGTGAAACCACATCTCTATTAAAAATACAAAATTAGCCTGGCATGGTGGCACGCACCTGTAATCCCAGCTACTGGGGAGACTGAGGCAGGAGAATCGCTTGAACTGGGGAGGCAGAGTTTGCAGTGAGCCAAGATCATGCCACTATACTCCAGCCTGGGCAACAGAGCGAGACTTCATCTCAAAAAACAAACAAACAAACAAACAAACAAAGAAACTGATTCACAGTAGGAGGCTGGGTGAGGCTTAGAACTTGGATATAAACACTCTATAGTTTTATACCCAGACCTTTGCCATGTTTCTGACTGGCTGTAGTGGCAGAAGAGGAGAGCTGTCTGTGAACAGTTACTGTTTCCCTTTTCTCTCATTCCTTCCTTCTATTTTAATTAGTTCTTTGCTTCTAAGCCTTAAGCCTCTGTGGACTGTCAAGGAGCATTCAGCAAAGAGGATTGGCTCATTTTTCAGCAGAGTATGAGATGGCTTAAAATTAGGGGTTTCAATTTTCATTATAATGTGACAGCAGGTATCTGTTAATCATTGTATGCTAGTCAGAGTGAGATGATGCATGGAGGGAATTCAATATTACAATCCTCATAGGAACCCACGAGGAAAGTACAATTAATATCCTAGTGTTGTACCGAGCAGCTGAATGTTAGTGAGGTGAAATAACTCGCCCAAAGTCTCTCAGCCAGCAAGAGACTTAAGCTCGGGTGCCTGGTGGAGGAGCTGGGCTTCCTGATCTTTCCTTGTACTTCCTCATTTGTCTTACAAACATTGCCTGTGTCTCTGCAATGTTTCAGACCTAAGCTCGATTGTGATAAAAATGTGTACTCTACTAAAAGAGTGTCTTTGCTCATGGTCTGGTTTGTATTGGGGAGTTAAGTTCATAAACAATTATATCACTTTGTAAGTGAAACAATAAAGGGTATATACAATGAGTTTGAATACAAAATGGAGGGAATAATTCATTCTAATGGGCGATGACAGGGTAATTAACACAGCTTTTGTGGATGCATTTATAGTGGACCTTCATAAAATGGGAGAAGATAGAAAATTGTAGTTTGGAGATGGCATTTGAAGCATAAAGAGCAAGGGGCATGTAGGCATGAAAATGCTGGTGTCAAGGGTGCTGAACTGTGGGTGCAAAGTGGACCATGAGGCAGGAAGAGGAATTTGGAGTGAGTTTGTGTTGCACCTTGCTGGTCATGTTCAGGGGCTGTCATAAGACCAGGTCCAGAAGGTCCTGATAGAGGGGTTTAAGCCACGTTGAGGATACATGAGAGAAAAAGGAGAACAGAGCCAGGAATGATTCAACCAGGACACTGGCTGGGGCAGGGTGAGAAGGGCATTCAACAGATAACATCTTATGGCCCCTTAATACAGTTCTGGTGGTGTATTGGGAACACTAAAACCAGGATGAGATTATTGGGTCTTCAAAACCTTGACAAGTAGATGGTGCCAGTAGATTATTTCACCTCACTAACATTCAAAACCCCCAAACCTTGACAGGTAGATGGTACTTCCTAGACGAAGAAAAAAGAGAGTTATCGAAGATTAGTAACTCTTTCAAAGTCACAAAGCTGGAAAGTGGGGCATATTTCAAACTCACCTCTGTGCAATTCCAGAAAGGGCTCAAAGGGCCTATAGAATAGTCATATTTGCATCTAGGAATCATAGGTAAAGTCATAGCATCTTTTGTGAAATTGGTGGTGAGGTTAAGACACTCCACTTTGCAAAAGCCAGAGAGGTGATGAAAGAGCAGATAAGCTGCCAAAATCCTTTATTGCTCTGTGATTGTGTGTTTATAGCAGAACTTACTAGTCCCTGGCCATGACTTGCATCTCCTTGTTAATTGTAGTAATTACATGAATGTTCTGTGGATCCTCCTTTATAGGTTGACATTAAGAGAGATAGATGGGCCAAAGAAGTATGGTTTAGACATCTGAGTCCAGCATGTAGTTTGTACATGTATAGAGTTAATTGTAGTGAACATGTGGTTACAGCAAATAAGGACACAATTTTCTGTGTTGTAGACCAGTGGAGACAAGTGTGTAGCAACTCATACATGAGGACTTATTCGACTGGGACAAACTTGTGTTTGATTTATTAGAGCATGCTGAAGACAGTGTGCTGACCTTCTCAGAGACATTGATATGGAGGGAATGGTGACAGTTGGGAGCAGAAGCAGCTGCTTATTAGGACTGTGTTGAGTTTAGCTGGCAACCCCAGGCTGATTCTCATCTTTAAATTTTTTAAGGAAAACTCCTATAGGACAAAAAATATTTCCCAGAAAATCCCCATAGGTTGAGAGTCTTGCCTAGTGGTCAAGGAATTAACTTATGGAAATATGCTTGCTAATGATTTATAGAACTGTGATTTTGGGGAACATAACTATTTTGTGATATGAAATGCTGTTTTGACAGCACATCCCACATTATAACCCTGTGCTGTGGCAATAGTGGAATGAGGGTGATTCTTTTAGGAGCTGAGAAGAGGAGCACACGGGGATGCTGAGTCCTTGTAATTGCATAGGTGTCATATGATTGAGGCCTCACATTAGGAGGTGGAACATATGGCCTTTGGGATAGTTCTGAGATTCTAGAAGAACATGTTTAATAATTAAGGGTGGACACCGTGGGAAACATTGTCTTTGGCTGACATATGGCACTAGACCCTGTGTCTTCACTGAAACTTAACACACTATGCAGTAAAATATGCAAGCACTTGTGATACATAGTGGAAGAAATAGGTCCAGGCAGTGTGGCATGGCTTTTATGGACACTGCTCATCCACCTTCATGCTCACTGGGTCTTCCAGCTTGCTCTTCTCTTTGGGAATGACCAGTACTGAAAAAGTTTCCTTTAGCTATTTGCCTTAATTGCTTGAACAGTGGTAAAAAAAATTCTGGGAAAAAGAATGGCAACTTCTATTAAACAAGTTTGGGTGAAGAAATGTGTACCTAGTCTCTCAAGGTTGTCTAAGGTACACAAAAGCATGCATTTTGGAGAGGAGAGTGAGTTCCTGAATTAAGACACTGGTCTCCACCGACACAAGTATTAAATAAATCACGGAAATAAGTAATATAAAGCATGAAGTAATTTATAATTCTAGGTAATGTAAATTATAATAAATTATAATTGTATATAATGTGAAGTATTTAAAGTAACTGTAGAGTTGATTTCTTCATGAATATTAATACGGCAACGAGCTATCTGGAAAGCTGGTGCATTTCAGTAAAAAATGTGCATTGTGTTCAAACGATTGAAGAAGAATGTCAATTTTACATCTTTTTAAGATCTTCAGATTGTTTAATTCATTTAAATTGATCAAATTATTCTGAATTGACAATGATAAAAAGATTTTATTTTTTAATTTTTATTAAGTTATCTGAGTTTAATTCCTTTATTTTTTAAATTTTACTTTAAGTTCTGGGATACATGTGCGGAATGTGCAGGCTTGTTACATAGGTATACATATGCCATGGTGGTTTGCTGCACCTATCAACCCATCATCTAGGTTTTAAGCCCTACATGCATTAGGTATTTGTCTTAATGCTCTCCCTCACTTTGCCTCCAACCCTGCGACGGGCCCTGGTGTGTGATGTTCCCCTCGCTGTATCCATGTGTTCTCATTGTTCAACTCCCACTTATGAGTGAGAACATGTGGTGTTTGGTTTTCTGTTCCTGTGTTAGTTTGCTGAGAATGATGGTTTACAGCTTCATACATGTTCCTGCAAAGGACATGAAGTCATCCTTTTTTATGGCTGCATAGTATTCGGTGGTGTATATGGCTCTTTTACTTTGTATGTATACCAGTATCTTATCCCCCTTCACCATCTATGTCAAGCTAATGGGAACCTAGACCATGGAAAGCTTCATATATAAAGAGCTCTCTCCTTTACTTTTGTGACTCCCATAGTCACCGCTACCAAATACCACCGTGGAAGCCCCTCTTACCCCAGACTAAGAAGTTCCCCTCAAGGTCCTTTCTGGCCGTCAGCCACACCCTAATCTTCTTTCTCTATCACCAGCTCCTGCTGGAACCATCATCACAAGAACCTGGTAGCCTGGTTGCTAGTTGGAAATTATTTTTTAATAACAGCTTTACATAAGATATAAATCACATATCATAAAATTTACCCTTTTGAGATTTTTCATAATTTTTCATACATTCACAGAGCTGTGTAACCACCACTGTTATCTAAATTTAGAATATTCTGATGACCCCAGAAAGAACACCTGTATCCATTAGCAGAAACTCTCCATTCTTCCTTCCATCAACCCCTGGCAATCACTAATCTATATTCTGTCTCTACGGGTTTGCCTATTCCAGATATTTTATATACATGGAATCATAAAATGTGTAGCCTTTTGGGCCTGACTTCTTTCACTTAGCATGTTTTCAAGGCTTATAGCATGTTATAGCATCCACGTTATAGCATGTGTCAGCACTTTATTCCTTTTACTGGCTGAATAACCCTTCATTGTAGGATCTACCACATTTTCTTCATCTGTTCTCCGTTTATTAGTTGATGGACATTCAGATCATTTCTACTTTTTAGACTATTATCAGTAGTGCTGCTATGAATGTTCACGTACAAGTTTTTATGTGAAGAGATGTTTTATTTCTCTTAGATATATACATAAGAGTGGGATTGTTGGGTTATTGAAATTCATTTTTTATAGAGAGGCAACTATCTTAGCGCTATCTTACATTTGGAATGAAGCACGCATTTTTCAAAGTTAAAAAATGTGGCATTTTCTTTGATGATGATGGTACAATATTTTTGCAAATTATCAGGATACTCTAAACAGTCAGTCTTTATACCATTAGTAGCACAGGCTTGCACAGTGGGTTCTGATTCAGATACATGTGAATTCAAGTCCTGGCACAGCCACTTTCTAGATTGCTGATAACCTGGCGCCAGAAGGTTCACTTCGCCAAATCATAGTTTCTTTTCCAGATTAAACCTAGGCCTGTGGTTCTCAAATTCTCATAATTTTTTCCAAAGGTTTTCATGACATTAGACACAGAAAATGGAAATATTTTTGTGGGCAAATTTGGTAAATGAAGGAGACTTTTCATCTGAAGGGCAGAAGGGCTTGGTACCTGATCTACCTAAATTGCAGTTCTTCAGTATCCTCAGCCATGCTGGCGTCTTTTCTACTCTACTGAGGCTCTTGTCTGTTAGGAAATTGTTTGCTCAATGTGCTTGCAGCCCTGCCCTTTCCTATAACCTTTTCTGTTCCAATCTGTGAGAATCACCATTAACCACTGGAGAAAAATATTGCACAATAAGCTATGCTTTTGAAGGGTTATGATCTCATTGTATTTTATCTTCAGTATGATATGTGAGGGAAACTCTCAAGATAAATGAAGATGCCAGCTCTGGTGTTTTTTAACACTTTAGCTCCGACTTCCATTTAGGAAGTTATGGATGCTCGCCACCAATGCACTTAATTTGATCTGGAATTTGACACCACACCGGTGTCATATTTTTTCTAGGCTTCTGGATATCATAGTGTTTTCCTTGACGTGTGTTTTTCTGTTTTCATCTCAGTCAGTGGTCTTTGGTCATTGTACTGCTTATGTAAAAAATCTAATTTAAATTCTAGTTTTCTACTGTGGAAAAAAAAAATACTTGGCCATGTTGGATTTCCTGTAGAGAAGTTGGGGCATATCATTGCACTCTATTTTATTTTTCTCTGAAGATGATAGCGTGGATTAGCTCTTCCTATCAGAAGAGCAGCACTCACACGCCAAGCTCCAGGGAATCGTGATCAACATGGTGTCGTGGAGTTAGGACGAGGCTGTTTGGATGGTGATTTGAGAATTTGGTATGAGAATTCTAGTCATTTAAAAAATAATTAAGGGCTGTCTTTGACATTGTCTTCCACATTCTTGATGCCATCTTCAAGCATGACTATGTATAACAAATTTATGGGGACTGGACTTATTAGTAAAGCTACTGCAGTCCTGTGGTGGTATGAATTCGAGAGGGTGCTTAAGCTCCCAATTCATCTTGATTCTTGTCTGCAGCATCTTCTTAGCAAAAGGATACATGACTTTTTATTATAATAATCATACATGCTAATTTACATTAATCTTACAAAAACAATTGCCCAAAAGTGCTAAAAATATGCAAAGCCATATATCTCAGAATGTTCTAATGATTGGGTGTGTTTTTCTCCAGATGTTAATTATAACCTTAAAGACCTCCATTGTCATGTCTAACCATTATTGAGTACTTGCAGTGGGCCTGGCACTGTTCTAAGTGTTTTACGTTGATTAAATTATTAAATCCTTACAAACCATATGAGAAAGGTGCTAGTATTATCCCCACTTGAAGATGGAAGCACAGAACACACAACCAGAAAGTGGCTGAGCTGGAATTTGCACCCTGGCACTGATAGGTGCAGCTTGTTTTATAAATTATAGAAATGTATGTTTATATTTCAATATGAAAGTGTTTTTGTGTGTGCATTCACATGAGCACTCATTTATGTGTGCAGCTGTGTGGATGTGTATATGTGGGTGTGCAATTATGTGTGTGTTTGTTTATGTGCTGTACATAGAGTTGAGTTTCTTGCCAATACACTTAATATTATAACTCGAGCATATTTATCTTAAAAGCAATGTCTTGTGTTCCTGATTTTATTTTGTCTTCTTTGGTCCTTTTTTTTTTTTTTTTTGTCTTCCTTGTTCCATTTGTATAGAATTATTTCCCTCTTCCTCAGTAGAAGCTTCCAAACTATGCTTGTAACACATAAAAATCAGACTAGGTTGAATATATTTCAGTGTAAATCTTTGCTGACATCTGTGTTAAAAATGTCTGTGGGATTTGTTTTAATCAAGGATGGTGAGACAGCAGAGGCAGACATGATGGTCATGAAGAAAAGGTTTATGCTCACAGACTCTGTAAACAGGAGGCTCATAATGCTACACAGGGCCACGTGGGGAAGGACCAGGGAGGGTTGGGAGGCAGAAGAAGGGTGAAGACTGAGGCTTGCAAAGCCTTGACTGGGGTTCTCTTGGGAAGGAAGGGGCAAGGCAGGGTGAGTACACTAAGTTTAGGATTTGAGAGTTTAAGTATTTTTGGTGGGTGCTGGGCTATATGGTGTTCCCTAGTGCTGTGGTAGTTGGCTCTGGGGTGCTTTAGGTAGGGGGAACATTGGCACATTGGGTGAGAATTTGATAAAGGAGATGGTTGAGAGTGTGGGCTCTGGCTTGGCTGGTTGGTAGGTATGCAGCGGTATCCTCTGGGGTGTTGTTTGCTGTCTTTACGAACATGCTAGCCCTAGGAGGGCCAGTCTCTCTAGGAACAAGGGTCCAAATGCCAGAGGATCAAGAATACAGAAAATAAGAAAATATACCCAGCACAAAATATCTGATGAATTCCTCTGGAGAATGTCCTAGAGGTGAAACCAATCAGGCAAAGTAGATAATGTTAAGCTCTTAGGATGTATGTGTGTGTGTGTGTGTGTGTGTGTGTGTGTGTGTGTGTGTTCGCGCGTGCGCGCATTAAATCAAAAGAGACCGTTCTGTTAAGCAGCCATACCAACCAACTGCCTCATGTTTGTGTTTTAAAACTCACAGTCATTAAATTACTGCCTGATCCTACAAGTTGTAAACTAACTTTTTTCCAGACTTCTCATGTGGGTAGCTTCCTTCCACAACCTGTCATTTATTGTGATACACGGTATTAGTTACTAAACTAAATAGATCTGTCTGTGTGCCCCGGCAAGGAAGTGTCCTTAAACTGTGAGATTTGTGCTTGGGAAACATCTGACCTTCCAGAATGTAGTGTTTGTTCCTTAAAGCACAGCCCCATCTCCTCCAGTTTCATCTCTGTGGTTAATGAACTGTCTCTTATGTTACTGTGGCCATAATCAAAGACAACTGCAGGGATTTTCTCGAACAGTAAGATTAAGCAGAACATTTTTCCTCCTACATATGATGTTAGAGAAGGCACCTCACTTTCATCTACTCAACCAGAAATGTAATCTATTGCATAGAGAGAAAATAAACACGTGTGCTACTTTTCCTATAATGGATTAACAGGTGTGTGCTATTTACCTAGCTACGGGGGGGGGGGCACTTTGAGGACCAAAATGCAGTATGGCCAAGTCACAGTGGAAAGTATTTGTCAGTGACTATGTGCCTGAGCATTTCTTCTTGGTATAAGCAGAGAGCTTTGGATAATATAGTTTATCTGATGCAGCTGATAAAACCAATTTCATTTCCTTAGGTACAAGTGACTTTTTTCCCTCCAGGTAAACTGAATCTAGCAAGTAAGAGGTAGCAGGTTCCAGTTTTAGGAATGGCTATCATTGACTCACAGGCTACACCTGTACGCCACACATTCTGAACATAACTTTTTTTTGGCCCAACTTTACATGAGAATAACAAAGATTTCATGTTCAGTTTGTAGAACACTTATGGAAAGAAGACCTCTGCTTTATCAAGGTTCATATCTTCACATCTCCCATTCTTTGAACCGGTTTTTTCTTTTCTGCACTGCAGCAATGGTTCCCTCCATGGTTTTCTGCTGTCTTATACCTGGCAAGTCAACGCTGAACTGGATCTAAATACGTGCATTGAAGTCCTGTCTCACCGGTTAACCCATAAAACTAATCTTACCTCCTTCCTTTAAATGTAAATATTTTGCTCATTTTAAATTACCAAATTAATAAATGCATATTGTTGAAAATTCAATATAGAATTATATTTTTAAAAATTTTCCTATGACTTAGGAGTAACCACAATTTTCTTGGCACTTACAAACATTAAAAAAATTGGTTTATTTTAGTCAAACATTGGAGTTTTTGTTCTCTATTTTTAATCTATAGATAAATAAATGTCTACACTTTATTTTTTTCCACTCACATCATTATTGAATTTATAAACTCAGTATATAGAGTTTTACTACATTGGCTTAATAAGCTGTATAATATTTAATAGTACGAACGTGCCATAATTTATCTGATCTTACTACTTATAACTTTGGTCTTTTCAAACAAAAATGCATTTGCTGCCTCCATTCTTGGTACATTCTATCTTGAGACTTTATTTCATTTCTCTGCCTAAAGTGTGGTCTTTTTATTTCCACTTCGTTGACATGATTCCCACACTTCCAAAACCTGCCTGCTCCCCCACCTCCTCCCAGATCAACCTGGGGCTTCTCTCCACGACTTGTTATTGCTCGGTTGGTTGATATGTTCATTCGATAAATATTAGGTACTTTCTACGTGCAAGGAACTTTGGTGGGCAGTGAGTGGCCACAGTAACAAGCAGGCCAGGCTCTGGTCTTGTGGCATTAATGTACAGCAGGGACGCCATATCCCACATCACAGGAAGCCAGACTCCATGTCAGGGCCTGCTGAGGGCCACGGAGGCAATGGTGTGTCCTGAGCAGGCTTCCTGGAGGCTTCCTTGCTTCTCACAGGGTAAATGGTTACCACTCTTGGGGGAGCTGGTGTTTGATTTGGACCTCAGAGAATGGATAAGGTTCTAAAGTGTGGACATGGAGTGTGTTTCAGGCAGAAGGGTGGAAGTGGGAAAGTGTGGGGCCTAAGAAGGACTATGGCTGATCTCATTCCATTGGGGGCTTGATCCTGGGGAATACCTCTGTTGTTCATACCACACTTATTCATATTCACAGTAGCACTACTGTGAAGCTTCCTTTTACTTTTCCTTGCACATTTAGATTTATCGAATTCAAAATATTGTTTAATTGTGCTTGTTTTTTATTGGCGATAAATATTGATTTACTATATTATTCTTTTTTTCTCTCAGCGTTCTTATTTCTAGTATTTATGTTGCATATAGCTGTTGTCCATCCATTTTCACTGTGATATAAGAGACCATGAAAATTTGCATTCTCTCAGTGGACACCTGTATTATTTCTAATTTTTTGCTATTATGAACAATGCTGCTATGAGCATTCTTTTGTAGATTTCTTGGGCAGTTGTTGAATTTTCCTAAGGCTAAGGCAGCACATTCTCACAGTTCTTATTAAACACTGAACTGATTTTATTGTCTTTTTTTTAGGAAGACACTAATTTGGTTGTTAGACGTGTCTTTCCTACAAGATTTATAAAGCATTTTTCTTTTTATTAAATAGCCTTTATTTGTTTATAATTGTCAAATTTTTTAGTGCTTCCTAATTGCCAGTAAGTGGTCTAAGTTCTTTCAAATTAACTCAAATAATTTTAAGCTATGGTTTTTATCTCCATATTACAGGGCATGGAAACTGAAGCATAAGGTTAATGGTGGAGTGAAGATTTGAACCCAGGCGATCTGGATCCAGAGTCTGTGCTCCTAATATCTAGGCACGGCCGCCTCTCCTAAACTAGCGTTGGAGGCAGGGCTGATCACTGGGACTTTGTAGGCTGAGGAACACCATAGACTATTCTCACTCTTTTGGACTGAAAAAGGAGACAATCGGGAATCCAGCAACAGTGTTTAACCCCTTCAGTATTTAGGAACTACTTGCCAAATGGATGCAATCCGTCATTCATTTTTCTGGCTTTATATTTAGGATGGGATAATTTTTGTATTTTCATTAACATATTCCCCATCACATAGGTTTTAATATTTTGAAATTCAGAAGTGAAGACACTTGGGGGTTACTTTTCCACCATGGAGACCTTTATTGTAATGTCCTCCATGACCTCTCCACATTTCAGGCTAATGAACTGAAGGATGAGATACCGTATGTTCACAGCATGTGAGATTTTATAGCATCGCATTATGTGCTAATCATTAGATGCCTTAGGGGAAGCTAATTCTGTATTGACTTTGTATTCCTAAGTTTCACCTAATAGGCTGACTGTGTACTAACTTGTACTTTTCCATAGCAGCGCTCCTGAAACTTGCCATAAGCACTACTCAATGGCCAAAATAAAGTGGACGATTCATTGCCTTTATTTAGTAGAAGGTATCTTGGCCTTCATAGTGAGTTTATCCATCACTTGGACAATGACTATCTTGGTTTCTGGCCTTTCCACTACCTAGTCAATCAGTAGATAATATTTATATGGGTCATACTGTGTCCTAGGCCCTGGGGATAGCGAGAGAACAAAATAAAATCTCTGTCCTCCAGTTACTTGTATTCCAGTGGGTTAAAGGGGATTCACACAAGAACATCAACTGACTATCATAATCTAAGTCCTGTTATTCCTCCCATGCAAGCATACATATCCAATATCACTGAGATGACTGAGGACAAAGGCCTCTGGAAACTATTTTGCTGTCACTGAGCTTGCCAGTATATTTTATTCTGCCCCATTACTGAAGCTTCCCCACCTCAGTTTACCTTCTTTGAAGGTACTGAATATACCTGTATCTGTTTGCCTATGAAATATTTTTATTTATTTATTTACTTGTATATACCTAAGATGTATAACATGTTATTTTGATATACATAGAGCACATTAAAAGGAGAAGCTGTGAAAATTATAGATCTTTTAAATCAATTTCATATAATAGGATGTAAAAAAATCCCCAAACTCAAAAATATATCAGTCAAGCAATTTTAAGTAGTTTTAAGTGATGTGAAGAAGACAAAATAATAATGGAATCTAACAGTGGAGTAAAAGGGAGGTACTCTAGCCTGCCTGGCCAGGGAGGCTTTCCTGCAGAGGTGACATTTTAGTAAAACCTGAATAGTGAGAAGGGACCTTGGGAGAATCTAGAAAAATATCTAGGATCTAAGGGCCAGCAAGCGCCATCTGCAAGGTGATGAGCTTGGTGGGTTTCAAGACTAGAAAGCAGTTCCATGCACATGCGTGCATGTGCATATGTGTGTGTTCATGCGTGTGGTGGGAGCACAGGGAATAGGAAGGCTGGAGATCATGTAGAAATAGGGAGGTGGCCATGGAGGAGGGTTTGTTGGTGGGGGTCAGGATCTTGCATTTTAGGGAGGTTGCAAAGAGATCTATTGGAAATTTTTGAACAGGGAAAAATTACTTAATCAGATGAGCTCTTTACAAAGATTTATCTGGATGCAACACAGAAAATGGACTTTTGAGGGGCATGAGTGAGAAACACCAAGCTAAATTAGAATAGCTTCTGCTAAGTCCAGGTGAGAGAGGAAGGTGCTTGAGGTGGGATTGCAGTAGCAGACGGGAGAGAAGGGGACAGGGGTGCGATATACATTTTTTGAGGAAGTAGTGACGGGATTTGCTGATGGTTTGGAGTGTTGTGTGGGGGAATTAGAGCAATCCAAAATGACTCCAGCTGTGATGGCGAAGACTCAGCCAAGAAGCAGACTGGGGAAGGGGGCCACCAGTGGTTTGTTTGGTCCCGGTTAGTTTGGAGGCAATTCTTTGTTTCAGGTAGGGATGAAGAGGCAGATGGAAGTTGCAGTTTCAGGCACAGGTTGAAGGTGATATGTACACTTATATTCACCAGCCGATAAATGTTATTTAAGTCATGGGACTGAATGAGCCCACCCTGCGCCTCTGCCCCTGCCTCAAGGGAGGGTGTATAGATGGCGGACAGAGGAGGGCACGTGACACGGACAAAGCCACTGTGGCATTTGCTGGATTAAATCCTGGTCAGTGAGGTCTCTGGTCCCAGGGTCAGTGAATGATGCTGCAGCGAGTTACTTAGTGAAATTTTCATCCCTAAGAAAACACATTTTCAGGCCCAACAAGAAGTTAGTTGGTAGGAATAAATCATCAGCTTATTTCTTCAGCTGGATGATCTGTGTGTCTAGCATGGCTCCTAATCCTTAGTCAATAGATAATCTTTGCAGAAGTGAGGGGACAGCAAGATGACCCTGGGTTTTAGGGCCAGGGACTTACCTGTTAAAATTTTACTTCTTCCATTTGGAAATGAGACCTCCTTGAGTCCTGTCTCCACATCTGCAAAATAGCAAAGGAATGAGAACACTTATCTTACAGGTTTATTTCAGGAGACCTGTAAAAGATGTTTGAGTAGTGTACATAACCTACTTTGCATTTTTTGAAACTTTTTTATTGTCTAGTTAGTGAAATCTTTGATTTTTATATGATATGTCTTGGTAATTTTTCTTTTAGGATGGATTTCTTATTTTTATTTTTAATATACTCACCAAAAATGGTGATTAGTGCTCTAGAGGTCTGACTTTTTCTTTTTTTTTGAGACCAAAGATTGTGACAAACTCTAATTAACTCAAGCATATCAACATTGATATGTCTAGTCCATTGGATTTAAAAGGTTTCATCAGATATACGCTGTGTTATTCCTGACTAAAATCTGAAAACATCACATCAGAGGCCTTTCCGCTAAATAGTCTAGTTTATCTGAGAGTATTAGCAGTCTATTTACTGTAAATTTATCTGATAATATTTTAAGGTATTTGTATTTCTTAACCTAAAATTATTAATTCAGTAAGTTTCTTTCTGCTGTGAATTGTAATATCCTCCTTTTTTGTCCTTTGACATTTCAAGTGGTTCCAGTGAATTATCTGCGCTGGAATAACTTATCTGACCCCCTCAGGGTTCATACATTTGGTTATATCTTCCGTCTGCTTTCATGTTTCCAGGCCCAGGGGACCCCCCCTTTCTTTAAGTCTGTCTGGCTATAGTAATCCCTTCATCCCTTTGACCATTAATTGGAAAATTATGACATGTAGAAAGGACATTTTTCAAAACCATGGGAATCTTTATATTTGGACCAGATGTTAAGAGAATTTTAAAAGAGGGATAAAACATCTGTGACAATGAATGGCAGAGTCATAGAAGAAAAGGGAACTTGGATAGCATTTTAATGGAAGCGCTAATATTGTAAAGAGGTACAGAGGTAAGGTAGAGAAGCACATGTGGATTTGCATTCTTTTTCTCCATCAATCCACTTCTCAGGTGTTGATTGTTTGTCTGCACTATGTCCAGTACTGTCTGGAGACTGAGTTTTTAACAGACTTGTTTTAGAAGGAGGCAGATACACAGGTAATTGTAGTGCAGGATGATAAAGGCTGTAATAGGATTAAGAATCAACTTATAGTGGGGCCAGATAGGGATGAGAGAAAAGTGGGAAAAAATTCATAGAAGGCTCCACAGAGATGATGCTTACGGGTTGGGATTAGCAGCAGGGAAACTCAACAACAACAACAACAAATGGCTGAAATTGCAGAGGTAAGAAATACAGGAGGTTGGTCAGGACAGAGAGGAGGGCATGGATTCCAGAGGAGGGCATGGGTTCTAAATGTGGGTAAGGGAAGGATTGTCAAGACACTCACAAAATGAGGAGTGAGTTTTGGGAAGACGGAGGAGGAGGGAATGGTGGGTGTCCCTTGAGCTCTGTGTTGGCTGTCTGAGTGACGGTGTAGTTAGCTATGAGAGGAAGTAGACACAAGGGAGACAGCTGATGAAGACAGATAATGAGGCCTGCTTTAGAGCAGTTACGCTGGCTTTTTTTATGTAAAGACCCCTATTTTGATGTATGAGTCTAGATTATATACAGAGATTGGGGAGAGGGTCTAGATATCAGAGTCACCAGTTTTTAGAGACCATGTGAAATCACATGGGTTTGAAGAAAAGGGCCTCTGAGAATGTGTAGATGGAGAAAACAATGAACTTTCAGAAGAGGTTGGAGTGTACTTTCATTCGAGGAGAATGCTAGATGTGAAATAAATGCAGAGAGATTGGGGAGTTACAGAATCCAGGGAAGACAAGATGTCAGGAGATATTCAAGGAAAGGTCAGTGGTCACAAAGGCCATGGAGATATCTAGTTACATAAGCTTCCTGGATTTTACAAGCAGGAAGTAATCAGTGATGCTGACCAGACTGATGACAATAGAAGGGTATCATCTTTTCTTCCCACTGTGGTAGCATTGCTTTTCTATGTTGGCATAGACTCCACATCTTGCAGTGGACGAGAGAGAAAATGGTGCTCCATTCTTTTTTTTTCTTTTTTTGAGACAGAGTCTTGCTCTGTCGCCCAGGCTGGAGTGCAGTGCCATGATCTCAGCTCACTGCAAGCTCCGCCTCCCAGGTTCATGCCATTCTCCTGCCTCAGCCTCCAGAGTAGCTGGGACTACAGGCACCCGCCACCACGCCCGGCTAAGTTTTTGTATTTTTAGTAGAGACGGGGGTTTCACTGTGTTAGCCAGGATGGTCTGGATCTCCTGACCTCATGATCCACCCGCCTCGGCCTCCCAAAGTGCAGAGATTACAGGTGTGAGCCACCACGCCCGGCCTATGACTGGAATATTTTAGTGTGTCCACATGAATTTTCTGCCCTGAGGAAATGTCTCTAGGTAAATTCTTTAGAAATTGCCAAGGTAGTTACATTGCCTTGAAAACCCATTATTTAAGTACTTTTTTCTTTTTCTTTTTTTTTTTTTTTCTTAGACAGGGCTTTTGTTGGTTTAGCTGACACAGAAGTAGATTGAATGAACTTTCACTTAGTTTTAAAACCTGCTGACAGATAAAATTAATATTGCCTTTGTGTAAATAATAATTTTGTCTAATGGACTTCATTTATTTTTATCATTCCTCCAGGCGATCTGGAGCTAAACAAGGGGAAGAAGACAAAAGTGTAATAACAATTCCCTTTGAAGAGAGATATAAAAGAAGGTCACTGGAGCTGAACCATTACTGAAATGTATAAAATGGTTTAATGTTTGCTTTTTTCCATTTTATATCATGAGGTCCTTTTATATAGCCATAAAATTCCATCTCCTCTGAGTTCAGATATGATGAAAATCTGTGGGTAACAAAGCCAACTTCTTCAATTACCTGAAGGTGGCAGTGAGTAGTGTTTCTGGAGTTAAGGGTGGTCTGTGTTTCAGTAACACATTCCTAAAGATGTTTCCCTAATTCATTTATGACAAACTTCTTTCAGCTGAAACTTGGCAATCAAGACACATGGGTTAAAATAATATAAAAAAGATCTTGTTTCTTTAAAAGTGCACTATAAAAATTGAAGACATGTGATATATTTGTTGAACATCCTGATTCCCTTTATGGGCTCAATGTAATAAGAAGAAACCTTTAATTTCACTGTATTTCCCAAATAATAAAATGTTCAGTTATTGTTTTTGAAAAAGATTAGGAGAATCTATTTACTTGAACATTGCATTAACTTAAGTTTATTGTTTTATTGATTCTTCATTTAATTCTATTTCCTGCACTGTACCTAGAATATCTGATACAACAGCAAGAAAAGAGCATAGATTCATTTAATACATTCCTTCTAGGCCTAAACACACTGGGGCTTTGATTCTCCTGGATTGTTTATTCCTGCTTCATTGAACACTCTACTTGAACCTCTTTAAAGATCACACTTTCTATATTCCGCCATTCAGGAGAATTTCTTCCTTCTTTGTTTCTGATGACTTTGCTTCTATTCCTACTTCTATTTCATAAATATAGAAAGAGAATTTTCTTTGTCTGACTACTCTGAGCTGTGATGTGGGAGTAGTGGGGCTACCATCCTCTTCATCCTTGCTCCTATCTTGGAAAGCTGTACCTTGGAAAGAAATCCTCCATTATGGCTGGATTAATACGGATTAAGGATACCCCGAAGACACTGCCCATTTTCATGCCTTAGGTTCATCCCTGATTATATTCACTAGAGACAAGACTATGCTCCTGGTCTGGGGGTGATTCAGGTCATGTGACCTTGTGGCCATAAGTGTGTGGTTTTAGAAGCTTGAGCAGGGTGCTCGGGCTGTAGAATATAAGCAACCAGAAGGTAGCAGGACCCATCTTGATGTGGCCTGTCACTGCACCTTTGATCTCACATGCACTGTTTAATCTCTCTGAGCCATAGCCTTCTCAGCTACAAAGAGGGAAGAGAGACTAGATGATTTATCTTTCCTCACGCACCTTGCAAATTCTGGGAGTCCTTGACTCATTTCTTGTCTCAGATGTACCAAGGGCCTAAGCCACCTCACAATGGGCTCACTCAGTGGCAGGGGTTGGGTGGATTATAAATGGTCCATAGGACACTAGCTCTGTTTTCTCAGATTCATTCAGGCAGCCAATTCAGCATGTTGGAGCACATACACTTGGCATTGGAACTATGTGTAGATTGTTTACAATAAAAGAGAAGCAAAACTTAATCGGGACTTAGAAACACAAAAGGTCTGGGTCTCTCCTAGGCAACCTTTCACGTGGAAGCAGTGGTGTGGCAGGCACTCTAATGTCCCATCTGGGTTTCTGGAAAGGAGCTGCTGCTGTGGCTGGTGTCAGCCGCTATGGTGTGACCATGGAAGACAGTCTGCACCAGGAGCAGTGGGAGGACTAGGCAGATGAGGGGCTCATGACATCAGCAAGGGTGCAGATGTGACTACACGTTCCAACTCCTTCTCCTGCAAATCCTGGATGTTTTGTTTTTTACATTATAACAATCTGTAACTGTTCCTAATTAAGAGACACATATGCAGCAATCCCTTCAGCCTTTTGGTACTAAGGATTGTCCTGCTGTGGCATGCATGTGGCAGGACTTCCTGAGACATCTCTGAGGCCACCTCACTGGGTCAGCTCGCTCACCTGACTCCTTTGTCCTCTTGCCAAAGCAAGTCTCTAATGCCATCAAGTAGGGGATGGGCCCAGGAGGGGTTTGTGGACTCTCTGGACTATACCAACAGATTAGGCTATATCCATCTTTATAATAGGCCTATAGCTCAGAAGAAACCCAGCCTCCTCTGAAAAGTACATTAAGCTTATGTTGGATCTGTTTTTACTAATAACTGGTTAGACACTGTTCCCTAAGCAAAACGCCTCATGGAAGCTTTTATTCCTTTGCTTTCTTTTTTATCTGACAGCAATTTTTTTTTCCTAAAAGGAGCAGTTGTTTTCTGTCCCCAGAGCCTATTCAGTTTCAGTTGTAGCGTGGGAGTGAATGAGAAATGTTATTTATTGCACAAACACTTCTATACAGAGTTGTACTTATTTAGATCGAGCTTATAGAGATATCCTCCTACATCAGGAAAATAAAAGGAAGTTTAGGGGTTTCAGGGGTTTTGAAGCAGATGCACCAGAAATGCTTACATGTTGTCTCCCAAATTGGCTTTCTAGAATAAATCTTCATATTGGCAAATTCATTTCTTTCATATTAACTCATGTAATATATTTTTATTTTTCTAGAGTTGGTTGAATGATGATAGAGCTTTGATCCTTTGAAAATTCCTTCATAATGTATTTCCCAAATGTAGCACATAGTTATAATTAACAGGAATTTCATATATTTTGAAATTTTGCCTGAATGACTCAACACAAATTTAGTTTGGCGTTTTATATAAGCATATTTTGAATAACCTTTCAAGTCATGGCAGCTTGTTTGACTTCCAAAGAGGGAAGTTATCTATGTATGTATGCATATGTGGATGTGTGTATGCATCATCTATCTGTCTGTCTGTCTGTCTGTCTGTCTATCATCATCTATGTATCTGTCTATCTACAGCAGAGGTTCTCAACCAGGGGCAATTTGGCAGTGTCTGGAGACAATTTTGGTTGGTGCAAAGTTGGTGGTGGGAGGGGGGTGTTACTGGCTCTAGTAGGTATAGGCCAGGGATGCTGCTAAATGCATAGAATAGCCCAGAACATGGAATTATATGACTAAAATATCAATAGTGCTGAGCTTGAACACTAAAATCCCTGGTATAAATGTGTTCCTCCTACACCACTGAGAGGCAAGAGCTCCATGATTCAGTGGAAGATGGACCTGCTGAGTCCAGGAAGGAGGGACCTGCTATTTAGAGCTGAGTCTATTTAGAGTAAAAGCCTCTTCAAGGAGTTAGCCTTCCAGGGTAAGTTGCTTAAAAAAGCCCACGTCTCTGCATGAAGACTATGAATGCCCTTTCCTGTCACCTTACCGTAATGACAGTTTACAGTACTTTTAGTTTAAGAAAAAAGGTAATATGTTGTAGTCTGAAAATTATAAAATTATATCTCAAAAAATTACCTGTTCTCATTAAATGTTCTTTCCTAACATGACAAACATGTCATTTCAGCTCATCACCCTCGAACTATGTGTTCCATTTTAGCTGCTCGTTCTCTATATGTGTCATTTCCCCTCTTCTCTAATTGTCGCTTTCCAAATCCCAAGGAAAGAGCATTTCAGACATGTGTTATTTTTCTCTTCCTTTCATTCAGGAGACAAAGATGTGAGGGCTTCTAATGTCAAATCTCTTAAGATCAGAGTGGAGGGCATATTGTAAAGAAAGGACAGTTTCAGTCACAAGCAGGTCTGGATGATACCCTTCATCGGTAGCAGAAGGGGAATCTATGTTGGCTTAGATGTGCACGTTGAAAAACTATGTGTAAGAAAAGAATGTGCTCTTAGTCCCTAGTTGATTTGCACTCATTCTTGGAGATAATGACAGGGCAGTGCTCCAACCCATCTCCATGATGGCTTGCTGCTCTGTGTGAGTGGACTTATCAGTGATATGGCTCTGGGTGGCTGTTGGGTGCTAGGCATGGTTGCGAGTGCTTGGCACCATGCTTACTACAGAGCTAGCATGTATTGAGGGTTGATTGCCACTTCATCATCCTTCCCATTTTATCTTTATCATTGCTGATCTGTTTTGATGTGAGACTGTGATAATTTACCTGAACTGATATGGGTGCCCCAAACCTCCTTGCTTTTAACAGAATGAAATCACATCTGAAGCACCTCTAACAAGTGCTATTTTATTTTGAAATACATCATTTGATAAAATTTCATATCTTAAGTCTCAAGAGGCTCAGAAAAGATAGGCTACTTCATCTGGTTACCTTTGGACTGGAGTTCTAAAGCAGACTCCAGTTTTGCACACTGTAACTCCTTTGCAAAAGTGAAACTCATATTTTTAATGTTATAACCCAGGGACAATGAGCATTTGCTCATCCATTGTCCATTACAGTGCTTTGTGCTTGGGCAGGGATTGTGGGCTGGCGGGCAGATGAGTCTCTGGCTCTCCGTTTTCCTCCCTAGCCCATCCTCCACCTTCATGCTCAGCATCTCTTGTTCCTACAGAAGCTATACTCTTCCCTTGTCTTGATTTGCAGTCCCATTACCTGTTTCTCTGCCCAACCTGAATGTTTTGGTCAATGGGAATGTTGTAGAATTCCTTCCATTCTTAAGGACCCCAACCTTTTGCCTGCTCTGAAGTTCTTGGTCCTGGTGAGCCTGTACTTGGCTTCCTTATATCAGCTCTATGGTTGCTGCTTATCAGTGCAATAGGCCTTACCTCATGCTTCTTGGTTCCTTTGCAAATTAATACATGCATAGAGCTGCGTATGCAGTTGTCACTCAGTAAATATTGAGTGAATGAGAGACTCTAAACTCAGCTGGACCTTCAGGTTTCTGGTCAGGTTTATTCATACTGAGCCAACTTCTATGAAATTAACCCATAATTTTTCTACTCTTCAATTTCAAAATTTCAATTATCATGTCTTTTCCTTCCTCCCCATTTGTTTGACTCAAAAAATACTGACTGTGAAATTTGATACACCCTCAAATCTATGTTTTCTTTATCTTGAAATCTCACCATTTGTTCAGGTGATAAGTACTCCTTTTTAAAGAAGGCCTCTTTCCTTTCTTTCACTTTCTTTACTGGCACCCTAATAGCTTCTCACCTCAGTTTTCTCTGGATTTTCTTCCAGTGCCTCTCTCTTTTATTATTCACTTATTTATTTATTATTATTATTTAGAGACAAAGTCTTGCTGTGTTGCCTAGGCAGGAGTCCAGTGGCACCTTCTTAGCTCTCTGCAGACTTGAGCTTCTGGGCTAATGCAATCCTCCTGCTTCAGCCACCCACGTAGCTAAGACTACAGACACACACTACTATGCCTGGCTAATTTTTATTTTTATTTTTTGTAGAGACAAAAATCTCATTATATTTCCCAGGTTGGTCTCGAACTCCTGACCTCAGGTGATCCACCTGCCTCAGCCTCCCAAAGTGCTGGGATTACAGGCATGAGCCACCATGCCTGGCCAGGTGTCTTAAACTTAATGTGCACACACACACACACACACACACACACACACACACACACACACACAAATGATTCTAATCTCATCTAAACAAAATCCATCTACTGATTATCCTATTAAAAAGAATGGCATCACTATCCTTGAAGTCACTTACGTTATCTATCTTAAGTCCATCTGTGTCTCTTTGCTCTGTGTTCCCAAAATTTAGCAGATTATAACAACCACTCTTTTATTATATTTTGCATTTGTGGGGTCAGGAATTTGGGCAGTGCTCAACTGAGAGATTCTTTTGCTCTCATAATATCTACTGAAATTACTCAATGGGTTTCAGCTTTACTCATGGCTGGAGAGTTGGGCTCATGTGTGACCCATCAACTAGAGCACCTAAATGTGTTCTCTCTAGTATGGCCATCTCAGGGTGGTTGGACTTCTGACCTAGTGTCTCAGTGTCTTAAAGAATGTGTTCTAAGCTACAGGATGTAGCAACTGCCAGGCTTTTAGGGCCTGGGCTTGGAAACTAGCACAACGTGACCTCTGTTGTATTGAAATCAGCAGAGCAGTCACTGAGCCAATCCAGATTCCAGGTGGGGAACATAGATCCACCTCTCAATGTGAGGAATGCCCGAATCTGTGGCCATCTTTAATTTGCCATAGTTTCCATTACCCACAGTTATTGTGTACTGTGTTTGCCTTTTGATTCACATTGACACCCCTAAAGTCACTGCTTCATTTATTTCTCTTCTTAACAATTGTAATGGCTTTAAATTGGCTTTTCCATTTCTATGCTCTCATCTGCCTAATTTCCTAGGTACACTATTGTGATAATGGTCTTATTAATATTAATAACATCTTCTAACATTAATGTACTATGATAACTTGTTGCCTGAAAATAAAGACCTCACACCTTAGTGTAGTTTGCCTTCCATATCTTAACCTACTCTGTAAGCTTTTCCCAATACTTCCCTTTAAATTTCCTGGATCAAGTACAGCACACCATTCCTAAAACATGTTGCAGACCTCTTCCTCTTGCCCCTCCAGTGTGCCTTTTCATCCTCTTCCCTGGGGATGGAATGTCCTTCCAGAAACCTCCATCTGTTGAAATCCTCTTTATCCTCCAGCATTACACTCAGATTTGAGCCCCTCCATGGACCCGTCATAGATCCTTCTCTGTAGCAGTCGTACTCTCCCTTGACTTCCACAGCACTCCCGTTCTTTTTAAGTTTTGCTTAAAAAGCTTGGATTATAGTTATTTTTAAAGGCCTATATTACTTTAATGCTTGTTAATCATTTAAATTGTTCATAATCTTTAAAGTTTCCCAGCATAGTACTTTTATTTCACCCAGTAGGTGCTCGATATAGATTTTGTTTGATTCACACTTGATCTCTAGCCAGATATTTTGCAGGCAGATTATCTACAATTTTAAAAGGTTATCCTGCATCACTAAATACAGAATTTAGCAAATCATGATGTTTTTTTTAAAGTTGGGTAGCATAATATTCATCAATTTATTAGTAAAAGACAATGGCCGTGGCCTTCTTAAAACTAAATATTTTAAATGTTAAAAAGGGATGGGCAGGTATTTGTAGGGTTTCCACATACAGACCTGTGTTTGCCCAAGGGGTTAGGACAGGTGGCCAAGGGAAATCCAGCCAATCCCAACTATTAATCTACATTCCTTAGTAGTGAGTGTGACGACAGTACAGCTTACGCTTGAGCATTTCTCCTTTAAAACAAATGGGCTATGCCATGCAGTTATTGGGAGAATGAGAGGTCTGTATTGAGACACACGCACTCAAGCATGCATTCATACACACAGCCTGGGATATGACCTAGAAAAATATGCTGCTCTAAGCCCTCCAAGCTCTCCTCTATCTCCACAAAGTGTAAACTTAAAGTTAGTGAGGGAGTTTTACCAGAAGACCACCCACCGGAAAACGAACTCACGGTCATCTGATTCTTCTCTTTTGTGTGTTTTAGGCACTTTCCACACATGAGGAGAAGAAGAGCTTCTGTTTAGAAGACACGTGCCCAGAGTCAGAGGCCCCTTGCGCACCATGAAGGGAACCTGTGTTATAGCATGGCTGTTCTCAAGCCTGGGGCTGTGGAGACTCGCCCGCCCAGAGGCCCAGGGTACAACTCAGTGCCAGAGAGCCGAGCATCCAGTCATCTCCTATAAAGGTAAGGGACCAGCACACACTGACTGCAAAGCCGTCATCTAAATGCACGTTCTGTGTTTAGTGATAAAAGATAATAGAACATTACAAATGCTGTATAATCCAGTGACTCTTGTTTTAGACATAGTTTAAAATAAAGGTAAAACTACAAAAGCCTATATCGTTAGAATTTCATATCCAGAAACGGATTACTACCTCAAGAGGGATCTAAGACAGGGATTACCAAGGTAAAAAATCTCATTATTTCTGGTCACCTTTATTTAACAGGTACTGCAGGCTTCCTAAGTGTTTGAACCAAAGGATAAAAATGTGACCATAAAAAGAACAACAAAACCAAGGAAAGCCTAAAATTCTTCACTACGGCATCTTCCTGCAAAGCCTTAGTCTTGCCACAAACTTACCCCTTGGTTTCTATCTAGCATTGCATGGTAGCAGAATTAATTTAATGTCCCAAGTATCTCTATGGATTGGTAGGATTAAATAATTAATCTGTATATCCACTCATTTATTCTTTCATTCATTGAAATTTATTTAAGGTCGTTCACACCCGGGGCACTCAAGCATTCAGAGTGGAAAAGAAAATAGACTTTGTCCCTGTCCTCAAGGAATTATATTATCAGGCTAAATATGATGAATCAGACATTGTATTTCAGTAATTCATGCAACAAGTGGTTTTATATTTTGTTGTTTTTAAAACTTTGTATCAAACACTTTCAAATATCTACAGAAATAGAATAGTCTAAGGAGCACAAAAACAGAAATAGTCTAAGGAACATGCAGCCCTACACTTATCAATTCATGGCCCATCCCTATCCTTTTTCATCTAAATTTCCACTCATGCTTCATCTCATACCCATTAAATTATTTTGGAGGAAATTTTAAAAAATCAAATAATTTTATCCATCAGATTTCAGTTTATAATGCTCAAAGATAAGGAATTCAGTACCATTATCACAATGAACAAACTAACAAACAATAAATGATTTCATGACATCATCAAGCACCCAGTGGGCATTGAGAGATCTTTCCTGGGTTCATAAATATTTCGGCATCTTTTGGCCAGTTAAGTCAAATCAGGATTTAAGTAAATTCCATACACTGCCATTGGTTGGTATATTTCTTGAGTCTCTTTTAATATTTTACTTTTATTTCATACCCTTTGCAAATTACAGAAACCAAGTTCTTTGTCCTGGACAGTTTCCCACAGTCTGGAGTTTGCTCGTCATGTTCTGATTGTGTGGTTCAAATGTTCCTCTTTCTAAAGATGTCTGTAAATTCCTAGTAATCTCAAGACACCTGCTGAGATCCAGGTTTGGATCTTTTTGTCTTGACCGTGTCATGGGTAGTGCTGCGTACTTCCTTCAGGAGGCAGAGCATATCCAGCTGGGAAATGATCAGTCATTGATGATCATGGCCTCAATCTACTGATTCACCGATGGGTACAAAACTTGGATTTTCTCATTTTATTATTTTGCTCATTTAGTGGTTAGAATACTTCTATACAGACTGTCTTTCCTGCATCAAATCTTTGCATATCCTGAAGGTACACCTTATGCAGGAAAGGCAAAACAAATGGTCCCTGCCCCCCACCAATTTATACTTCTATTTTTTTAAAATACATAAGTAGGTTGGTTCTTTAACATCCCACGTCATTCATTTGTCATCCAAAGGGGATGAATAAGTGTTGTTTACCTTTTTCTTATTTTGATTATTATAATTATTATTAATATGTGAATTTCAACATATTTGATGTATTTTAATCCATGTAGTTTACATCCTTGTACATGGTGAAATTATAGCATTTTAAGCCCAGAGTAGCCTCTTGAGAGTAGTTTCTGGACTCTTCTGACTCCATCCAAGTCATCTTTGAGAGCTTCTTTAGTTTCTGGGTTGACAAGATATTCCTATTCCTTTTACTTATTTCCTTCCACAGACCTGGGAATCACTCATTTCTGTATGCTTTGAGCACCAAAGGTGCCCACAGGTCTTCTCAGTGGATAGTGCTAAGAAAAGCATTTTTAAAATATACCATAAGCTTCTCCTGGTACTCCTAACTCATCTCCAGGACTCTAGGGTCTTTGTTAACCTTTCCCATCTTAGTGTCTGTTTCTTCCTTGCACAAAATCTCAAGTCTCTGCTGACCAACCTAATGATTTCTTTGCCTTTTTTCTTTAGTACACACTCAGTCATTTTAGAATAACAGCTCCATGCAAACTTAGTTGTTTCTGATTATTGAAAAATCTTTAAAACGACTTTTTTCTCTCTCTCTTTTTTTTTGGTCCTCACGTATATATTTCACTGGAAAATTCTAGTGAAATTAGCAGAATTACTGCTTTAAAATCAGTAGAAATAAATTAATAATTTCTGCATGGTTATGGCACCAACCCAAGACCCAGTTACTATCATTTGTTTAATTTTTCTATTGATTTTTAGAAATTCTTAAAATTGACATTTATTATGCAGTGTTTCAAAGTCAAATGATTGAAGCAAAAGGTGTTCAAAGGAATCTAGCTTCGCTTCCTGTTTTATTGATCCTATTCTAGAGCTCTTTCTGTATTTAGCTATTTATCTATATTTTATGGGTTAGGCTACTTTTGTAAGAGAAGCAAAGCAACACACACACACATACAAATATATATTTATATTCCATTTTCTTAGATGAAAGGTGGCAATTATATAGACTTGTATCTGTGTAGCATTATTTTAACCTAATGATATATGCTGGAGCCTACTCTCTAGAAGAGTGTAGAGATTTATGTCATTCTTTTTTTTTTTTCAGTAGCTACATAGCTTCCACTATGTGATGAGCCCTAACCTAATCAAAAACTCCTTATTGAGAGATGCTTAGGTTATTTTCTGTCATTTGTGACCATGGATAGTGTTTCAGTGAGTAATGCCTCCTGTAAACATTATTTAATATTTTTGCAAGTGTACCGTTGAAAGAGATTATTAGAATTGGGATTTCTGGGCCAAAGGGTGAATGCATATGTGGTTTTGTAAATGTTGCCCAATTCTCTTTCATAGGGGTTACACCACTTTGCATTCTAGTTGCCCTGGATATGAATACCTGTTTCTCTGCTGCCTTTCCTGCAGAGTACACCATCAGGCTTTGGGATCTGGACCAAACTCAGTGCATAAATGGCATCTCAGTGTATTTTTATTTGCATGTTTTTAATTCTGAGTGAACCTTCAATGAACATTTAAGAGAAGCCTGTTGTGTACAGGGTCTTTACTAGATATTGAGGAGGTCAAGAAGATGCTCAGTTCCTATTAAAAGGGTTTAGACTATTTTTAGGAATGTGAACCAAAAGGGCCATTGCATAACATTCTGTGAAGGGTCCTAACAGGTGCCTGTGTTGGGTGCTGCAGAGCCTAGGAGAGGGGCTCTAAGCCCACATCCTGGGCTGTAGGACGGTGGTTGAGGAAGGTTTCTGGGATGAAGCCATGCCAGAGCTGCAGCCCAAGTGATTGTTAGAAGGTGTTTACAAAACTTATGAAAGGAGAGGTTTCCAGGGAGATGAAAAGAGCAAGTGATAAGCCCTGAAGTGAGAGAGGAAGCATTGCAGGTCCTGGCAAGATTCACATACAGGAAGTCAGGACAGCTTATTTTAAGATATGGAGGAGGAGGTAGAGGGCATGAGGCTCACATGGCAAGTGGGGATTCAGAGGTGCCTGGCATTGGAAGGCATCTGAACAAGTTTATCCTCTATCTGGAGGATGACAAAATGCTGGCAGGGACAGCCCATTCTAAGGCTGCTACTGAGACCAACGGGAGGAGGAACTGCATTAAGGAAAGGGAGGCAGAAATGTAGAGAAGAGATAGATTCTGGAAATTGGAAAGGAGTGTGGTTGAAGATTCAGCAGTTGTAGAGCAGGAGCGAGAAGGAAACCCTGACTGCAGTCCCCACATTTTTGGCTATTAATTCCATATAGAATCAAGAAGAGAAAGCAGATATGAGGGGTGTGGTGATTTTAGATGGAAAAGGCTGAGTTCCTGTGAGCCACCAGATGGAATTATCTAGTTGAGAGCAAACCTTTCTGAGAACCAAGAAAGGGGATATTTTCAAGAGGGCTGTGTCCAGCAGAGCGTCAGATACTGCAGTGTTCAAGGCAGAAGAGTGACACACTTGTCCTGGTCTTCCTGGGACTTTTCTGGTTGCTTCTGTTCTGGGAAAGCCAGGACAATTGGTCACTTTCCGAGAAATTCTGTCAGCAGTACTGTATTACCTGCTTAGGGCTGCTGTAACAAATTACTGCACACTAGATGGCTTAAAACAACCTAATTGTCTCTTCTCACAGTTCTGGAGGCCAGAAGTCCAAAATTACGGCGTTTGCAGGTCTGTGTTCTCTCTGAAGAACCGTTCTCTGCTTCCTCCTAGCTTCTCATGATTGTCAGCAATGTTTGGCATTCCTTGGCTCATGGACGCATCACTCCAGTCTCTTAGTCTGTATCCTCCCTCTGTGTCCCTGCCTTTTGGTCTTCTTTTTTTATAAGGACATAAGTCATGTTGAACTTAGGGCTAACCTTAATCCAGTATGACCTCATCTTAAACAATTCATCTGCAAAAGTGCTGTTTCCAAATACGATTACATTCAGAAGTACCTGTGTGGTTAGGACTTCAGTATATCTTTTGGGAGGACACATAAAATGCAGCATTTATCAGAGCAGTTTCAATGCAGGGTTGGGGGAAGAAACCAGATGGTGATATATGTGGGGATATATCAAAGGTTAGGGACTAGATGATAGATATAAAAGGAGAGAATTCATGTCAGTCATGCAGGGACATAAGGGCAGGGAACAGCTTTTCAAAGAGCATGACTTAACCATCCTCAAATGGCGATGGGAAGGAATGAGGTGAAGGAAGAGGCTAAAGAGAGAGAAGAGGGGAGAGATGATTGTTTAAGCAGAGACCCCGGTGCTGTAGGAGGGCATAGCAACTGGGAACAGGTGCCCAGTAAAGTTATAGGAAGCCAACTCCACCTCCAGTGAACCTGGAGGGCAGGAGGCCAAAGCACCCAGGATGCAGGAAAGCTGGTGGGTGGGGGTGGATGCGGGAGAGGAAGGACTTCCTGAAGATCTCTGTCTTGGCTGAAGAGGAGTAGGCAGGCCCCAGGACAAGAGTACAGGGCCTTCGAAAGGAAGTGCTTCTCTGAGGAGGGAATAAAACTATTTCTCTCTCTCTCTCTGTCACACACACACACACACACACACACACACACACACACACACACACACACACACACACACACGATGTCTTGTGATATTATGGGCCCAGTCAGGCCTTGAAATGGCTCATGTTACCACTGAACAAGTGGCCTCTGTGACTCCCTGTGAACACTTTTTTGTAAGGCACCATTCCAAGAAACTTCGAGAAAGTAGGATGAAACACTGACTAGGGAAATAAAGGGAGAATCAGATAATCTTGACTTAAAATCCTGATTTCCATGCACATAGTATTATGCACTGGAGGCATTCTGCACAGGATGCTACTGATGAAGGACTGGATGGTAACGGAACGTCTTCATGCAACTTAACATTTTCTGTCAGAGTCTTGATCTGATTTACCTGGCTAGGCAGAAGATGCTGGTAGAATCTTTTTTTTTTTTTTTCCAGCCTCTGTGAAATATTTGCCACTGCAGGCTGCTCCTGTCTAGTGGAGTTCATTGCACAACACGCTTTAACAGCTTGCTGTGTTTGCAAGGTTACTTGCTTGACTGTATGTTCTGGAATATTTAGCCCTGATTGTGCAGTGGCTGCTAAAACACCCTGACCCATTACAGATGCACTGTTCAAACATATGTCCTTGTCGTTTGTTTAAATGTCTATTCCAATAAAGAGGGGAAAAAAATAGTGACCCTTCAAGACAGCATGTTTCTCAGCATGCTTACTGAGTCTCAAAACCATCTCTGAAATTAGTTTTAAATGATTAATGTCTACTTAAGGCAATGTGCCATATTCTGCTTTTGTTTACTGATTAAAGTTTACTCAGTATGCAGGCCATTTAGAGAGCATGCTCCTGTTATAGGAATGGGTTTGTGGGAAGCAATTTCACATTATTCACAAAGAAAGACCACCAGTGATGTGAGTCATGCTGTACTTTGCGTGGGTCCTTCATATGACTGATTTGGAGGCTTTTCTTCAGGGTGTTAGCCAGCAGCATTTAGCATTAATGCCCAAGATTACTCCTGCCTGCAGAATCAGGCAGGGCCCCATTGATTTCCATTCCCAGGTCCCAGCGATCTTTATCTTTAACTCCTTAATGTTCCTGTGGAGTGTCCTGCTACTTATGGGTTTATTGATTGGCCTGAGAATTGTTCTGAGACTTAAGCAAGAGCTGCATGGACTCGTGATAGAGGATTTGCAACATTTAGCTCCAGTGGCTTGGGAAGGGCATGGAGGGAATTGAGATGACTGCTCCAGCTTGGGCCATCACCGGGACTGGGCTAGGGGGTTGCACTTGGTTTTCTGCTGCTTCCCTAAGGATCTTGGGTTTTAACAGCTGCCTTTATCCCCATATGTAGTCTTAGGTGATTGAAAAAACAGTGACTGAAAGTGACCAATTAGGATTTTAAACTTGGGTTTTATTCCCATATCACAGTATGAATGACTATTTTTCATGGATCCTATATTTTCCTTTCAAAACATATCATTATATTACATTATATTTATGTGTGTGTTGCATGCATTGCTTTGTTAAATGTTGACAGGAGGAATATCTGACATGTTTTGTGACTCTAATTTGGCTCTTTTTCGTATTCACTCACTGTGCCCCCAGCCCTTCTCCTAGTCTAAGAAGCTCTTTCTGCCCTTCTCTAATGTAGCCATGTGCATACTACATGCTGTCATCATAACTGCCCTTCTTGCCTGTTTTGCGGCCTCCTGTCACTCTTCCCTTGACGCCGTGCTGTCTTGTGGGCCACTGGCATTGCTCAGCCTGCCACCTGCTCCTCCCGCGGCTGGAGAAGGCGTAACATGGGCAGTGTCAAGCTACAACGAACTGTAACCTCTCAGAAAATGAAGGGATGCTGTATGAGTGAAGGAGATGTTTCTGTGCTAGGCTCCATTTGTGTCCACAGCTCCATGTGTGTGACATGGCTCCATGCACGTGTGTCTCATGGCTCCATGCATATCCATGTCTCTATGTATGTGCCATCTACGTGCCTCCCACAGCTCCATGTGTGTCTCATAGCTCCACGCATGTGTGTCTCATGGCTCCATGCATGTGCCATGGTACCATGTGTCTCCCACAGCTACAGGCACATCTCATGGCTCTATGCTTGTCTATAATTCCATGCATGTCCCACAGTTCCAGCCATATCCATGTCTTTATGTGTGTCCATGTATCCATGCATATCCCATCCCTCCATATGTGTCCACGGTTCCAGGCATGTTAACTCCATGTATGTATGTCCCATGGCTCCATGTGTGTCCCATGGTTCCACACATATCCCATGGTTCCATGCATGTCCACATCTCCTTGCATGCCCCATGGCTCCATGTGTGTCCCACAGTTCCATGTGTGTGCATTGTGCATGGCTCCATGTGTGTCCCATGGCTCCATGCATGTCTCATGATGCTCTGTTTCCTCTCTGGGTTTTGGCTGTCTGGTGTCTAATGCACCAAGCAGTTGTGTGGAGTCATGGTACTGGCTGAGTTTAGCCTCTTCATTAGGATACAGCAACCTCATTGCCACAGAAGGGGCTGCAGTAGAGGATTCCTGGAGTCCCTGTGAGATTCCAGAGCTTTCTGAGTCTGAAAATATAAATCTTGGGCAAAATTGCTTCCAGTATTTCTCTCTGTTCATCTAGTCTCAGATCTACCGCTCTGACCTTTAGAAATCATAAATGTGTGTGATTGCATGATAATGTCCTACTTTCTCCAAGGAGGAATTAAGAACATTTATTTTAATTAGAAATAGATAGCATGACATTAATTTTAATATTTAGTTTTAATATTTTCATATGAATCTGATTAACATATAGGAAGACACTGCTAACTGTTGAAAACTGTTTTGAACTCAACATTTTCTCTGTAAACTAAAATTTACATAAACCAAGTGTGATCTTCACTTGTTTCACAATAGGATATGACTTATCCTCCTAAGAGTTTACTTGGGGAGGAAACGTGCTGTTATGGATCCTTAAATATCCTTTGTTCCATGAATAATTTGTCTTTTCATTATCATGCATATGACTGGATGTTTTATGTGATGTAATGTCAAAATCACATTGGCAAAATATTTTAATCTATTTGCAAAGGAACCAGCTAAGGTATAACCAACCACATTGCCTGCTTTTTACATTACAAAATGCATTTTGGGGTACATTTCTGATTTTAAAGTATATTGTCAGTTTTCTATCTGGAGAAATGAAATATTTTTAAAAAACCATTTTTCAATTCTATAATCTAGGTGTGTAATGATTATTCATGAGTGCACAGAGATGTTAGGAGAAAATGCAGCATGTAACCACTATAAGTTATTAACAAAGAGAATTGGTTCTAATACTTGGATGGGACTTTAATGTTCTTATTGATCTTTGGCTGATGAGAGCTGAGAGGGTCCCTGTTGTGCATTTTTATAAGCAATAATTAGACTCTGATGAAAATGGTTTATTGAGTTTTGAAAATTATTAATAACTTTCATGTTACTTTTGCATTCTAGGGCCACTAATTAAATAATTTATAAGATTGAATATTTGTATTTTATCTTCAGGTAAAATTTCAATTGTTTTTGGTTGATGTATCTCAATAGGGAGATAGTTTTTATTATTTTAAGTCTTTGAGTGGATTGCTTGTAAGTAAAGTTGTGCAATGTGATTGAGTTAAAACTGGGAATAAGCCGGGCGCGGTGGCTCACGCTTGTAATCCCCGCACTTTGGGAGGCCGAGGTGGGCGGATCACGAGGTCAGGAGATCGAGACCATGGTGAAACCCCGTCTCTACTAAAAATACAAAAAATTAGCCGGGCGTGGTGGCGGGCACCTGTAGTCCCAGCTACTCGGAGAGGCTGAGGCAGGAGAATGGCGTGAACTCGGGAGGCGGAGCTTGCAGTGAGCCGAGATTGAGCCACTGCACTCCAGCCTGGGTGAAAAAGTGAGACTCCGTCTCAAAAAAAAAACAAAAACAAAAACAAAAACAAACAAACAAACAAACAAAAAAACTGGGATAAGAATTTGTAAAGTTACTGTTAGAATTCTGATTTAAAATAGTGTTTCCATTTGGCCTCAAATGGTATGTTATTGTATTTTATTTATCTTTAAGTATATTATAATCTTTCTAAGCATTAAATGGGCAATTCATCTGTTTCTCATACTGAAGGTAGATAAAAATCCTTATTTTATGTACAGAGGAAGAGTTGGAGATTAAATGTGGGGTGAGTAAAGTTTTAATTAGGCAGTATCTTTCTTGGATTATGTCCTCCTGTCTTCTTTTTATATCAGCACAAGGTAAGCCACCTTGGTTACATTTGGGAGACAAAGCTGATGCCATCTCCAGCGGACAGCAGTGGTGATGTCTCTCTGTTACCAACACAACAACAGAAAAAGACTGCATGAAGGTTTCCAAATCTTATTTACTTTGGTTTTTAATTTAATCAACACTTTAAATTTGTATTTTCTTGAATCTTTTTTATTATTGACTAAAGAGAGGCTGGGAGGTAATCTCTAGCTTTAGGTGGAATTATTCTTTAATTTCTCTTTTGCTCTCCCAATTCCTTCATATGACTCAGGGGCAAGTCTAATCACACATGTTCCATGAGTGAGACAGTGTTCTCATTCATAATTAAGAGCCCTGGCAGAATCATGCTATCATCCACAGTGATGTTGCATGCTAACGCACCAAAATGAATGGATTCCTCTAATCCCCAGTGTAAAAAGTCCGGGTAACACTATTTGACCCATCCTACCTTGAAAATATGTCTGAGTGTGCCTTAGAGAGGCTGCAAACCCTGCTAACTAAAATCAATGAAGCAAGACCCTGACGCCAGGAACGGCTGAGCAGAGTGCTCAATGCAGCTCTCAGAAGGTGATTAACGGTTGTCATTCTCATTTGTATGTTTGATTTTTTGTGCCATTCAATTCTCTGGCTTCAGCACAGAGAATTACTTGTTTAAAGATGAAAGCAGAGGTCCAGTTCATTAATAATTCAGTCAATATTTATTGAGTGCTTATTATGTGCCAGAAATTGTTTTAGTTACTAGGGTTTCCCCAGGAAGTAAAACAGAAATAAATCCTGGCCCACACTGAGTTTACATTTTATTAGGAGAGTCAGACAATAATAAGATATAGACATGTAGTAGAATTGGTTACATAGTGATAAGGGTTGAGGAAAAATATAAGGCAGGGAATGGGTTAAGTGAAGGAAGGGGTTCGTCTAATCACACATATTCCATGAGTGATGGAACTTTCATCATGATAACCAGGTATACCTCTAAGCTCCTGCACTGCCATTTTTTTTTCTTTGGTTTGTTCTGCAGGGAAATGTTGGAAGACCTACACTACAAGAACTCAAAACAATGATGTAATTGCACGAGGAAAACTATAAGGCAATGAACAGAAGCAGAGATCAGAAATAGGCCCACATATACATACATATTGTCAATTAACTCTTAGTGAAGAGGCTGTGGTAAATCAAGGAGAAAATAGTAGTCTTCAACAAGTGGTACTGGAAAAATTGTACATCTCTCTGCAAAAAGTAAACTCTAAATATTGCTTCACACAGTATACAACAATTACCTGATAGGGATGACAGACCTAAGGTTAAGAGCAAAAATTTAAAAACCTCTGGAAGAAAACATATAAGAAATATTTCCAAAACTTTGAATTAGGAAAGATTTTTTAGCTAGAATATGAAAAGCACATACCAGAAAATTTGATAAATTGGACCACATTCAAATGAAAAGCATTTTCTCTTCGAAGACACCATTAAGAAAATGGATAAGCAAGCCATGCACTCTGTGGGAATATTTGCAAAATATTTGACATACATACACACACACACACACAGATACACATCTTTACCATATATATATATATGTGGTCTTGTGTCCAGCATATATAAAGTCTTACAACTTAAGAAAACAATCTAATTTTTAAAAATGGACTAGCGATTTAGACATAAATGCGTAGTGAGATATCTCCACACACACTGCAGACTGACTAAAATTAGAAAGGCTGACAATACCAAGTGTTGGCAAGGATATGGCACAACTGGACATCTTCTTTTGTTGTTAATAATGCAGGATGATGATGCATGATGTTTCAGCCACTTGGGAAATGTGGCATTTCTTCAAAAGTTAAACATATACTTACAGTAAGTCCCAGAAAATCCACTCCTAGGTATTTTCCCAAGTGTAATATAATATTGAATAATGTCTACAGAAAGATTTGTATCCAAGGGTTTATAGAGGCTTTATTCTTAAAAATTCCAAACTGGAAACAACCCAAAAGTTCATCAATGGAAATGAACAAATTAATTATGTAAAATGGAGAACTACTAGGCAATAAAAAGGAAACAAACTACAAATACAGATAACAAGCTGGATGAAATCTCATGCTAAATGAAAGATTCTAGATACAAAAGACTATATATTCATTATCTCATTATGTGACATTCTATGGAAGATAGAACTGTAGCAGCAGAATACCTATTAATGGCTGCCTGGATACAGGGTCAAGGAAGAAATTGACTGCAAGGTATATGAGAGATTATTTGAGTTGCTGCAAATATTTTATATCAAGATGAAGAGGTGGTGACAGGTTTTATACATTTGTTAAAAGTCATTAAATTTTACATTTAAATGAGTAAATATTCTATCTAAATAGTACCTCTATGAAACCAATTTTTGAAATTATGTTAGTCCCAACTCAAATGAGGATGCATAAACTTGTCAAGTGTGTCGAATCCAGTAATCATGTTGCTTTTTTTGGGCATCATGTCCAAGCATTATGTGAGAACTTTACAATGTGAAAGATAATTCTGAATAATGTGTTATGTAACATTTAATACGACCTAGGTGTGTGTGTGTGTGTGTACATGTTTCAGCAAATTACTTAAAATCCAAGATTATCTTTAATGAAAACCCACCATAGACTGTGATTTAGTCCATTTTGCATTACTGTAAAGGAATACCTGAGAGTGGGTAATTTATAAAGACAAGAGGTTTATTTGGCTAACAGTTCTGCAGGCTGTACAAGCATGGCACCAACATCTGCTTGACCTCTGGTGAGGCCTCAGGAAGCTTTTACTCATGACAGAAGGTGAACGGGGTGTGGGCATATCACATGCCAAGAGCTGGAGCAAGAGAGACAGGGCAGATGTCCCAGACTCTTTTTTAACAACTAGATGTTACATGAACTCATTTAGGCAAAGAGGGCCCCAAATCATTCATGAGGGATCTTGCCCCATGATCCAAACACAGCCCAGTAGTCCCCACCTTCAACATTGGGGATCACATGCCAACATAAGATTTGCAGAGAAGAAACAACCAGACTATATCAGACTGTTTTATCAGTAAAGTTTTCCTCCCAAAGCCTATTTTAAGGGCTAAGTTCATGTTAACTTGGCATAAGAAAGTTAATTTATTTAACTCCCAAAGGCAGTCTGGAGGAAAATTTCTGAGTATGTATGCTTTCAGAGGTGCCATCACATTTGAGAATTGTTGATTTTCAGATTGCTTTTGAATTTAAGTGATGAAAATACTTTTTGGAATAATAGATATTATATTAACCATGGAGAGGAAATAAGAGAGATACATATTTAGCCTGAGTAGCTTTTGTAGTAATGCATGCAATTCTTCTTTTACCTTTTCAGGGTGAGTTTTCTATATGTGATCCTTCCTTTCTTCCTGTTCCTACAATTAGAAACAACAATAAGAGAACTCATGGCTATAAAGCAGTGCTGGCCAATAGAACTTTCTATGATGATAGAAATGCTCATATTCTGTACTGACAAATATGGTAGCCATTAGCCATGTGTAGCTGTTGAGGATTGAAATGTTACTTCTAAAGTAATAGATTTTAATTGTATTTAATTTTAATTAGTTAAATTAAAATATAGTCATTTATTGCCAGTGTCTACTATATTGGATAGCACAATTATAGACCTTTGCCTTCCAGCATTACTTAACGAAGATCGATGTAGGCTGTTCTGCTCAGACTCATGTGCCTTGGCCTCCTCTCTGAGTGAAATTTTTGGAAAGTATCATGGTTCATGTTTAAAGAATACTAGACTAGGAAAGGAAACCTGTGCAATTGTTGTGAATCTGCTGTTAACTGCTTCTCTGATGTATAGGAAATCTCCTATTGTCTTCTATTTTGATCTCAATTTCTTCAAGTGAAAAATGAGCCTATAGGGCTACTATATCTAAGGTTCTTACCCCATTGATTCTATTGCTCTTGAAACTAGGGTAATAAGGTAACATAAGGGACATTTGGGACATTCTTTATCTCTTCAGGAAAATTCCCTCCTTTCTTCATCCTCAAACAGCAACACAATAGAATTCTTTATTGCGGCCGGGCACAGTGGCTCACGCCTGTAACCCCAGCCCTTTGGGAGGCCGAGGCGGGCAGATCAAGAGGTCAGGAGATCGAGACCATCCTGGCTAACATGGTGAAACCCCGCCTCTACTAAAAATACAAAAAATTAGCCAGGCATGGTGGCGGGCGCCTGTAGTCCCAGCTACTCGGGAGGCTGAGGCAGGAGAATGGTGTGAACCCGGGAGGTGGAGCTTGCAGTGAGCTGAGATCGCGTCACTGCACTCCAGATCGGAGCAAGACTCCATCTAAAAAAAAAAAAAGAATTCTTTATTGCAAGAGCAAAATAAAAATGGAGATTTCTGTTGACATTATTGACACTGGCATTTTTATCACAAATATTTAGTAGGAAAAAATCAGTATATTTTATTTGAAGGATGGTTTGACCTCTAATTTGCATACATTTCCACAATTAATTGCCATATAAAGAGATTACAGCCATATTCCTATTGAGAATTCCATTGAGAATTTGCACTGTTTCACTACCTAGAAGCAAATGATTCAGGGATGAAATATTAACATACATGTTTTAAGTCATCAATGCAGTAAAGTTTAGAAACCCTTACTCTGAAAGCTCACTGGCTATTAAGCTAGAATATCTATTAGAAATATTTTGACTTCAGGTAATAGATCGTCTAATAGTGGTTTATATCATAAGGATGCTCATTGTCTCCTAACTAGATGCAAAGAATAAGCAGTGCAGGGCTGGTTCAGAGCTCAGCAGCAGCAGCAAGGACCCAAGTGCTGTCATTTTGCTCAATCATCCTCATGGGGTTGGCTCTTGCCCTTGGTTTTTATTTCATGTTAGGATGGCTGCTGGCAGTGTTCAGAGACAGGCAGTAGTGGGAGGGTGGGGGCAGCCAGCTTCTTTGCTCTCTGCTTAGTATCAGAAATCAACATCAAAAGCCAAATCTTACATGAAGCCATGTGCAGAATTGTTTGCATATGAATGGCCAGAGCTATTTGTGTGGCTGCCTCTAGGTGTAATTGAAAAGGAAGTGTCTGGCAAGGGAGAATGGAAAAAACCACCATTTATCTCCTGAGTCCAGCAGGCCTGGGACCAGGATGAGGTGAGTGAGGAACTCATCTTGGGTACACTATTTAAATGGTACTGAAACACTCAGTAATCAAGATAAATAATATACTAATGCAATATGTTAAAAAGCTATATGGGCCGGGCATGGTGGCTCACTCCTGTAATCCCAGCACTTTGGGAGGCTGAGGCCGGTGGATCACGAGGTCAGGAGATCGAGACATCCTGGATAACACAGTGAAACTCTGTCACTACTAAAAATACAAAAAAATAGCCGGGCGTGGTGGTAGGTGCCTGTAGTCCCAGCTACTCGGGAGGCTGAGGCAGGAGAATGACGTGAGACCGGGAGGCGGAGTTTGCAGTGAGCCAAGATCACGCCACTGCACTGCAGCCTGGGGGACAGAGCGAGACTCCGTCTCAAAAAAAAAAAAAAAAGCTATATGAATGCAAAAAAATCAAGCAATGATGAGCAGCACTCTAGATTTTAAATAAAGGATCAGTACAGTCTCCTGCCGAGCCCCATTGGGGCTCCAGGGTCTTTATTCAAAATGTTGATGGTTTGCCCCTCCTGGATTTTTGCATTAATTTAGATCTTTAAAAATATTATATTAAAATATTATTTATCTCGATTACTGAATATTTTTGTGTCCTCTGAAATTTTACACTCCAAATGAGGTACTTACTAGCCATGCCCTTGCTCCAGCCCTGGTTGTTTAACAAAATCGGGTTCTGTTAGCAAGGAAGATCCGTACTAGGGTAGTTTAGCTTGTCTCCTCGGCTGTGTTGTCAGTTCTGTATCTTTTCTAATGCATCTGCCCACAGAAATGGGTATCCTTATCTATGTGTTGTGGAATATGTCTATCTCTCCTGTGATAAAACCCTGGTGAGTAAATAAAATATATACTCCACCTTGTGCTTTACATAAGGGCTCTTTCTGAACAATGAGTACTCAATTCATATTTTATTGAATAGCTGAACAGAAACTCTTTTGACAAGAAACAGAAAACTTAACCCTTGCAAATTATTCCCAATCAATTCTGAGATACAAAGAAGAAAATAAATAATTCCTCATTTTTGTATATTTTTTGTATTTTAGAAGACATTTTATTGAATGACTTGAAATTCAAAAATATGATTCACAACAGGTTTGGGAGAATGGAAGGATCTGTTGGTGCTTTTTATGCCTTTTGAGATGAGCAATGGGAATTTGACTCTCTTTAGGAATAGCTAAGTATGTTTTCAAATAATTCACGTTATAAAATTGTAGAAATTATAATTAAAAATTATGAAAGCTGGTGCACAATAATTTGTCCTTCTTATAATTTTAATCTATGTCTTTGGTCTGATTAAATAATATTCAATATTGAGAAGCTGTTTATTTGAAACCTCTTAAGCTTTTTTCTCCTCAAGGAGTGTGATAAAAGCAAGCCATCTCTCATTGGGAAAAGCTTTAAAATTCTATTAGGATGTTCCTTGTGAATACAGGCCATGCTCCTTCAGTGAAAATATTAGATGAAAAGAATTTCATCTAGACCTGTGAAGCCTGACTAATATAGATATGTAGTAGGAATTACATTCAGGGCTATAAAATACGTTTGTATTAAGGGCCAAATGCATTATTCACACCATTTTTAAGATATAGTTCTTCACTCTCAAAGGTGTCTGCACAAAATTGTTCAATGTCTTCTCTGATTTAATTCAGATTTTGAAATTCTTGAGGGCAATCTTTGGAATTTAGGGAGAATAAAGAAAGAACATATGGAAATAATAAATTTACACAGTTGGTTGTTAAAGATGCCTGCTATAAGAAAAATTAACTTAGCAAGGAAAGAAAGAGTGGGACGATTATAGTGAAGTTTGCATGTGTTTATCATTACTATACTTATTTAAGACTTCCCCTTCCTTCTGAGCCAAATTTGAGCACCCCAGGTTTCTTCAGCAACATTTTTTAAAGGAGCTAATGAAATACTATGCTTCTCCCATGAACATCCTGCCTCATCGCCTGCCTACTTCCATATGCCCCATGTTTTCTGGCCACTTGAGATGCCTTTTTATTTTATTTTTCTTTGATTTAGTGATGCCATTCCATGAAATGAAAATAGTTTTTGCTACAACTGAGCAACTGACCCTTGGCAGCTCTGAATCTCTTGACAGAACCGTGTAACTGATGTTTAGGGGAGGCAAGAAATATAGTTGGATAATATTCCATCTGTGGTATGTTTTGTAATTCTCAAAGCCTCCAGTTTCCTTTACCTCCATAACTATGTGGAGCTTCAGTTGATATCGTCAAGAATTTCACACTCCAAGTGAGAGAAGGATATCTCCCAAAGGATGTGTAATTCTATTATGCTACAATGCTCTTTCTGTGACTTCAAGCCAAGTGAAAACATTTGCTAGTTCTGGAGGTACTTTTCAGCCAGTCTCACCATGGGACATTCTAGAACTTCTCTCACTCAGGCAATTTGCTTTTGACCCATTCCTGCCCCACCATATAATTATGACCTCCCTTTCCTACTGCAGGAGGTGGGGGTAGCAGCCATTCACTGTTTTAAGTGTAGATCCAGTATGTGACCACATCTGCCTCCCTGCTCTGTTTGTCTTTTTCTTCCGTAGAACATTAAATGATTAGTGTGCATGGTTCAGACAGGAACCATCTTCAGATGGAGTAAAACAGAAAAGATTATATCAGCGCTTTGCAATGATTTCCTGCGTGCTATATTTGCTTATGCACAGATTAGAAAGACTTATGCCTTTTATAGTCTGAGACCAAACTCCTCTGGCCACATAACCACACAAAGTAATGTCCGAAGAACCTAGCATGGTTATAAGATCTCATGAACAATTCTGCTTTTTTGAAATGTACTTTAGAGTCCTGGAATCTTTTTTTTTTTTTTTTTTTTTGAGACGGAGTCTCGTTCTGTCGCCCAGGCTGGAGTGCAGTGGCGCAATCTCGGCTCACTGCAAGCTCCGCCTCCCGGGTTCACACCATTCTCCTGCCTCAGCCTCTCCGAGTAGCTGGGACTACAGGCGCCCGCCACCACGCCCGGCTAATTTTTTTGTATTTTTAGTAGAGACGGGGTTTCACCGTGGTCTCGATCTCCTGACCTCGTGATCCGCCCGCCTCGGCCTCCCAAAGTGCTGGGATTACAAGCGTGAGCCACCACGCCCGGCCTGGAATCTTTAATTAATGGATTTTCCTGACCCTATTCAAAGAAATAAACTCAAAAGTAAAAAGTAAGATGCATTACAAATATTATGCTGAGATGAGGCAGTCGCTGAGAAATTCTGAACACTCTCTAGGAGCCAGGTGTGGTGCTGAATGGTTTCAGCCGTCTGTTGTTTCTCATTTGGGCATTTGCAGATAGATCTTTTGCACATAAAAAAATGAAACTTGTAATTGAAGACTAAAGAGTTTCTGCTTTCAACTCAGCTCCTAACCATAGAAATCATCTTACATTTGATATTCATCTAGCCATGAGAGCGTACTACAGAGGTTGGGAAGTGTGTGGGCTGGGTTTCAAAACCATGGGGGCAAGTAGGTTAACTGTGTTCACTCAGGTTTTTATATCCTCTTTTTTTCTGGATATAATTAATGGTTAAATAGTAGTTTAAATTATATTTTTAAATGCAGATGTAAAATTGAAAGGACGGACTTAAAACTACCTATCTTCCCTTAAGATTTAAAATGTTCGTATTTATCAACATGAAAACATTGGAATAGCATTTAGACTAAGTGTCTCTGCCCACGTAGGGTAGTATTTCTAGTTACTCTGGAATTGAGGTGAAAACATAGAGAAGATAGTTCTTATGTAAGATTTCCAGCAAAACAGTAGGCCGAGTTGATGGGAGAAATCTCTTACCCTCATATAATGGCATTAAAAAAATAGCGTTCCCAAAGCAAGAAAGGGACAGTTCCAGGGGACAGAAATAAAAAAGAGAGGTCAAGTCTGGAATCCTCAGTAGGAACCCAAGTTGAAATGCCTCTGGGGGCTGGGGCTTATAAACATGCTCAGGGATAGAAGCAGTGAGACTTGAGCCTGATGAGCAGGGAGGCCAGACACTGAATCCGGAAGCCACAGTGAGCTGTTCTACCTGCAAAACGAAAACGCAAAAGAACCGCAGATTCGCCGCCCAGGATGAGAAGAGGAAGATGGCTGTGGGTGGACATTGTCTTATGAAGAAGAAACTGGGGCCTCAAGCCTGCTTTCTAGGTTCCCACGAGGTACCCAAATAAGAACCTTCCTTGCCAGCAGGGGCCTTAACACCAAATCTTCGAGTTTGAGAGCGCCCTCTAGTGTTCATGCCCATGGCAGTGTTCTCGGTTCCTGGATTTGGGGCTCTTGTAAACACAGCTTTTTGGTGACGGTGAACTCAAGTCAAAGGGTACACACGAATGAAACAATGAATGGAACTAAGCGCATCAGCAGAACAATCAGTGACAGAATTTGGACCCTAGATCCGCAAAATAGACCAACTCCCAATACACTTGAAAGTGTTTAAAGAGAAACATAGGTAAAGAGCAATAACTTTTGCACCAACCTAGTAGCATCACTATGGTCGGAGCAACAGATCATGATGTGGATGAGACAGAGTACAGACGCAGTGAGAAAGAGCATTATGAGGTGGAAGAAAATGCTGAGGAAATCTCTTAGAAGGTGATGCATACAGAGGAACAGATTAACTCACATTTAAACCCAGAGTAAGACATTTATTAAGTATTTATCTAGAACTCACAACATATAAAAATATATGTGACTCCGTCCTACCTCACAGAAAAAATGGAGGTGATGCTGGTATAATTTTCATCACTTTCCCTCCTTTCTATATAACAGAACCACGTCTTTGTCTTATTTTTAAGGAAGGAAGTATGTGATGCTGCATAGAATTGAGTTTTTGTTGTTGTTTGTAATTTTTTTTTGAGACAGAGTCTTGCCTTGTTGCCCAGGCTGGAGTGCGGTGGCATGATCTTGCCTGACTGCAACCTCCGCCTCCTGGGTTCAAGTGATTCTTGTGCCTCAGCCTCCCGAGTAGCTGGGATTATGGGCGCCCGCCACTTTGCCCGGCTAATTTTCGTATTTTTAGTAGACACAGGGTTTCGCCATGTTGGCCAGGCTGGTCTCAAACTCTTGACCTCAGGTGGTCTGCCTGCATCGGCCTCCCAAAGCGCTGGGATATCAGGCATGTGCCACTGCGCCTGGCCAGACTTGAGTTTTTAAAGGGCAAGATTTCTGTCTTATTTATTTTTATGCCCCTAACAAATACTTTATAGATCTCGGTGGAGAGAATGACTACATTTTTAATCCTTTGTTGTTGAAGAACTTAATACTCTGTCCCCTAGGATGAAGAAGATAGAAAATCAGGCATTCAAAAGATAAATCACGGACTGATAAAGAAAATTATAAAATGAAAAGAATCATTTGTGTTTCTTGCTTTTCCTTCGAGTTCTAGTTTTCTTGCATGAATAATGTAAGTAATAATACGTGGCTTCATGGATTTTTCAAGGATTCAGGAATGTGTATGTAAAATACCCACTGTATTGCTCAGCCTAGTGCCGAGAATATCATATGCACCCAGTGTGTACTATTATGGATGTCATTATTTTCATTGCAGTTTTATTATTTTCACCATCATCTGAAAAGGTATTTCCAAGAGTGTGTACTAAAGCTTCATTTCTTTTGTAAGCTATTGTACTGTTATAAAAAGCAAGGTACTGGACTTAATAAAAATTTATTTGCTTTGGGGGACACAATTGAGATAGTTCTTTCCTGCATCTCTATCTCATAATCTACTCTCTCTTTAGGGTAGTGTATATTTTCTCAATTATATGTATTTTGAAAAACACCTTTACTGATTTTTAGGCTATTAAAATGTCTCTTTTGTGATATATTTAATCTATCAAATTTCTTAAGACTCTGACTGCTGTATTCCATCAGTGTCACCTACAGAATCAAATCCCATCCCTCTGGAGAACACCGTATACATTATCTCCGCAGGTGTGTGCATACCTGATGCTAACTTTTGATTAATGTACTAACAGTACAGATGAAGTAAGATAACTCACTGCAGAGGTTAATAGTGGTTCATCTAGTGAGTAGTTCATTGAACTACACAAGGGATTCAAAGGCTATTGCTGAGAGATAATGTCACAGTTGAAGTTCTTGTTTATCTTGAATTTAAAAACTAAACAAAACCGTGTCTATATTTCTCATTATATTTCCATGAAACAAGGATAACAAAAATTTTAATATCTATTAGACAACCTTAGGAGAATCAACCACCTAGTGTTGTCAAAGGAATAATTTTATCATTGCAGTTCTGAATTCTAGGTCATTCTCCCTGTTCTGCCCCAGTGGTTCTTAATCTTCAAAACTGGATGGACATTTTGCCTTTAAAGGGTAATTTTTTTCATAGATTTTGTTTGTTTTTCCTCTGCAAGGAAATACTTACTTGAGAGTTATCCTAATTTGAATACTTAATTGCCTAACAAGCCAACATGGAGTGGTGGCAAATATAAAGACATAATTAATTGGAATTGGTTAAATTTTGACTTAAAACGGCAAAATCAGCTGTAGAGGAATAGTTATTATAGGTACGAAAGTTACATCATGACCTTCAGGAAAGGAAGGACTGACTCATTTCAGATTCCGTAGATGTCTAACCTATCATCAACTCAGCTTCAGTTTGGTTATGCTAGGACATTCCTTCTCTGGCCATTCCTTTACTCTGGCTACTATGTTATAAAGGGAATCTATTGGATAAAGACCAAGTCAAGCTAAGCATAGCAATGTCAAGTTCCAACAATGCCTCACAATCGCAATCCAACAACAAATGCTTACTGAGTGCCTTACATACAGTGTGCCATTTAGTCTTTATAAAAGTTGAATAAAGTGACTATTTTCCCCCTTTTATATAGCTGAGGAAAAAAAACTAAGGAATTTAATTAACTTGTCCATGAACCCATGGTGCTTATGGAACAGAGCAGAGGCTAGATTCCTGGCCTGTCACACTGCAAAGGCCAGGTTCTCATATTCTGCAGCCTCTAGCTGGTGCGGGGAGGAGCTGTTACTGCAACGTTCCTGCCTTGTGTGCGTGTCCGTGAGTGTTTATGTGTCTGGTTTGGATGCTGCTGCTGAGGATCTGGCGGCCTGTCTGGGAGAGGAAATGGGCTGAGCCCTAATTAACATGTATGTGCTCATCTTTTTCGCTTTGAGTTTTTCCATAGCCCCCCATCCTACTGTCTTTGCAAGAGGGCTATGAACCAGTGCTTTGCTCCTTGAATCAAAAAATTTTGAGGGAAAATTATCTCATCATGTACCTCAATGCCTCAACCTAGAGCCTCCTTTTCTAGATTGCAGGCATATTTATCATAGCATAGAGGACAGGTATACTCCAAATGTAGTTCAAAGAACTCTCTCCTAGCATCCCAAGCTTCGTCTTATTTTCTAGCTTCGTTTCTTTCAACATAGAGGGTGCACTGAATGATTCATGTTCATTCATTCATCAATGTGTTTGACATTTATTCATTCAGTCACTCTTTGAACCCACATCCATTCATTCACTAAATCACATCTTTATCAAGTGTCCGCATCAGGGCAGCCTTTGTGTTAGGCACTGGGAGTGTAGGACATAGCAGTGCACCTGCCATTTAGTGGAAAGATGGATGTGTCAATAGACAAATTGAACGCTGCAGCATAGGACCTGAGAGGCAAGGTCTGGGCACTGTGTGCACAGGGAGGACCCTTCCCCTTGTTGAAGGAGATGTACAGAGAGGTTCTGTGGCAGCTGTCATCCCAGCTGGAGTCAGAACGACGGGTGGGTGTCAGACCACCAGGTAAGGAAAGGGAAGTCAAGGGAGTTCTGGGTGGTCCCTGGACCAAAAGGACTCACTACAGTTAGATCCAAAATTACACAAGGGATGGCACTGAAAATGGGTTTGAAGGTAAAATGGAGCCAGTGTGGTTCTTAGTGGCTTTGGTCTTACTGAGGTTTCATGTTAGAGATGCTGACTGGAGCGCCCAGGCACCAAGGAACAGACTTCGCATAGGCGGACAACCAGTGACGGAATGAGAGGTATGGAGGGTCGAAGCCAAAAGCAGTGGGGACAGAGGAAAGTATGTTATAGAAGCTGGAGCAGCAGGCCTCTGAACACATGTTGGGGAGAGAACCACTGCTAGATACTCCAGATGATCCACTGTCTCAGTCTAGTGTGACAAAATTCAACAATCCCTGTTTCTTAGTTGAATTTCAGCCCTGGAAAATGCACTGCTCAGAATTCCTGTCCAAATAATGTTTGTTAAATAACTGTAGTTTAAAGTGAGAGAGAATTTTGTCCATATTTATTCATCCATACTGTACGACATGACGTGGAGCTAAGTAGGTTTTGCCTTATATATCTTCAGACATGAAAGATCCCAGTGGCCCCTCATCTTCACATGGGGCTTTGGAGTACTCACTCCTCTGTGTCCAGGAGAGGGGCCTCACCTGGGGCTTCCCGCCTTGATGTTACCAGGTAAAGTTTAGCTTGTTGGATAATAGTTCCTCCAACCCTCTCTTGGCACTCTAATCCTTTTAACAGACTCAACATTTGCAAAGAGGCTTATGTCTATTCCCAGAGTTTGCAGTTATACTGTCAGGATCTCCTCTTCCTGGGTATTTTTAATGGAGTAATGTTTATGTTTTGGGAGGAGCAAAAATAGAAATGTTTATAACTGGTGGGGAAAAAAAGAACTAATGCAAGCTGGAGTCATGGGCTTGGTCGGTTCTGTTTGTGAAAACAATTCTTGCTAATTATAGCCCTTCTAGAATGACAGCATTATTATACTGACCATATGCAATTAACTTGACTTTTCTTCCTCTGTGGATGAAAATAGAATGCACTGCAGTTTTCCCCTTTCGTATTCCTAAGCAAGGACTACACATCCTTTGGTGGACACAGTCCAGTTTGAGTCTTTTTTTAAAGGAGTTCTAAAATCTCTGTATGGCATTAAATTTAATAGGTCTGGTATATCAAAAATAGAATTATAATTATGAAAAGTCAGTTAAAAGGAGGGTGGATGGTAAAATGAAATGAGATTTTTAATGGCTTGCCAAGAGTTATAATTAATGAGATGGAGATTTGGCCATGCATGTGACCTTCAGGTAGGAAACAGTCAAAGCCCTGTGTGAATGGGCTCAGGAAGGAAAATGATTTTTCAGAAGGAAAGGGTTCTCTATGTCTTGCAAGCTGGTACTTCCTCATTGTTCGGGGCTTTCTCTTGAAGTTGGGCTCACTGAATATGTTCAGGAGGCTGCTTGGTGTTCATATCAGGTGCATGAGAGTTTCACTGGAAGAGACAAAGCTAGCAACACGGTGGAATCCTGGAAGAAAGGAGCTCTTACTTAGACAATAACTGCTTTATTTGATGGGTCACTTGTAATTTTGCTCATAACACAGAGCTGCTTGTCATGACAATGTTAATTTGTGGGTATGATCTACTTCAGCATCTGTTTTGCACAGTGAATTTCTTTGAACCCCGGTTGCAAAGAAAGAAGAAAATAACACAAAAGCATGCTGGCTTGAATGCCTAATGCCATCCTGCTGCACAACTTCCTCACACACCACACGGGCTCCTGAGGCTATAAAAATTGTTTTTGTCTGATTAAACACAAGTCCCTTTGAACTCGGTGGGGGTTCTTTTCCGCTTGCACTTTCTTGTAACTGTGTGCAGCCTTTTCTTATTTTTCTGGTTTGATTTGGAATCCAAAGTGTCTACAAGTTGGCCCACTCCACCTCCTTCATCCTTAAAGTAAAAAATGTGTGTTACTGTAACATCTGTTACATTCCATTCCCTGAGGCACAGACAGGCAGAACTAAACACTCTTCACTTGTGTGTGTGCGCGCACATGCATACACACCAACCCTTTCTTCTTCTAATATACAGAACATGGGTTGACTGGAAGACAGATCAGAACAAATTATGTTCACAATTATGTTAGTAAACCATCTAATCATAACCAACAGGGCCTCTGTATCTCAAGGTAACCCCCAGAGAAGAAATGCATCTTCAGTGGGGGCTGGGGACTTACCTGGGGCTATCAGCTCTCACTTCTGGGGAAAGAATTGAAGTGAAGGAGCAGGTTCCAATTTATATTGATGTCAGTAGAAACAGAATCCAATTGGGAAGTCCTTAAAAGCCTGTATGAAGATAAATGGGTTATGTATCAGTGATGGCTTTAAATAATCAAATTGATTCTAAGATCAAAATCATCATAGCCATCACTCTGAAATTCTACAGTGAACTATAGAGGTTGTAGACAGAGACGAATAAGATGATCCTCCTAATGAAGGGAAGTGGGCTTTATTCATTTCTGCATGCATTCATTTGTTCTAATGCTGAACACTCTACACATCTTTCTTCCAACTCTCAGTATGAGTGGCCATTTTCTTTTTCTGTCATTCCTCGCCTTGATGTCCCCTCTAGCACCTTATTAAATGACATCTGTATGTTGAGGGCTACCAAACCTTTATCTTCTGCCCAGCCCCTCTGAGCTCCAGAACTTCCCTGTTCCCACCTTACTCACATCTCCATTGCAATTTCTAGTGAAGACCTCCACGTAGACATCCAGGAAAGAACTATTGGATTGTTCCCCAAATTTACTTTTTCACCATCTCTCCTGTCTCAGAAATCACCCCATAGATTTAGCTGTTCTAGTGAAAATCTTGGATGTTATCTTCAGTTTCTCATGTTTCCTTATTTCCCTAATCAATTAGTTCAAAACGCTTCCCATATCTGCCTCTTTTCCTCCATCTTCTCTAGACCGCTGTGGTCTATCCCATTTCCTGCATTCTCCATCCTCTGCAGACCATTCCCCACGCTACAGTCCTAAGTGTTTTTAAAAAATGCCACGCAGCTCATGCCTCCCCCTTGACTGTTCCATATACATACCTTGGCTTCCTAGTGCCATAGACAAGGGTTGGCAAAAACTGTAGCCGCAAGCTGAATCAGCCTCCGACTTGTCGTTGTGAATATTGTCTTAGTGGAACCCAGCCACACCCAATCTTGTCTGTGGTGACAAAGGCAGAGTTGAGTAGTTATGACAGAGACTATATTCCCACAAAGCCTAAAATACTATCCAGACCTTTGCCGCAAGTTTGCCAACCTCTCCTGTAGAATAAAATCCAAAGCTTTTTACCTCTACTTGCAAGATAATGCATGCAGTGGCCCCACCTCCCTCACACCTCTCCTCTCCTGTCTCTCGTTACACTCCTGTCCTGCTTCTCTTGCTTAATTTCCCCTGGATCATCATCAGCTTAGGGCCTTTCCCCAGACAACTCCCTCTCCTGGAATGCCCTTTGCCTAGACCTCTATGTGGCTTTTTCTTGTCATTCCAGTCTCAGCTTAAATGTTACCTGCACAGACTGGCCTTCCTTGCAGACTCTACCATGTTGCTCTAAGTCACACTCTACAAAGTCACTCTGTTTTATTTACATCATGGCACTGATTGCTTATTTCACTGATTCTGCCTCCCTCATTCAGATAAGCATTCAATGAGAGGAACAGCTTTCTCTGCTTGTTTTCCTGCAGCGTCTGTAGTGTCTACAGCAGGACCAGGCACAGAGTGGGTACACGTTTGCTTCACGAAGGTTTGAATGAACAAACAGCTGTCATGTGCCTGGGAGCAGACGGTCTAGTGAAGAAACATTAATGGGGTCAAGCAAATAATTAAAGTTCACCATGACAAACACCATGAAAACTGGGCCCAGAGCGGGAAGGGTCTCTGAAGCTGTTTGGCACTCATCAGGAAATGAGAATGTAAACATGTGAAGAAAAATTGGACACAAGATTAGAAATGCGACTGTGACATTGAATTCACAACTCTCTCCCAGGAAGTCAGTGGGGCCGTAATTACGGCTTCTAGTTTGTCCATGCAATGGCTTCATCCCACGCTGGGAAACACGAGTGACTGTTATACGCCCTGGCTTATGGGTCTTGGCAGGTTAGTACCTCAAAATGAAAGCATGAAGAGGTTTGCCAAAAAAAACCAAAAAGGGCAAAGCCAAAGGAAGGATATTTATTTTCCTCATTGCCTTATGAACCTGTCTTTGCAGAGGCTGGTGATTTGGAGGTGTGGCATGCTGAGCTCTCCGGGGGATGCTGGGCCATGGCAGAAATCCACCTCTGTTGGAAATAAAAACCCTGAAACCATAAATGTCAGCTTTTGTTTCTTTTTTTTTTAATACATGCTTTTTCTTTTTTTAAAGTTTAACATCTTTGATGTTTGACTTGGGGCTGCTGGTACCAAAACAAACCTGGGAGTGAGGCCAGTGACTTTTATGGGACTGTAGATAATATTAACTAATAGGCTGTGCTAGGAATTCCAGAAAGTTTGCTTTTTATTTTATTTTTTCCATCAGAGGAAATGGAAGTATAGTAATTAGCTGGAGTTTCAAAACGATTTTGTGTGAAAGTGTAGAAAATACTCAACTTATGAAGAGGGTAATGATTTCCTGCATGTCCTTATCATTTTCACCGGAAGCTATTAAAGGCCATATAAAACTATGGGATGCAATATTGTGGAAGTGCTCCTCCTTATTGATGCCATGTGATATATGATAAATTGTATCTGGTGAATGATTAGGGGCTCTTTCTAAGCTAATCCACATTGATATCTAGCTGGGTGAATTTCAGCAAGATCCTCTACTCTTCTGGAGTCTTAGGGAAGAGGTTTGAGTAGATGTGCCCAGAAGTGGTTCCTTCTTACTTTAAAATTGTCTTTCTTTCCTTCCTTTCCTCCCTTCCCTTCCCTTCCCTTCCCTTCCCTTCCCTTCCCTTCCCTTCCCTTCCCTTCCCTTTTGTTCTTTCTTTCATTTCTAAAACACTATGCTTACTGTGTTTAATTATCTGTAATATATATTTGTTGGGCCTTTTACTCTATGATTTTCTAGAGCAGGGGTTGGCATACTTTTATTCTGTAAAAGGTAAGATAGTAAATATTTTGGCCCTTGCAGGTCAAATAGTCTGAACTCAACTCTGCCAGTGTAGCACAAATCCAGCCATAGAACATAGGCAAACAATGGGCATGGCTGTGTTCCGATAAAACTTTATTAACAAAAACAGGTGATGGGACAGATTGGGCCCATAGGCCGTAGTTTGCCAATCCCTCTTTTAGGGCCTAGAGACTAATACTTATATTTCATAAATGTTAAAGATGCCCTCTTTCACTAAATTCACAATATTATTTGGATATCAACAATCCCATGTAAAACGATTAGAAGAATGATAGAATATAGTTCATAAGTGCTTCTTGAACACAATCACTAGTCAAGATATATCCAATTGGGCCAGGTATGGTGGCTCATGCCTGTAATCCCAGCACTTTGGGAGGCAGAGGCCAGTGGATCTCTTGAGCCTGGGAATTCAAGACCAGCCTGGGCAACATGGCAAAATCCTGTTTTTACAAAAAATACAAAAAATAGCCAGCGCCATAAACTGGTCTCTAGATAGATAGATGATAGATAGATAGATACAAATTAAAAAATAAAAAGATAGATTGGCAGTGTCTAGTGGCCTGGAAAGGAGGGAGGTTAGTGAGGTTATTAAGGAAGAATATGGATGACATGTAGGACTGCATGCTGCTTTGATATGACCCATGTTCCATTTAACACATGCATTGAAGACTATTTCACTGGATACAAGAACACAGATATTAGTAAACTTATGCCCTACTCTTAAGTACCCCCCCGACCTGTTACATTCATTAGAATTTGAATAAACAGGGAGTACATAGGAAGATAATTCAGACAGGATGGAATCCTGATATCAACATGGAGAAATGAGAATCAGTGTTATAACAAGGCTAAGGGGGTCTCCTTGAATGAACGATGAGAGAGAAGTGAAAAGCAGGGGAGTCTGAGAAAGAGTGAAGGCTAAAGGTAGAGCGCCTTGGTCTCTAGACCCTTGCAGACAGAGAAAGCCAATGCAAGTAGAGTACAGCTTTCAGCCTTGAGATTTGATTGGCTTCCAAAAGTTTTTAGCTAGTCCATATGTCTGGAAGTCCATGGGAACACCATAGACTAAGAATATGTCTTCATCTGTGTGGGTGTATTTCACAATGAACTGCGGACACTCATGATGTGGGATCTGACTTTTCTTCTGTCCCACTCTGTGGAAATATTTATCCAAAGCAGATTGCATTTTGGCTTTCTTCATTGAATATCAGTGTTAATTGCTCAATAGAATAATGAAAAATGCAATGGAATGTCTATTATTTTTTCTTAATTTGTTGGTAATGTACTGATTTCTGTGAGAGAGTACAAAGTAAGAATACATAAGGCAAGAAACTTCTTATGTTAATTTTGAAAAAAAAACAGGGTGGGGGCTATAAAATATGTGAAGAAAGATAACAATGAAGTGCACTAATTATATCATGAGTGGCATTTGTCTAGTGTCTAGCCACATGTCTATTACAACTCATATAAAGCTTGATTCTAGGGAGGAATTTACCCTTTGGAAAAGGTACAGGCTGGCTGCCTAAGAGATTTGATGCTATTGGAGGGAACTGGATCATGAGTGGCATTTGTCTAGTTTCTAGCCACATGCCTATTATAACTCATGTGAAGAAGTTTCAAGCTTGATCCTAGGAAGGAATTTACCCTTTGGAAAAGCTAGAGACTTGCTGCCTAAGAGATTCTGATGCTATTGGAGGGAACTGGATCTCTTCCTAGATAAGCAGGTACCATAATGCCCTGATAAAGTGAGACAGTGATTTCTATATATTTCTGACTCTTCCAAACTAACACATCTGTGTCCAGGGATAGTTATATAGGTTTTATTATTGTGTTTACTGTGCTTATCATCACAAGAGGGAGAAGCTTTGAGATGGTGGTCTCCAGTACCACTATCAGGTTCAATGATTCTCTAGAAGGACTCACAGAACTCAGAAAAGCATTTATACTTACAGTTAGGGTTGATTACAGTGATGGGATAGATGTAGATTAAAGTTAGCACCCATAAAAGGCATGTGGGGTAAAACTTAGGAGAGACTGTGTATAAATCCTGAGCTCAGAAAAGCTCAGGAAAGACTGTTCTCTCCCAGTGGAGTCATAAGGACAGCACTGTATTCTCCCAGAAATGACATTTGGCAAAATGAATGGAATATTGCCAACCAAAGAAATGCAATGTAGCCTTGGTATCCAGGGATTTATTGAGAGTTGATCACAAAGGCATGGAATGCTTGCATGGCTGACCTTAGTTACTCAGACTCCTGCCCTTCCTGAAGTCAACCAGATACAGCCTGGCCAGAGGTTCTCACTGTAAACTGCATTGTTAGTGTAGACTATCTGGCATGGATCAAAGATCTCAGGTCGAGAGAGAGAGTCATTCCTATCAGGCAGAATATCGTAAGGGTTTAGATATTATTTCCCAGCAGCCAAAGACCAGACACTCTCTTGGAACATGCTTGGCTTGAATACCGCAGACCTGCTGAGTCAACCCATTATTAAACTACTCACTTGATGAATATGGTTCCACACAAAAAAGTTCTGCATGTGAGATTCCAACCTAAGTCAACCAAATTCCAAGGACTGTATTACTTTCATCAGTATATTTGGCACATGGAGGGTAGTTTTGTTGGAATCAGTGCCTGATTAGGTTGTGCTGACCTCTATGGCAGCTGGTTCTGAGAATACAAGTTAATTTGTTTTTCCATCCAACAAAGTCTCCATGTTACCAAGGAAGCCTGTTCTTAATATCTTGGGTATGTGCTGTCCAATCATGTAGCCACTCTCCAGGTATGGCTTCAAAGTACTTGAAATGTGGCCAGTGCAGTAAGTGTAAGGATTTCAAAGACTTAGAATACACATACACAAAGCTATCTCAATGAATTTTATTTTGATAGCATTTTTTTGTTTGTTTTTTGTTCTTTTGAGATGGAATCTTGCTCTGTTGCCCGGCCTGGAGTGCAGTGGCGCGATCTCGGTGCACTGCAACCGCTGCCTCCTGGGTTCAAGCAATTCTCCTGCCTCAGCTTCCTAAGTAGCTGGGATTACAGGTGCATGCCACCACGCCTGACTAATTTTTTGTATTTTTAGTGGGGGCAGGGATTCACCGTATTAGCCAGGATGGTCTCGATCTCCTGACCTCAAGTGATCCACCCTCCTTGGCGTCCCAAAATGCTGGGATTACAGACGTGAGCCACGGTGCCCAACCCTCTTTAATAGCTTTTTAACATAGCTACTGGGACATACAAAATTACATGTGCAGCTTACATTATATTTTCATTGGAGGGTGCTTCTTTAGAGCATTTATCATCTTTATGCTTTTCCCTGCGATCAGATAGTATTTATCTTCTTCAGTTTAACTCTCTTTTGTGTGTAGCTCATCTTCTTAGCTAAATTATAAATGTCTTGAAGCAGAGGTCTATCTTATATAACTTTGTATTCCAGGCAGTACCTACAGTTGGTTCTTCTATGTAGCAGGTACTCAATAAATAAATATTACTTGACTACATAAATGAATTATTGTGCTGCCCCAGTATTTTTGGTGCACATCCACCTAATGCTTAACCCTAAAGTTCCTGGAAAAACCTTGGTCTGACTTGGCAAATATGTTCTAGTTCCGACCTGTAGATAGAATCTGTACTTCGGCAAAGAGGCCACCTTGGGACTTATTAGACCTCTCTTCAAGCAAGAAGACTTCCTTGCATGACCCTGTCTTGTCTCCTGAGTTCCCACAGCTTTCTTCTTTCCTTGAATCCTAAGGTCTGCAGAAGTAGTGGCTTAGATTAGAACCTAAAGATTTTCCAATAGTGAGGAGGCAGACAGGAAACTTATGTGTGAATTGTGAGAATGTGACAGAAAGAGATTTTCCTTAAGCAAATGATTTATTGTCTCAAAGCCGAGGTCTGGCAAATTCTGAATATGTAGCAGAACTATTCTGGATATTTTAAAACCATACACCCTAAGGCTCTAAGAAGTCTCTGGCACGTTCCTCTGCAATCTCTGTCATTATCTGGTGATGAATGGCTTTCTTTGTACCTGTCAGTCTTCTGGCTATCACTGTTTACACAGCCAGCACTTTGGCCACTTCTGGAATAATCTAAGTGCCTATTGAATAGCAATTGTTAATTTTTGTAATTTTAGTCATATTAACATCATTTGTAATTCTAAAGTTATAAATCTAAAGGAAATTACTTTTTGTTGTTCTTTGTCACAACACGGAGATTTTGCAATTAGATTTTATAGCCTAAAATCATATGCTGCAGGTCAGGAGTCAAAATGAAAACGCTTCTGCACTGGGCAAAGTTTCCTATGGGTGACTCAAAGTACTTTGAAGCCATGTAAAGTTTAAGGGAGGGGCAGGCTGGGCACCAACTTCATAGCCTGAAGGACAAAGTTAATCACAGTCCAGGAATTTGAGGGTCATGCTTAGTTTGTGTTATAATATATGAATTTGCATAATCTTATAAATTAAAAAAATCTGTCTTTCCTGGTGGATGAGTAGAAATTGCTTCTTCTATGAGTTATCTAGCAATAAAACCCAGGCACTTATCAGGTTGTTTCTTATCCTAATTAATTGCTTCAGATGGTTTAATGAAATAGGAATTTACCAAGATCTTGAAAGTTATAAACAAAAGGGAAGGCGACTCTAGCCTGTGAGGCAGATTTTGAACTCAGATTACTGACAACTTTTCACTAGTGTCTCTTTGCACTTGCCAGGTGTGTCTGAGGCAACCGTTGAATGACTCAGAACTCCTTGGGCCAGAGTAGCCAGAGCCTCACCTAACACTGGCATTTAGATTCTGAGATTTGACAAGTATTTGTGGTATGGCCTGAAAATCATGCAAAGAATTGAAAACGTGGGGTAACAGTGGAATTTATTAATCCCACCCCTGTTTCAGAAAGGTAGTGCATTTCAGTTGGTTACAAGATGGTAATTGGTTCCAGTGAAATTTTGCTTCCTAAGATTTCTCTCAAAATACCCAGGAAAAATATGTTTAGTTGTTTGGTATTATCTTGTGACGATCTAGCTTAGAGAAACGGTAGGTCTGGAAAGTCACACAGGAGTCCCTTCTGGATGTGAAGCCCGTCTGCCACCTGCCCCAGCGGCCTTGATTACCAGCTGCCTCCCCATGCGGGTCCCTGCTCCTGCCCTCACTGAAACAGTACATGCATTTTTTCCTACAATCACAGATTGGTGGTTAGTATTTAATGCTGATTTACATTATGGATACATTTTATGCCATAGATTCCAGGATGTAAAAAAAAAAAGAAAAAAAGAAAAAAATGTGTGACACGAGCTTGTAGTTTTCAAATGGTGTTTGAAGGAAGACCCAATCAGGAACTCATCGAGTAAAAAGGAGCTATCACAGCTTTTTGGTTTCTGAGACATCCACTAGGAAGCCTGCCCAAGATGAAACACTGAACTTCACAAGAATCCAAATCCAGAGTGTAGACCTTTTGCAAAAGTTGTAGTTTGTGAATATTTTTCTACAATGAATATGTGAAAAATGGATTACGTATACTATGTGTTAATGCAACAAAATCATATGAAGACTTGATAGAACACTTGACTCTCTTTCAACAGGCTGCAATAGAAAGCAAAAAAGATTTGAAAAAGCACTGCTTGCATTTTTAAAATGCTGTGTTTTCAGCGTCATATTTACAAATGAAAATGCAAATAAAAGAAGCTTTATGCTTCCTGCTATTTTGGGTCTTTTTTCCTGATATGAAATGTTTTAATTTCTCTAATTGGTTATTATTAAATATCTTTGTTTTTTAAAAGTTCTATAAATGGGACATACTCATTTCCTATAGACGTTTTTTAGATAATTTTTTTCTTGCTACTGTAGGCTATGAGTGTCTATAACAGCCATTTAAATACACTAAGGCAAATACACACACACACACACACACACACACACACACACATATATATACAATGACCACATTGATGCCTATATTGATATATCGATGTATGTATGAAGGCAGATATTTCCCTGACCTCTTCCCAGGACTTGCTGCAGGGGTTCCTCATTTACTCAGCCCTCAGCTCTCAACTCCTGCGGGAGGGAGTGTGCAAATGAGGCTGGAGCTGGAGTGCACACACGCTGGAACCAGCTGGCCACTTTGGCACTGGCAGGGGTGAGTTCCACTCACTCAGATCCTCTGTGTTCCACCCCATGCTGGAGGGAGCACACGGGTGAGCAGATGCAGGAGCCAGGGTGAGCAATTTTGGGTGCTGGCAGGAGCCAACTCCTTGTAGGCCCCGCACCAACATCTAGTGGGGAACCTGTGACCCCTGAAACCCCAGAGGGCATATTACAGTGCTCTTTTAGCTCTGCTGCTTGCAGATAGCTTAAAAGTTAACAGCTCAGCAGGCCCTTTTGTGTCTGCACCCATGGCTCCCAAGATCTTGTCTGGTGTCCAGGAAAAATGAGGTTACATGAACAAACTGAAGGGTGGTAAATGTGGAGGTAAATGGTGATAAATGCCAATGAAAGTGGGTCTCAGTGGAAGGGGAGCTGGAAAGGGGAGGGGGCAGGAAGGTTATCTTCCCCTGGAGTCTGGCCATCTCTGGCCAGATTCTTCTTCAAAGTTACACCATCAAACTGTCCCTCTGAAGTCAAGCCAACTTCTCTCCAACATCCAGCCATAGTCTGCAATGTCCAGCAGCTTCTCTCTGCCAGCTGAGTCTGGGGTCTTTATAGGCACAGGATGGGGTGGGGTGGGGCCATGGGTGGTTTAGGAAAAGGTAACATTCAAGCAGGAAAACAGAATATAAGTTGTCACTTTGGGCTGCAGTCTCAGGCTTCTCCAGGGACCCTACCATGTCCACCTAGAATTTCTCTGCCTTCTCTCCCTGTCATGTGTATGTGTGTCTATATGCATACACATGTATAGAAATAAATACATGTGTATACATATACACTGTATACATATGCACAATATATGTATTGTGTTGTGTATAATACAGTATATGTATTGTGTATATACTTATATACAATATATCTAGATACAATATGACTATAATCCACATTTAGAAAGCTTAATCTACTTCACTAAGTTTGTGCAGTCTGCAAGAGCTTTCTTGTTCTTATACTGGGTAGTTTGAAGGAGGATGCTTGCTGAGTGTGATGGCCTTGGGACTGAGATATATTGGTAACTATAGATACATATAATTTTGGTCCTTTAAAATACTATCATTTAGAAATTTTCATGTGCTCAGATAATGTGGTCAGCCTGGTAGAGACCACTTTTTTTTTTTTTTTTTACATCCTGGAATCCATGTTATAAAATGTATCCATAATGTAAATCAGCATTAAATACTAACCACCAATCTGTGAAATTGTAGGAAAGAATGCATGCACTGTTCCAGTGAGGGCAGGAGCAGGGGCCTGCATGGGGAGGCAGCTGGTGACCAAGGCTGCCAGGGCAGGTGGTGGACAGTCTTCATGCCTGGAAGGGACTCCCATGTGACTTTCCAGGCCCATCATTTCTCCAAGTTAGATTGTTGCAGGATAATATAGAACAACTAAAGAAACGTGTTTGATATTTTTCCTGGATATTTTAAGAGAAATGTTAGGAAGCAGAATTCCACTGGAAACAATGACCATCTCGTAACCAATTGAAATCCACGACCTTTCTGAAACAAGGGTGGGTTTACCTCATGTTTTCAGTTGTTTGCATGATTTTCCGGCCATACCATAAATACTTGTCAAATCTCAGGATCTAAATGCCGGTGTCAGGTGAGGTTCATCCATGGTACTTCTACTTAGATATTCTACTAGTGCTGTGATGGGGAAGAAAATAGACCAGCAAAGGAACCTTAGGAGCTGGGATTTTCTAGCTCACTGCACATGGATAGCCTTGGGCAGGTGGTGTAACACATCTGCCCTCAACTATAAAAGTCAAGGGCTGGACTGCAGGGCAGCTAATGTCATGTCCTGCTGTAACCTGCTTTGATTCAACTAAGCCCTTGATAGGAGTTATACTGAAAATAGTAGTGGCTCACATATTTGAAGAAAAAAAATTGGCCTCATATTTTCCAACCTTTCTACAAAGCAAAAGTAAGGTTTAGCATATCTGTACATTTTGGAGTTTGCTAATGTAAATAGGACGTGTCTTGGAAAATTTTTTGAGGGAGATAAATTCTCCAATATTGAGATCTTCTTTCCCCTGGACTTCTTGCTGCCTGGGGTGTGCCTTGATTTCTTTCTGTTTTTCTCTGGGGTACTCCTCCTTCACTTGTGCCCTGCCCAGTGGGCAGCCAGGCTGGAACATTCCTGTCTCCTATCTGGAAATTACCAGCTTCCCTTCTTCCCAATTTTTCTCTCCCTTGGTGGGTACAGCTACCATTTTTGTTAACTTAATCCATGCTTATATGTTACTAGGCAGTAAAGATTCATGCTCTTTATGCATTCCTTGGAAAATTGATTTTTAATTTGTATCTTATAGAAATATTGCCTTAGTCTTATTCTGGATTTAAATTCCAGTTTAGCTACTTATTCCTTATGTCATGTTTGGATATTTAACTTGTCAAAATTTCAGGGTTTAAAAAAAAATTTATAACAAAAATGATAGCTCTCGCTTCGCAAGATTATAAACGTAAAAATAGTTAATATGTAAAAGTATCTCATACAATTCCTGATACCAAGTCAGTACTGAAAATATAGTTAGTAAATAAAGAAGTATAAGTAAGAAATGTCGGTTATTCTGATATGTATGTTTTTCACCAGCATATTTTAAACATCTATGAATGTGCATGTTTCCTCCCTTATGAAGTGTTTTGCATTCACACACTGGCACCAGACAAGTGTGTGAAGCTTTGGGACTGAAAGCTATGATAATCACGGAAAAGATTTGAGAGAACCAAGTTGGTTGAAGGCCTGATGTTGTCTTATTTTTGGGGTACACATGGCATGGGGTTGCTGCTGATTTATCGTCCAAAGTGAGCTTACCTTGTTCTGAGTGATTGTTGGAGTAACAGGCCTGGTAACGCAGACTGCAAAGGAAAGGGAAAGAAACTGGTAGCAGGCAAGACACAGCATAGTAAACCAGCACAGACCTGCCGTGCTCTTCTTCTACTTGTGTTGGCTTTTAAACATTCCACTCCCTTGTTTTTCTATCATAATTTTGGCTCAGATTTCATTGATAGGATGGTTTATGTAATGCACTGAAACCAAAAATGAAGTCCATAGAAGGGAGAAGCATGCCAACTTTAAGGAGTAATAGGTCCCTACCTTTGAGGTAGGATGGCTCTTTATACAGCTTCAGCAAGAGGTCAGAAAAAAGAACTTCCAGAATTTTTCCACAGAGAGTATGCCCTGTATTTCTTTTCCTGTGCTGCCCACAGAAAGTGTCCATCTTGAGGAGGTGAAGACCCAGCTCTTCCATTTTCAGGACAGTACCTTGTCCCCGCCCACCAGCTCCCATATTGGAGTTGAGTGGTTTAGACTACTTAGAAACTCAAGCATTCCACGCTGCTTGTATCATTCCTACATTCTGATTTCAGAATGTTCTTCACTCCAATAAAGCAGATCAGCACATGGTTGTCATTTTCTTCCTCCATACTTACATAAAGACACTTGGGTAATAAAAAATGATGAATGGTTTTTGTGTAGATCATCACCCTTATTAACACAGGCAAAAACAATCAATGTTTTATTCACAGGTTAAAGTAGTAGCTGGTTTTGAGAGACCCAGCTTTCTGTTGTATTTCATTTTTCTCTAGTCCATAATTGAAAACTGAGTGGGTAGTGATTTTTCTTAACAGTCTATCAATGGGAATAGAGTAACTTTCAAAGTGGAGAGGCTGTCGATTTTTCTTTCTTCGTGTAATTTTCCAAATGTACTGTATAGGAAGCTAAATTTTATATTTGCTGAAGTTTAATAATATAGCATAGTGGCTAGAACCACAAAAACTAGGCCGGTTGGCTTTGTATCTTACCAGCTATTGATCTTGGCAATACTCGCCCTTACTGTGCCTCAGTTTCCTCACCTATGATAAGGCAGGTGTGAGAAATACAGGAAGCAATAGTTATAAAGTGCATAAGATAGAACCTACTATTTAAATGTTAGCTATTTTTGAGCTGTCTTGCTGATAATCATATTGTTAGTGTTATTTTTTCGTGATGCAGATTAAATCAGTTATGTAACTACATGATAAATAGAAGCAGGCTGTGATATGCACTTGTATTTCTACATACTGTACTTATGCATGTTATGTATGTTGCTCTCCATACTTTTCAACAATCTTTACCCACCATCCCCTGGCCCCACCTAGCTTGGCTTGCATCTTAGTTTCCAATGTGGGTTTCAAGTCACCCATATAGCTTTTGAAATCTTGCTTTCTCAGCCCCTTAATTAACTGAAGTTTGAAGGTGTGAGGAATGAAACAGATATCCGGAGCCAGCCCTTAGTGTACCTGGGAGGTTTCCTGGGAGGTTTCAGTGTTTGCTAACAAATCAGATTGGTTTCTGGACAGTTGGTGCTGCAGGCGTTAGCATGTGGAGTGGCTCTCAATCAGATTTTGGAATGACTGTCATGTCTTCCACAAGAGCTGCTCTTCATTGTTTGTTTGTTGTTGTTGCTATTTTGGCTTACAAACATCATTATTTAGAGTGTCTGCTTTTTTAAAAATAGTAGCTTTTACCCCTTTTTCCCTTTCTTTTTCTTTGCATTTCTTTTTTTCTTTGATTTTCTTTCTTTCTTTTTTTTTTTTTCTTTCTTATTTGGAAGGGACATTAACTTGAAGCTATTTAGCTTATCTCTAGTTTATATTTGTCAAGTATTTTGGACCAAATTTATTAATACTGACTTGTTCATAAAATAAATCATTTCTTGAAGTTGTAAGACTGGATTATTTAAAAAAATGGAATTATACTTTTGATAAAATATTGACACACCAATAACATGGGAGCTTATGTAGCTGTAAGAGAAGGCAAATATGAATTATGAACGTAATTTTGCAATAAAAAATCATTGCTGGAGACCATATTTCAACAATCACGTAAAGATTTGTGTAAAAATTGGATTATCTAGGATAGTTAGTGTCAAATATTATGAATTATCTATCAAGTGTTTAGTTGGAATTTAGAAATTTTATGTTATAACTTAACTTCATATATATATATATATATATCTATATATCTATATATAGAGTCATATTGGCTGCCATATTTAAGCTCCATTTCATCATATGGTTATTTCACCAATATCAGAAAGTAGGGATAGGAGGAAAAAGGTAAACTCACTGTTTGGGGGCAATGAGCATGTTAATGTTATTGAAAATTGTATCTCCTCAATTCATCACTTTCTGTGGACCCCCTCCTGCTCCCTCACTCTCCCTGACCTTCCTCTGGAGTCTACTTTGTGACCAATTGCCCTGAACTCTTTTAGATCTTCTGTTTCCCAAACTGTTCATTTTCTGATTCCTTAGAAAGCAGTATTGACAATGTTTTCCTGCTACTACTGAAATCTGTTATTGTGATGATGAATTGTAGTAATAGGTTTTCTGTTACTAAACTTGCTGAGCCATCCTAATGTGTTTCTGGGCTAAGTCCTATTCCATATGAAATATAGTGTATGTGTACGTGTGTGTGTGTGTATGTGTGTGTGTGTCTGTATGTGTGTGTTTTTTTGATATATTGCTATATTGTACTTGGAAGTTTATTATGCATTTTATTGGGGTTTTTGAAGCTATAATAACAAGGGAGTGTAATAAAAATATATAATGTTTTTTAAAATAGGAGAGGATGTACATATAGGCAGAGGGGAAGGGACTAGGTAACATTGGAGATTTCAGAGGAAAGCCTAGGTAATTTAGAGAAGCGATTAAAGAGGAAAGAAGACATGAGAGCAACTGGTCTTTGCAAAGAGGATTGAGTGCCTTTTCTCTGATCCGTTGGGAAAGTTGGGAGGATAGGTATTGGCTTCTTTTTAGTTCAAGAGGTGAGTTGGTGCCGAGACTTTCTTGCAAGGATCTCGTGGTATCAGTGAGATAGAAGCCAATGTCATATGTAAAGTTGAGATGGCCGACCTTCTGGAGGAAAGTCAAAAAGAAGTGAATATGCAGATTACTCAACTTTGATCTATGTTAACCATAAACATACACCGTTTTATTGGGAAAGTTCATTAGAATTTCAAATAAGGAAACTTGAACAATATTGACAGAACTACATGCTGTTAACTCATTTTTTCCTCTGTACATGACTCCTTTTATTACTTCAGGGTATTTTAGGAAGTAGCAAAACTGCCTTCCCTTTGTTCAGTATAGGGACCAAAACCTGATGTATGTCTCTTTAGCCTGGTTCCTGTTGGCCACTTTCTTCCCAGTCTTCTAAATAAAAAGAAAGATGAATGCATGGGAAATGAGTAACCTGATTTTCTTCTATCTTTCATAGTCTTTTTTTCCTCTTAGAGGCTCATCTCTTCACTCCCCTAGCAGGAAGGTCAGCCCTTGGCCCTCTGTTCTTCCCTCATGCGGTTTGAAGATTGGAAGCGAGCCCAGCTCTGGGGCTGTGAGTTGTGGTGAACAGAGGTTCTGATATTCACTCTGGAGCCTAGTCCTGGCAGTGCTCCCTGGTCATGTGTTTCCCATCTGAATGATGAACCTCCTGAACTGGAACATCTTTATGGACATTTCTAGGTCTTAGCGATGTTTAACAATGGCTGTGGACCAACCTACCATTGGAAATTTTTCACCTGCAATATTCCCATTGGTGAACCTGAAGTTATTATCTTTCTCTAAAGCCACCTCAAACTGCTCATGCCTGTCTCAGTCATCACTGTTTTCTTCTTCATTTAATTTGGAAACTGTTTTGTTCTTTTTAACTTGTTTCCCTTGACTTCATCTCTAATCAGTGATCCCACGTCTTCTTTATTCATTTTCAAAGCCAATACCTAAATTGTAGGTTTTTAGGTTTTTAAAAATTTACTACTGTTCCTTCCATTCTCTACTCTTCCCAGACCATCCTTTCTATCAAGGGCTCATTGATATTCCAAATACATCTGCTCAAATGGGTCAAGTGTTTTCCTGAAAACTTTTCAAAGCTTTGCTGTCACATATGAAATCAAGTCCAAACCTTTTAATCTGAAAGTGAATTTTTCTACAGTTTGTATTTAAGTACACCTTTCAATTTCCTTTCCTAGTAGTTTCTTATGTTGCTATTACTTTTTTTCTCCTTTTTCTTATTTCCTTTCCTTTTGATTATTTCTCTCTTGAATTCACTTACTTGTTCTTACTTCACTTCACATATTTATTATTTCCTATCGCATTCAAGGTGCTGTTTTGTATGCTGCATGCACTGCAGGGAGCAATGCAGACGCAAGAGCCATTGGGTTCTCTCTTGCCCAGGAATGGAGGCATTGATGGAGTGAAGATGAGTTATACCAGTTATGGCCACAGGGGCACCATGGTCTCCCATATTGCTGTCTTGCTTTGCCCTGCTAGGACATCTTTCCTGTCACTCTCTGGTCAAATCTTTCCTTTTGTTTTACCGCAGCTCTCAATCATCTCTTCTTTTCATATAAGAATAATTCCTGTAACCCCACACGCCCCTATAAACACTTGCATTGATAGACACCCTGTTTAAAGATACTAGTGCTGTTTCTTTAACTGAATTATAAAGTCTTGGAAGGATTGTTTATTAATAACTTTTCATAGTTCCATTGCCTTGTACATACCTTGCTCTACATATTTTAATTGATCTGCCTATAAAATGTAGAAATTTATATGAAAATCCTTAAAAAAATCAAGATATCATATACATTACAAGTCTCTCTCTATATGACTCACCCCTGGTTTCCTTTAAGCAGAAGACAAATTTTACTTGATATCACTTCCCCCCACTAACTGTTAGTAGAGAAAAGACATGTTTATTATACATGTTTAGCATGTTTATTATACATGTTTAACATGTTTATTATACATGTTTATTAAAAATGTTAAACATGTTTATTATACATGTTTGTTATTATTTATATACCATTCCTGAAAAAATAGCCCCTCTCATTCACATCAACAAAGCGATTTCTTTAGGATATGATATGGAATGGGGGCATATTTCCATATGCCCCCATTAAAAACATAACACTGATGTGTTTAGCATCAGCGTTTGTTGGAGGAGATTCTTTCCTGTATTACACACTTTTTCTTCAAACCAACATCTTCATTGATTTGACAGTTGATATGTGCCTGTTTAGTCAGGGTGGTGTTATTCAAAATACTAAATCCAAGAAAAAAAAGACAATCAGATGACATGGTTGTCAATGATAATGATAAGGAATCCCACGATTGGTGGGCCAATCACTGAATATTTTTTAGTGTTAAAAATCAGCTAATGAAAGTTGCAAAAATGGCTCATTGAAGCAGCATCCTATCTCTCCTCAAATACTGTCATTTTATAATTATCGGACTCTGGGCTGGAGTCTGTCTAATAGGAGTTGACCGTGCTTGTAAAAACCTGTCTCTATAGAGTGGCTATTTCCTGATTTCCCTTAGAAAAAAAAAAAAGGCAAATGAAGCCTAGAAGTAACTGTGGATTTCTCATCTAGAAAGGTCTGAATGTGTTTAAGAAGTCTAATCATGGGGCCAAAATAGAAACCCAAAGGACAGGGAAATGGAACATCTAATTTGAAAAAAGGCAAATGGTGCTTGTGTGCTTGGTCCTTGCTCCTAAGGAGGCTTTTGTAATATTTAAAAATCTGCAGCTCTTTTGAGTCAAGTTGCACAGGAAATGGTCTTGTTTGCATTCAGTATTCCTCTGATGAATCATGTGAATGCTGTGTTATTTTCTACCCAGCCCAAAGCCAAAAGGAAAATGCACATCTGGCTTGTAAATCACAACCAAGCATTGATGCCTCGCTTGCTCTTTATTGGGTGGCTGCCCTCTGTGCTTTACAAGTTCTTAGTATGGCTTATGGGGCATCCTGAGGGAAACCTCCAGTGGCCTCTGAAAGATGGCATAGAGGGACCTCCGAATCCTCTCTGAAATGTAATGTCTGCTACCTGATGTGCACTATCTGTGGTCCCCAGAAGAAAAATAATTCATTTTTATATTTTTATTTATTTATTTTTTCTATTTAGAAATTGGCCCCTGGTTACGGGAGTTCAGAGCGAAGAATGCTGTGGATTTCTCGCAGTTAACATTTGACCCAGGACAGAAAGAACTTGTTGTAGGAGCAAGGTGAGAGATATTGTATTTTGCCACCGCAGATATTTTTGGACTTCATTTTACATCTGTGCAGTTACATGTGACCTTCCCTGACAAAACTGAAGAATGCTGAATAATATTATTTCTTATAAGAATGAAATACAGTATGAGTGTCATAAAATATACTACTGCTAATAAGATGTTGATGGCTGCCCTTTAGAGTAAGCACTGATCGGGTCCTCACCCTGTGCCAGTAACTGTTCTAACATGAATTAACTCATTTGTTCCTCCATTCAAACCTAAGAGGTAGGTACTATCAACATTGCTGTTTTAGAGATGAGAAAACTGAGGAAGGAAGTAGATAAGTAAGTTGTCCAGGGCATATGCCTAAGAAAAGATGGACCTTGGTTCCAAATCCAGTCAGTTTGACTCCTGAAAACATGTTCCTGACTTCCCACTATATTCTTCAGGAGGATTCTAGAGATCCAGAGATCTTGATGTGTACTCCAAGGCCCACCACCATCTTTCTTTGTCACCTTGATTAGGCCATATACCAGTAAATTGAGATTCAACGAAGTCATTTTTATCTTTGTCTCTTAAGGGTGTGCGTGTTCCCGTATCTAGGTCAACATCTGCATCCCAGTTTGATGATGAGGCCAAAGGAACACAATCAAAACAAATTTGAGTTATTTCCTATGTTTTTACTATCACTTCCTTAGAAAACCTGCATAATCCTTGCACTCAAATTACCTATTTTGGGATTATATATCCATCTTTTAGGAAAATTGATATTAAAGTTGAAAAAAGGGTCCATTTGTAGAACTGGGTTCCTCTGGCATCTAAGGATGGCACATTGGGCAGTGGAGAGTTCATTATATTTTTCATCCAAATGTACCAGAGTATAAAGCATACCTGTCATAGCTACAGAGGTTTTGCAGTCTCTCTACAAACGCGAGCGCAGCTAAATCTAGTTTATAGTCTGGGCACTCTAGATAAACATTGAACAGTTTCTAGGATCATTGCTTTTGCTCTCGGATCTTGAGGTGTCCTTGTACATCCGCTCAACACCTGAAGTGATGAATGGTTGTAATTTTACATGAGTAGGAAGAAGTTGGCATAGTTTATTGCACCTAGCAAGTTACCTTCGCCTCTTTTGACGTTTGTGAGGAGGCGGTGAGTATGGATTGGACAAGGCTACTTGGTGTTCTCTTCCTTACCTTAGTCCAGTAGCAATACTGGGGGATTTCTGATGCTCGTTTCCAACAAATTTCATCACTTGGAGTTCGGCCTGTGTTTTGCAGTGGTGTTAAATCAGTCTCCTGGCCTCCAGATGTTCTCCTCCTTCTGCATACCACAGCCAACATCATCTTTTAAAAATGCCCACCTTCAGTAGCTCCCATTGGATATATGCTGTCTCCCTGGTGTGGTACGCCAGCCCTTCTGCCTTGCATTCCCACCTCCCTTCCAGACTTGCCTGTTTTCATTCTCACATGGTCCAGGCATGTGGAATTATTTATTCTGCCTACAGTTATGGAATATGCTCTTTCTTGCCTCTGGGCTTTTTCCCTTCTGACCTCCTTCTCATTTTCTGGAATACTGGCTGCCACCAACCCTCACTCCAAATTATGTGCTTGGTAAACTCCCACTTGGAGTAAGGACCTGGCTCAAGGGTCCACCATCAGTCCTGAACCGCCACATTCTCTGTCCTGTGTGGCCCTAGTAACATACTGGACATCTACTTTTTTTTTTTTTAACTGCACTTAATGTACGATATTGCATTATTTCTTGACAAGTCACCCTTATCAGATCATGACTTACCATAAGGCAAGGGAAGTGCCTGTCTTTTCTTTATTTCTCCAGAATATAGCACAGATTTTTCCTGCTCATAGCAGCTCAAAGATACCTGTTGATGCGACACATTTATTTCCAGAGTTGAATTTGTATATGTTCCCCTCTGCATCCAGGTGAACACTTAGGGAAAAGGGTGTTAGGATTATAACAGCTTATCCCAGATACCTACATTTGGCAAGGGCATGAGCCAGTGGCAGGCTGTATACACCAAAGCTCACCCTGAGGGAAAATGAGCTTTCACTCTGAGCCAAGGGAACAGACCCCTTATCGGAGCGGGTTAGGTACAAATGTGACCCCAACTAGTGTTTTGAGTCTTGCATCCCTCATTCATCTCTAAAGAACTTTGGAAAAGGTTTTCCTATGACTTTGACTCATGAGATTCTCTTGTTGTCTCTGGAGGTCCTGGGTGCTGTGCGAACAGACCAGCGCTTCATTCTCTGCAAGTGGTTGGCTTTTGGTCAGTGACTCAAGATTTTCCTAAGGGATGTGAGAAGCCACAGAGCAAATTAGGGTATTGTGAAGAGCTATCTTATGCTCCTGTTCTGGCTGTAGATAGCAGCTGGGAATTGTTTTCAAGGGGTACCTGTCCCGGGAGGTCTCCATCCCAGAGCCCCTGGAGTTCTCTATTCCAGTGTCAGTGGGGTGTCTCTCTCTCTCAGTATCCCTAGAGGTCCCTGTCCAATATCTCTGATGGTTTCCATCTCAGCATCCTTGGAAGTCTCTATCTCAGTGTCTTCTAGTTTCCCTGGAGTTTCCACCCCAGCGTCACTGGTGTCTCCATCCCAGTGTCTCTGGAGTGTCCATCCCAGCGTCCCTAGAGTCTCCATCCCAATGTGTCTTGTGGCTTCCATCCCAGAACCCCTGGAATCTGGATCCCAATATCCCTGGAGTCCTCATCCCAGCATTCCCGAGGTCTCCATCCATTTCATATCAACAGGGTCTGCTGGGAAGGATTGGATGGGCCACTGAGTCAACATAGCATGCTGTATGGCATGGTGGACATGAATAGATAGGATTGCCAGACTTAGCAAATAAAAGTCCACGATGCCCAGTTAAATTTGAATTCCAGATAACAACCTTTTATATTTTTATCATAAGTATGTTCCAAACGTTTGGTGACCCTAGGAGCATGGGCTGTAGTTTTTTATTCTAGAGCAGTGTGTGGTACATTATAGACACTTGATAAATAACAGAGAAAAAAGAGACTGGCCCCTACCTAAGTGACTCTAAGCCAGTTTCAGAGCCTAATTTTCTCACCTGTAAAGATGATGCAACAATTTCTACCCCTTTCAGCTGTTGTGAAGATGAAATAAAATAACCCATGAGCAGTTATTGTCACATTAGCAGGCAAGCTGGTGAGCGCGCAGCCCTAGGGAAGCTCTGAGGGTCTTCATGGGTTTCACATATGTGTGCATATGCCTTTCAGGCAGACACTACCTAAGGAAAAGAATAGGAATTTCACCTGGGAAATTTCATGGGATTAGGCTCAGAAAGTTTGAGAGGGAGTATGTGTAAGACATAAAACTTTAAAAATAACCCAGCCCTCAGATTCCTGTTTGGCAAAGCTCAACTTAGCAAGAGTAAGTTTAGATAACAGGTGTATATTTCAGAAATCAGTAATGGTTTAAAAATATGAGTTGTGAAAAAATAGAATGATAGTCGATTTTTTTTCTCATAGCGCTAGGCATTGTGGAGCCATTTATTGGATGGTTTCACTTTATACTAGTGATACTGTCTGTTCTTGAAATTGAATACAGTTAAAGATTCTTTGTACTCTTTGATAAAGGAAGTTCATTGTGCTGCAGAAGAAGAGCCTCTCTTTTGGCCATTTGTGGTTACGGAGCATTGGAAGGTACTTGGATCTGAATTCAGGGAATTTCTGGAAGAAGTCATACATTTTAATTTCCAAGATGCACATGAACTTTCATATTATCTTAAATGCATCGACAGTCATATCTTGTTTCCCCCAGTCTCTTTAAAAGTTAATAATATTTGTGTTTTCAATAATGAAACTTACGTATCTTCATTTAGAAAATGTAGAATATACAGTAAAGCATAAAGAAAGAAACAATTTCAGAGACAATCACAGTGAAGCATTTCAGTTATTTCCTTGCATTATTTGATTTCTATTTGTTCCTACTCTTGGGATAATAGTTCCTACTCTTGGGATAATATTTGTTGAATGATTGCATACTTCTTTGTCACAAATCCTACTAAGATCAGTTTCTTAGTATAAAAAAATTCAAAATGAAAGAATATATTATCACTGGTTTTTGTATAGAAGATTATAAAAGGAATGGCAGTGATAACACTCCACAGACTTGATACAAGTGTAAGTTTCACTGCAGATTGAATTGTTGCAACAGATGCAAGGGAGGGTGATTACATTTTTATTTCCCAAATGAATTAGTTTGTCTTTAGTGTTTCAGGTTCATTCTATGGGTGGCAAGTGATTCCATCCCAAATCACTCTGATATGTATTCTGTGCTGAATCCAAGTATTATTCCAAATGGCAGCTAACTCGGTTGACACATAAGGCAGTGTTTGAATGCTGTTGGGCATTTACAAATTGGCCATATTTTTATAATGCATAAAGCCCTACAGTGCTAATGAAAAAGAGTTTATTATCAAAGCATCTGTAGCATGAGTCTTTGCCACTAAACTGTGGGGAAGATGTGGAGTCACTCTTTCTGGCTATTTAGCTACTTTTCTTCAAAATGTGATTTTTCTAAATGAAAACATTTTTTTACATCTATCTCAGTTTCTAAAATATGAATTTTCTTCAGGTTTTTAAATGTGTTTCTTGGTTTTTAAGTTATTTTCGTCCAATTACTCAATTCTGATTCTCTTACTTTTCCCAAAAAGCTTGAGTGTAATATAAACATAAATCAAAGGGTACAGTCTTACAAACTATGGTATTTTATTAAGAAAGTTCATCTGTAAGCTCTCAAATATCTGTGAGTCCACATGACCTAAACATCTGCCATGGGTAAGGTGGTGGGATTGAGGCCCACAGACCCAATACTTGAATTGGGTAATGATCATAATTCATAGCAGATATAATGATTTATGTCCTTAGAAATGTTTGATTTTAATTCTATACAAAATAACATCACAAAATGAGAACATAAAGTCACCAAGGGAACAAAAGGCACTAGGGATGCATGAGTCTTCTTGCACACCTGGCCCAATGTACCAGCCCATAACTGCACGCCTTGCACACCTGACCCAATGTGAGTACCAGCCCATAGCTTCACACCTTGCATGCCTAACCCAATGTGAGTAGCAGCCCATAGCTGCATGCCTTGCACACCTGACCCAATGTGAGTAGCAGCCCATAGCTGCTTGCCTCACATACCTGACGTAATGTGAATACCAGCCCATAGCTGCACACATTGCACACCTGACCCAATGTGAGTAGCAGCCCACAACTGCACACGCTGCACACCTGACCCAATGTGAGTAGCAGCCCATAGCTGCACGCCTTGCACACCTGACCCAATGTACCAGCCCATAGCTGCATGCCTTGTACACCTGGCCCAATGTGAGTACCAGCCTATAGCTGCATGCCTCACACACCTGACCCAATGTGAGTACTAGCCTAAAGCTGCAAGCCTCACATACCTGACCTAATGTGAGTACCAACCCATAGCTGCATGCATTGCACATCTGACCCAATGTGAGTACCAGCCCACAACTGCATGCATTGCACACCTGACCCAATGTGAGTAGCAGCCCATAGTTGCACGCCTTGCACACCTGACCCAATGTACCAGCCCATAGCTGCATACCTCACACACCTGACCCAATGTGAGTACCAGCCCATAGCTGCATGTCTTGCACATCTGACATGATGTAAGCACCAGTCCATACTGCACACCTTGCACACCTGACCCAATGTGAGTACCAGTCTATAACTACACACCTTGTACTTCTGACCCGATGTGAGTACCAGCCCATAACTACACACCTTGCACACCTGACCCAATGTGAGTATCAGCCCACAGCTGCCCGAATACCTTGCACTAAACCCCTTGACTTACCATTACAGTATTTCTAGATATCAGAAGATATGTCTGTATAAACGTATGTACAACAAATAGTATGGATTTCTGATCATTTTAGTTTATTATTTTGAACCATTTGTTTGGCTAATGGTTTGAATTTACAAAACTAAAGATAAAAAAGGAAGGATTAACTTGCTGTTTTAATGCTTGGGCTGAATTTGCTTTAAGTATTCAAAACCCTTAAACGATAAACTTAGGTGCATTAAAATTTTAACAAGTTTATTTGAGCATTTAGAGATTCAGGAATCAAGCACTACCAGACTTCCAGCAGCTCTCCACTTGTGGGTGGGGGTGGCAAGGGAGGAAACTTTTATAATGTTCTTCCCAGAAGCATGACACAGAAAGTGCCTCTGGTTGGTTAAAGTAGAAACTCCCTAGTTAGAGGTTAGTTGGTGGTTTCTAATTGGTTAAGTCTCAAGTTAGACTTTAGTTAGGGTTTCGTTTCTGATTGGTTAAGCTTAAGTTTCCTTTTACTATTTACATTGAGTGGAATTTTGGTTTGTTTACATAGGAACCCAAGACAGTGAAGCCTTCTCAGTCTAATGGCCTCCCAATTATTTTAACATAGCATATATTCTTATAAGATCACATAAAATAAATGATAGGCTTCTATTTAATGAGTTTCTTCTTTACAAAATGACTTTATCACTGGTTCTAAACAAGGGGGATTAATTTTAAATTCACATAAAATTTATTTTAAACAACTGGCCAATATCATTATTTTTCAGTGATTATAATTCTTATTTTTACTTGAAAATTTTACCTTGGAATTACTCTGTTAGAGGCAATATATAATTAACAGCAAAACTGAAGATGTTTATCAGATCAGCGATTCTGCTCCCCGTAGCCACACTTGAATTTGTCTTTTCCAAAGGCTATATTTTAGTCAGGTTTACACAATTAAAGGGAATACATGCTGAGCGGTATGAAATCAGAGATTAGCAGTGAATGCAAAAAGGAGTAGAACCCCATTGTGGGAAGAGATTCGAGGTAATGCTGATTTTCACATGGTGTTTACATTAATTATGACTTAGGACAAGCAGCTGGTGAAGGAAAAGGAATGGTGCTTTTCATTGCAGTCTTTTTTATCCTCCTCCAATCAAACCTTTATGAACCTCCACTTTAGGGTTTAAAGGTTTCCCCATCTCTGTCCCTTTCCTTCTCAGGGCTGGTGCCTATGCACAGATATGTCCTTTATGATTCTCTGGGCTTATCTCTCTCTTTCTTCTACCTGTTCTCCCCTTTCTTCTAATTGGCTTATTTGATTAATTTACCCAATCTATGTTAAAAAGTCTCCTTGTTCTGCTGGCTTTGTTACCTTTTATCCAATATTTGCCAAACATTAGTGTTCTTAAGTATTAGCTAGGGCATTTGTTCAAAATTAAGATGCCCCTCCCAGTTCTGCTGATTTAGCTGGCTCAGGGTGTGTGCTTTTAACAAACTGGTGGCCGACTGACATGCCTGGGAAAGATTTCTAACCATTCTGTTCCTTCTGCTATTGTATAAAACAAACGAACAAGCGGAAAAAAAACAAAAGAAACTAATCTGTTTTTTTTTTTTTTTTTTGAGATGGAGTCTTGCTCTGTCGCCCAGGCTGGAGTGCAGTGGCCCGATCTCGGCTCACTGCAAGCTCCACCTCCCGGGTTCACGCCATTCTCCTGCCTCGGCCTCCTGAGTAGCTGGGACTACAGGCGCCTGCTACCACGCCCGGCTAATTTTTTGTATTTTTAGTAGAGACGGGGTTTCACCATGTTAGCCAGGATGGTCTCAATCTCCTGACCTGGGGATCCACCCGCCTCGGCCTCCCATCTGTATTTTTTTTCCCTGCTTGAGTTGGGAGAATATCAGCCTAGTACAAGAGTTATCTATTTAGTTATAAATAAGTAAGTACATACAGTTGGTCCTCCCTGGGTTCTGCATCTGCAGATTTAACCAACCACAAGCCTAAAATATTTGGAAAAATTAAAAACAAACAATACAACAATAAAAATCATACCAATAAAAACAATATAGTATAACAACTATTTACATTTATAATGTGCTAGATTCTATAAGTAATCTAGAGATGATTTAAAGTATATTGGAAGATGTGCATAGGTTATAGGCAAATACCAATCCATTAGATATCAGGGACTTGAGCATCCATGGATTTTGGCACTCAAGGTGGTCTTGGAGCCAATGCTCTGGAGATACCAAGGGACAGCTGTAAATAAATAAATGTACAAAGGCTTCCTATTTCCCAGATCCCATGAACAAACCAACAAAGGGCTGTGATAATCATTGAATAACTTATTTGCGTGTACATGTGCTACAGACTGAGTATTGAGAGCTTTTCTCCTACCCATGTCCACATGGGGTTCATCCGAATGTATTAGTTCATGTAGTTCTTCTTTCAAGACTCTGTGTTACTCAAATATTTATTGAACCTACTTTATGTCAGGAAGCATCTTAGGCATTAGAGAAACAAAGATGAAGCATCTTCTCTACCTGATGAGGACTTTCTAGTCCAGTGCAAGGGTTGGCGAGCTGGGGCCCCAGAGTTGCCTCCTGTTTTTGTAAATATGCTTTTATTGGCACACAGCCACACCCACTCATTCACACATCTTCTGTGGCTGCTTTTGAGATAAAACTGCAGAGATGAGTAGTTGACACATAGACCACAAAAGCAAAATACCTGCTCTCTGGCCCCATAACAAAAAGTATGCTGATCTTGGCCTAGTGGGTGAGACAGGGGCACAAGCATTAGATTCTCCAAGGGAAGCCTAAGTAAAGGGTCCTGAAAACACCAAGAGTAAAGGGATATGATGGTATATCGATCTGAAGAGTCTGCATGGAGAAGGTCCTCCTCCAACTGGGCCTGAGAGATGCTTGAGGAATCTGGCAGGGAAAACAGAGAGTCACATGGGAAAAGTCAGAGATTCTGATGAGGCTGAAAAGTGCTTGGCTCCGTGGCACGTGCTGGTGACACAGAGGGGGAAGTAATTATAGGTGAAGCTCTGAGCATTAGCTGGGGTCAGATTATAAAGAAGTTTAGACTTGGTCCTCTAGACCAGTGACTCCAACTGGGGCAGTCTTAGGGTCACCTGACAGGCCTTTCAAGAGTGTAGATGTCCAGGCCTGTCCTCAAGTCCTCTGAATTCCACTTTCTGGAAGTAATGCCAGAATCTTTTTTTTTTTCTTTTCTTTTTTTTGGGGGAGAGAGAGCGCTACTCTTGTTGCCCAGGCTGGAGTGCAATGGTGCAATGGTGCGATCTCGGCTCACTGCAACCTCTGATTCCTGGGTTCAAGCGATTCTCCTGCCTCGGCCTCCCGAGCAGCTGGGATTGCAGGCACCCACCACCATGTCCGGCTAATTGTATTTTGAGTGGAGACAGGGTTTTACTATGTTGGCCAGGCTGGTCTCGAACTCCTGACCTCAAGTGATCCACCCACCTTGGCCCCTCAAAGTGCTGGGATTACAGGCATGAGCCACTGTGCCCAGCCAGAATCTTTGATTTAATCAAGCTCCCATTGCTCTGCTGGCTTGGTAAATTCAAGAACTTCTGCTAAAGGCATTGAGGAGCCCAGGAGATTTCTACATTTGTGTATTTACATGATCATATTTGTATTAGGAAGATATGTCCACTATATTGTGTGCAGGACGCACTAGAACTTGCAGAATCTGGAGCAACGTGTGGCAGTCGGGGGTTGTGGATCAGGTGAGTAGAGGGTGCTTAGACTTAGGCAGTGATGATGGCAATGGAGATGAGAAGCCAGATTTGAGACATGTTTCCGTTCTGTGTTTGACAGCAATTGATGGCCAACAGAATGGGTTGGCTGGTGGCAAGGATCAAACCATTCAGTGAGTTTTGGGAGTATGACTGGGATAGAGCATATGGGAGAATGAACTGTAATTCTTTGATTATTAGAAGATACATGAGAAAAAAAATCTCAGATTTGTATGAACACTGAAGATAGCCTAGAAAATTAATTGTATGTGGAGATAATTTAAAGCATGAATAGTCCTAGGAAATCACAGTTTAAAGGAACCATAGAAATATTCAGTTGGCATTTTTTTCCAGATGAAAAATTATCTCTGTTAACTGAAAAACAGAAAGGAACAAATCAGATACCAAGTGGACCCACAAAGGCAAAAGTCGCGAGTTAAATTTTAGAGCAATAAATCATCATCTGTAATCCTCACAGCACTTAGAGATTTGCAAGTAATAATTAAAGCATAATAAAATGTAAACTATTAGTGTAATTGTTAACAATATTGATTAATAACTTTTACCCTAAATATATTTGTGGGAAAATATTTTTCTGATTTTATATCTCTGAGATTTGCTGGCAGCATTGTTCTAGTTATTGCATGCCATTAAAATGTATCTTTGTTATTTCATTCTATTTGCTAAATAATAAGAGGCTATCCGTCTATTTTTGCACCTTTTAATCTTGGTATTTAAATATATAAGAATGCTATTAAAATGGTTTGATCTCAGTTTTAATGTGTTCTTTGAAATTTATTTCTAATAACCAAGACTTTTAAGGAGCTCATAATGCTCTTTCTGGGATAGGGAATGAAAGAAGTTAATATGATTCTGGGAGAATGGGTACTGGACACACATAACAGCATTAACAGCAACAAAAATTAAATTACAGTTATCTTGAAATTTGCATAGCCCGAAGAATACATATTTACTATTTTTGAGGAGGGCAGAGAAAATTCTGACTGAGGAGATAGCTAATCACACGACCATATTATAAATTTGTCACCATATTTTAAAATATTTTAGAAAAAATTTCACAAAAGAATTAAAAACTGTGATTTAAATGCGATCTAGCTATTTAAATATAATGTTATACTATTTGGAAAGGCTTTGTAATTTTGAAATTTAATTATCTTCTGAGAAACCCATGAAAAAAGTACATGAAGCGGACATTTTTTAGGATGGTTATGACCACAAAATAAAAAGCCTCCTAGAATTTGCTTAGAGTCGGGCAGCCTAATGAAAAGTCTTGGCAATCACAGTTATAGATAGGTTGGTGAACTGGTGAATTATACGAGTTGGTTACATGATTAAATCATTGTATTCTTTAAATTTACTGATATGATCACGATATTAAATATTTACCTTTAGATAAACTAATTTTACAACAACATTTTATGTTTTAAAAGATATAGTTACTATTTTTCCTTATTTTTTTTATTTATTGAGACAGAGTCTTGCTCTGTAGCCCAGGCTGGAGTGCAGTGGCAGGATCTCTGCTCAGTGCAACCTCCACCTCCCACGTTCAGGGATTCTCGTGCCTCAGCCTCCCAAGTAGATAGGATTACAGTTGTGCACCACTACGCCTGGCTAATTTTTTTGTATATTTAGTAGCGGTGGGTTCCCGCCATGTTGGCCAGGCTAGTCTCGAACTACTGACCTCAGGTGATCTATCTGCTTTGGCCTCCCTCATGCCTGTAATCCTAGCACTTTGGGAGGCCCAGGCAGGGGGATCACCTGAGGTCAGGAGTTCAAGACCAGCCTGGCCAACACAGCGAAACTCCATCTCTACTAAAAATACAAAAAAAAAAAAAAAATTAGCTGGGCATGGTGGCGCACGCCTGTAATCTCAGCTACCCTGGAGGCTGAGGCACAAGAATCGCTGAATGCCTGCGACAGAGGTTGCAGTGAGCCAAGATCCTGCCACTGCACATCCAGCCTGGGCAACAGAGCGAGACTCCGTCTCAAACATAACTTGTTATCTTCAAAAGTCTACCAGTGCAACTGAAAATGTACGTATCATGTAGGATATCACTATACTTGAAAAGTTCTGTGTCAGTTAGATGTTGACAGCATTGAGGATGGAAGGAAACTTGCAGTGAGGAAAGTATTGTGCACAGGAAGCTGGTGCAAGGACAGGAGAGACTGGTCAGCTCTCAGCCTTCCCCAACAGGCTCATGGGCAGTGTCTGTTTTGTCTTTGGATTGTTTCATGATCAGTCTTGGTCTAAACTTTTATTAAACAACAACAAACGTTTCTGTCAACATTGTTAAAATGTCTTTATACATTTAATCGGCTTCTGCCTTCATTTGCTCTAGTACAAAATACAAATCTACCTTCCTTAATTCTTCTTTTCTCAGTTATAAGCAAGCCTCTAACTCATATGTTCAATAGGAACTTGTAATTTTTTCTTCGATTTTATAGTCATATTCATCAGAGGCCAATTGAGTTATTCTAAGAGAATGTCATTTTAAAACACCTGTGTCTTTCATAATTTATGGAGGTCAAAGTTAAGTTTTATAGTGTCTCTAGATGAAATGAGTCATTTAGTTAATATGCTCATGATGGCTCAACCTTTTCTTTAATGCTGGCTGCATTTTATTCCTTTACATGAAGATACAAATGAACTTCATTTATTAAGGTCCCCACTGCTCCCTCCCAGAATATATTGTTGTGCTTAGTGATTTGTTTCTAATAGGCCACTGGGGGAAGTGATGGGACCCAGGAATGAGTTATTCAATCCTAGAGTCAGTAAGCAAGAAACTTTGGTGAAGACGTAGAAAACCCACTCAGGTGTCTAGTGGGGAAACGAAGAATAGGTTTTAATATTATAATTTTGCATCTGCCAAATTTAATAGCTTTGTGATTTGAATTATTCAGCCCATTGGATCTATGTACTCCTCATATATTATTACTCCTAAAAGGAATCTGGTTTATTGCACGTGAATGTGCAATGTCAAATTTTATTCCATGGCATTTGAAAAAAAAAAAAAAAAAGTAGATCCATACCATGGGCAGAAAAACTCATGTTTTTATTTACTGTAGCCGTAAAACTGAACTGTTACACTTTGGCAAACTCTTGCTTTTCACTTTGGTAACGACAGGAGAAAAATAGAAGTATAGAATCATTCCCCCAAGCTATACAACTAATGCATTCAAAGAATCTAATCTCTTAACCTCTTGCACCACTGCCTTTTTCCCTGAAGAATGGCAATATTCCTTATTACTACCTATTTACATCTAGGGGTGTTGTGAAGATTAATGAGATCACTTAAATGCTTTGGGTTGCTCAAAGCATTGCTCTATTACGGAGACTGACCCTACTTGGCAACATTTGGTTAGCATTTCCAGTTGGCCAGGGGCCAGAAGCATTATTCCTTCATGTTGGAAAGGCTGGTGGCCTTTCTGGTGAACCTCACGCATATTGTTTTCCCTCCTCTGTGCTTGCACAATTGCAAGATAAAGTGGTTGCCTCTTCTGTAATACCCTGGAGGACAGCCACTTGCAGGGTTCCATAGATCTTACTTTAGTTTGTGAGTGGCCCAACACCTGGGAATATAATATCTATTTTTTGTCCCCTTTAGAAGGTTTTCTTTCTTTTTGTAACCTTTAACTTTGTAGGTCATTGACCTAAACTGTGATGGATCAAGATGTCTTGAGAGATTTCAAGTCCCTCATGTTGCCAGCTGGCTTGGAATTTTTCCTACTGCAAAAATGCATTTGGAGTTGTACGTGGGGCCACATAGTTCGAGGAAAGAGATTTGAGAATAGCAGAATCCACACTGTGTTTTGTCAGATTCTTAGGTTCTTGGGATGTGATTAGGGAATTCCACAGATGTTTTACTTATGGTTCATCTTTTAAAATATTGTTTAAAATAGCTGAAAATTGTAATAAGGTGAATACTAAACTGTTTGTGTAGCGAGGCATTTGACTACTTGGGTTTTACATGGACCATAGTCATTTATTAAACTAATATTTAGGCCAGACACGGTGGCTCACGCCTGTAATCCCAGCACTTTGGGAGGATCACTTGAGGTCAGGAGTTCAAGACCAGCCTGGCTAACATGGTGAAACACTGTCTCTACTAGAAATACAAAAATTAGTCGGGCGTGGTGGCAAGTCCATGTAATCCTGGCTACTGGGGAGGCTGAGGCAGGAGAATTGCTTGAACCCAGGAAGTGGAGGTTGCAGTGAGCCGAGATCATGTCGTTGCACTGCAGCCTGGGCGAAGAAGCGAGACTCCATCCCAGACAAAAAAAAAAAAAAAAAGAAAAGAAAAAAAGAAAAAAAAGAAATATTTAAAAGCACCTACCAACTCTGTGCCTTAAAAATCAAACAAATAAAAAATCAACAAAAACATAACCAATCAACTGGCGTGAATATACACATTAAATAGATGTTGATCTGTGTAAGACGATAAATAGTTCTGATAAGTGGAGTTTTAATTTTTTTAAGAAAGCTTCATCAACTGATTTTATTATTAACAAATACATAAGTACTTATTACATCAATTTATACTATTAAAGAATTATTGTATCTATTTTATATGTTGAGGTTTCTTTTAAGATTATTTTGAAATAAGTTACTCAGTTGTGAAAAATAACACATGAAAAACACTTCTCAGGAAATGATTAAAATTGGCCATAATAAAAATATTTTTGTAAAATGGCCATTTATTCATAGAACTTAGGCATTGTGTATATCTAAACATGGTCATGGTCTTTTGGGAATTTGTATTATTTAAATACATTGAGATAATTGTATAGTTTATCTCTTTCATTTCATAAGTTAAGAAATAGGGATATTCTTAGAATTAGGTATGGGCAGGGAGTTATTCAGGCAAAATAAAAGGAGAGAAAAGAGGTGCCATTTAAACAGCCAGACCCGTAGGCTCAAACTGTTCTCCTCATGGGGAGACATACATCACAGCCAGATCACAGTCCCAGAGGTGAAAATTGATGGCCTAGGATCAAAGTTTGTTATTATTAGAACTAAGACTTGAATTTTCTTAAAATGATTTGTAAATGTTCCTGTAAATGACCAGTGAAGATATGAAATAGTCGTAGCATAAGAGCTGTTACTGTGTTGTTTCTGGGTGTGTGTATGTTTGGTGCAGGTGAAATTAGGAAGGGGACATTGAATAACTAATATGTGGGGTCTTGAGGCATCATGGGACAAGGGACACCAAGACAGGGGGACTTGTTTCTAATCCCAGGACTTTCTCTGAAGCCTTACAATATTGGACAAATCTCACTGAAGCTGTAAATCTATAGAAGTTTCCTCATCTATAAATTGAGGGGTATATACTCTTTAGTGACAGCTTAGTTCTCGATTTCTTATACTCTATATTATTTGATTAAAAATATGAGAATGGGCTAAAATAACCACCAATTTTTATCTTGCAACCCAGAAAATACTACAAAAAGAAAAGTTCAAATCCTCTGGTGCTTTCCTTCCTGGGGTATCGGATGTGGTGATGGTGATGGTGGTGACGATGGTATTTCATAGCAACTGTGCTATTTTTCTTAGTAAGTGTTCCCCTCCATCCTCTCTGCCCCTTCCTTTCACCTATTGAATACCTCTGCCATATTGATTTATTACTGGTGAGATAATTGGAAGGGCACTATAGCTCTCAGGTATTTGGAAGGAGAAGAGGTAGATGGTTGAACTCCACTAGCAATGTTTCTGGAGAGGAGGGGTATCTTTACAGCCCGCTGGAACTTGAGAAGTAGAAAAATAATGATCAGAAGAGTTATATTTGCTTATGGAGATGTGGACTGAGAATGTGGCATAGTTTTGATTATAAGCCGTTATCTTCTCCTATGGAAAACACCTGAAAACTGGAAGCAGGTGTTGCAGACGGTGATCTCTGCGTCTCCTCCACTCCCCTCTCCAAGTAGACAGAGAGCTCTTCACTTGATCTGCACAGAGCTCTACAGAGCACTGCAGACTCTGCTATGGTCTTTTCTCAAAGGGCCTGACAGCACTTCCAGCTCTTCCTTTGTGTATGAGAGCTTCTTTTCAAGAAATTTTCTGGAGACAGATACCGTAGTGTGAACATACATGTGCACACGTATGTGTGTGAGTATGCACGAAAGAATGAACCATGAGATATCACCAAAGCTCTTAGGTAATTCATTTACTAAATGAATGAGTTTCTTTTATTGGAAATATTTACTGAAGAAGTCTTTCTTAAAATTGCCAATGGGTTGAAAAGGAGTAGGACGACTGGATTCCAGGACCAATGACAAAATAAACGTAGAAGTTGGCACCATTAATTGATGCTTACAATGGGTCAGACTTCATTCCAAGTGTTTTTCTTTGATTTAAACCTCACAACAACCCTAGGGAATGGGTTTGATTATTAGCTCCATTTTACAGATGAAAAGACTAAGGCATAGAGAGAAATGCTTTCTTCCTGAGATTGTATAGAGGCAGAACTCTAGTTTTTGCATGAATATTCTTAACTGCTAGGTAATACTGCCTCCCATAGCAGAGGGGCAGCCTCCTGAAACCAGAAAGACAGTGGGAAACATGTGAGGGTGGGGAGCTGAGCTTCTCATAGAGGCAATGGGTGTACAATGGCTAGTAATTTCCCTGGTGCCGCTACGTACTAGTCTGCTCTCACGCTACTATAAAGAAATACCTGACACTGGGTAATGTATAAGGGAAATAAGTTTAATTGATTCACAGTTATACATGGCTGGGGAGGGCTCAGGAAACTTGTAAACGTGGTGGAAGGTGAAGGGGAAGCAAGCTTGGGCCTTCTCACATGGTGGCAGGACAGAGAAAAGCAAGCAGGGGAAATGCCAGATGCTTATAAAACCATCAGATCTCATGAGACTCACTCAGTATCATGAGAACAACATGAAGCAACCTGCCCCCATGATCCAATCACCTCCTACTAGGCCCCTCCCTGGACACATGGGGATTATGGGGATTAAAATTCAAGATGAGATTTGGGTGGGGACACAGCCAAACTATATCATACTGGTAAGCCCTGCTTCTGAAAGACTTGTCTGTGTGTGTGTGTAGATTTCTCGCTTCCCTTAGAGGAGGTGTGCTGGTTTCAAGGTCACACTGGGTGAAAGCTTGGCTAATGTTGAAATGCGAGTCACCCTCCAGTGCCACCTACCTTGGCTCCTTCAACATACTCTTCTGTATGTGCACCAAGTTCACATTTGTTCCTCTGAAAATGACTTTTTATTGTTGTTGAGACAGGATCTCTCTCTTTCGCCCAGGCTGGAGTGCAGTGGCAGGATTGTGGCTCACTGGAACCTTGACCTCCCAGGCTCAATCGATCCTCCCACTTCAGCCTCCTGAGTAGCTGGGACTACAAGCGCGCACCACGCCACCTGACTAATTTTTGTATTTTTTCTTTTTTTGTAGAGATAGGGTCTCCCTATGTTGCCTAGGCCTGTCTAGAACTCTAGGACTCAAGTGATTAGCCCACCTTGGCCTCCCACAGTGCTGGGATTACAGGGCAATGTGCCTGGCCTGCAGATGACAATTCTGTTGGAGTCCTAGACTTCTCATGACACCGACTAAATCAAAAGACTTTCCTGTAATATTCCCTCCCCTCAGAGGTATCCTCTACCTGGTTCTACATAGAGGGCTGTAGCATTATAATAAAGGACAGGGGAACGTTTCCTGAAACGGCTTTCTGATGGAGGTGGCATGTGCCAAGCAGTGCTTCTGGGAGCTTCTCTTGGGTATATCAGAGGTGAGATTGGAAAGGTGGAAAGAGTGTGGTAAAGAGAGTATTGCTTTGGTTTGGGTGAGGCCGTTTTCACTCAGTTTAGAGAGGAGGTACCCCCATGTGAGGGGGCAAATTGTGTGAGAACTGAATGCCCAGGAGGCAATGCCTGGACTCATGAGACTACCTGAATGTGAGCCTAGTCCTCTTTCATCCTGCAGCTGTGTGTGTACATGTGCTTCTGAGTGCCAGCTTCCATGGGGGCTTTGTCCTCCCTAACTCTGTCCATAACCCATAGGGATGTTTCTTGGTCATCTCAAGGCTAGGCTCTTGGGCTGCTTTGGCTGTCACTTGTCACTTCTACTGGGACATACGTCCAGCTTATATACCTACTGCCCCCCCAACGACAGTGAAAATAGTCAACATTTATGCCTCATAGGTGTTGTAAAACCAATAAGAAGTGACTTTGGACCAGCCCATTATAACAGCATCCTTGGCTTCTTGGAGATCCCGCCTCATGCTCATTTGCATCTTAGAGTTTGCTTACCATTATGTGCCAGCATCTTCTTGACATTATTATTTGCACTTAGGCTGGCTTTCTCCTCGCTTCCTCTTTGGGGTGCTGCTGGTGCACATCTGCGCCCCATCTTCCCATTTACATGATGTCAGGATTTCAGTTAGAGGCTGAAGCAGAGAATACTGAGGGAGGTTAATGAGTTGTCTCTAAAACCTACAACACTAGAGTCCAAAGCCTGGTGTAACTAATCTGTCTTTTTTCCCTGTCCTCTGCTGATCTCTATTTCACTATATGTTTCACTCTTCTTCCCCTTCTTTGTTGAAATTGATATTTTACTTTTCTCTAATTTCCTCTTTTATACTTGGGCAGTGAAACTTGACTCTTTGAAGCCCTTGATGTCATCAGTTTCCTTTGGGCAGACCACCAAGTTCATATTTCTTTTCTTTTTAAACCAAATCCTATATAATGCAAGTTATATTTATGTGTTTATTATTTATTTATTTATTTGTTTGTTTTTGAGACAGGGTCTCACCCTGTCACCCTGGCTGAACTGCAGTGGTGTGATCACAGCTTACTGCAACCTCCACCTCCCAGGATCAAGGCATCCTCCTGCCTCAGCCTCCTGAGTAGCTGGGACTATAGGCAAATGCCAATATGCCTGGATAACTTCTGTATTTTTTGTAGAGACAGATTTTGCCATTGTTCCCAGGAGCCTGGCAACCTCCACCTCCTAGGATCAAAACATCCTCCTGCCTCAGCCTCCCAAAGTGCTGGGATTACAGGTGTGAGCCACCATGCCAGGCCCAAGTTCATATTTCTAAACTTTTATTACGTACTGAATCCATCTTACAAGGTAGAGTACTGTGAACCTCAAAGCGTTGCTTGAATTCAAAATCTTAATTATAAAACATGGTGAATTCAGGTGATAATTAAAAAGGAGGACCTATGAGGAATAGTTTTACATCATCTTGCTTAAGTAAAACAGTTTCAGAATGGAATGCCCATGTCCTTTTATTTATTCCATATGGATCAAGAGAGCCAGTTAATGACTTACACTTACCATAATTATGTACAAACACACCCCACTTATTCATTAGCTTTCTCACCAATCTCTAATGTGTATTTGTTGACCTCTTGAATTCCTCTTTGTACTCTAAGATCCAAGGAAAGTAGTGCTAAACATATTCTTAGAAAGAAGATGCTTTTGAAGTCAAAATTATTATTTTATTTTCTTTGTTCTTGAAATTTTTATAAACTCTTAACTTTTTGTGATCTATTAAAAATAAAACTGCTCTCTTTTTGTATTTTGTAGAAACTACCTCTTCAGGTTACAGCTTGAGGATCTGTCTCTTATCCAGGTAGGTGCAATTTATTTTTCTCAAGCCTTCATTTTCCATCCCAATTAATTCACTGTTTGAAGGGATGAAGACAGACGCATGTAAAGGTGTTAATCCAGCCTGAGCAGGGGCTCATTTCCTCAGCGGGTCAGGCCACAGGACTAAGGCTGCCCTACTTGTTATGAGTCGTCACCTCCCTTAATTCCCAATTAGCCTTTTCCTCCTGTCAGGTGGCCCTCTTTGTTCCATGGATGTGATCCTGATTTATCCTTTCTTAGATGAGAGACCATTCAAGAAACATTACCTCAAAGCCTGGACACATTCCTTTCCCCACAGTTACAGCAATCATCGATTATTTAGTTTGATGCATTTGGGCATCATATTCTTGTGAAACAGCTTTGTTTCCTCTTTGTAATTTATATATAAACATACATACGAATACATGGGTTAAAAGCTACCTATAACAAAGAATAAAGGGAAATAGATCAAAATGAAATTTACCTGCTTCTGTTGTTGTGGTTTGGACAATGGACCAGAGATCTTGTGCTTAAATGAAGTATTTATTTTAGTAGCAGATCTGAGTCACAAAAGCCCACTTTTCCCTCTAGTCTTTAAAATGTGTCTCCTAGAAAATAAGAGAGTTAAGACACAAATATCTTCTTCACCAAGATTCTGGAACTCCCTGTGGACTATGCCAGAATCTTTGGGCTGTGTAGAGTTTAGAAAAAGTTCTTCAACCAATTTTAGTCTCACTCTGATGTGCTAGAGCTCTAAGAGGTGATTGGAGAGGATTTTATATTATTTTATTCTCTCTTTAATGCTGCTGCTTGTGAACATTCAGGGAACTTCAGAGCTAGGTTTTAATATTAGATCTATCTTTTACTTAGCAGGGTGTTAAAATCAGCCAATCTCACAATCAAAGCTAATATTGATAAAAAGCAAGGGCTTTGAAGACACATCGACCTGATTTGTGATCTAGTTCCATGACTTCTAGGAATTATTGGTTTGTCATCTGTGAAATGGTCACAAATCACTACCAACTCCATATTAGCATGGTGAAAAATAAGTAAGATATTCAAAAGAGATAAAAGGTTGCAATTTATCAATTTTTTTATTGTTTTTTATTTTTTAAAGTGATAATAATAATAAATCTCCATTGTAATAGTTGTATCACAATTGAGAATAATTTGTCTTTCCAATGCAATTTAGTATATAATAGTATATAACTGGAGTCTTTCATTGAGCTGAGTGGTAAAATTATGAATTTATGATTAAGGAATCAGAATGATCAGCAATTTGAAGTCATTATCTTCAGTGAAATAAGCCAGGCGCAGAAGGACAAATACTGCAAGATCTTACTTATGTGTGAAATCTAAAAAAGACAAACTCTTAGGAGCAGAGAGTGGACTGGTGGTTTCCAGGGGCCCAGAAGGTCAGGGAAGGTGTTAGGGAGATGTTGGCCACAGAACAAAAAATTCCAGTTAGACAAAGGAATAAGTTAAAGAGATCCATTGTATGACATGGTGACTATAACTACTAACAATGTACTATATGCTTGAAAATTGCTAAGAGAGTAGATTTCAAGTGTTCTCAACATCAAAATTAAATAAATAAATAAATAAATAATGTGAGATACCTGCATGTTAATTAGCTTGATTTAGCCATTCCACAACATATACATATATCAAAGTGACATGTTGTACACTATCAATAGATACAATTTTTACTTGCCAATTAAAAAATGAATGATCAACAATTTAATCAAAATGCCATTTTAAAGATTGTTTTAGATAACCTTTTCTAAAATATATATCTTTTAGTAGATAGAAACTACATATTATACTCATTTTTGTTCTCATGGTATACTCTCTGGCATATCACATGTGTTAAAAAGTGAGCTTTTGTAGGTCTGTGTGTGCACAAACATATATTTGCATATACACATTCGTTTGTTCCCAAATTTGCTAGCTCTGTCAGCTGAGAGGGTTTCGAAGTATTGTCTTAGTAGCAGTGAACACACTTGATACATGTTACTTTGTTTCTAAACATAATTCTCCATGAAAACAAATGAAGGATTTTTTTGAGAAGTGGCTTAATCTAGAGTTGGGCATGGAGAACTCAGATAAGACTGGAAGAGCTTGTTGTTTCAGAAATTAAGGAAAATATTTAAAGAATGATGAGGGTGTGTCACAAGAAACTAGGAGCCAGCTTGAAGTGGGCTTACTGAAGAAATCTGGGACAATTTGATTGTCAAAATAGATAATGCCAGTAGTAGATTATAACACATTGAATAACATAAGAATCCATGAGTAGATGCTAACATAAAACATAAATAAATGAGTAAACAAATGCCAACTAATAAATATTGAAGGAATAATTTGATTAGGAGATTATGATTTGGCAACCCTTATACTAAAAATTGATTTAAAAGGCAAAAGTGATCAATAGATGCTTAACTTATGGGTCAGAGTTTGATGACAGACAGGATATTTATTCATAGTAGTCTTAAAGTACTTACCTATATGATACTTATTAATTACAACAGGAAAACTTATAACTGAAATCTGGCAAATAGCCCATGACCAAATAGTCAAAGGTCAAGGGGAACTTCACCAGCAATGGGACAGAGTTCAGTGATTTGATGCACAGAGGACACAGCAAGATGTCCTTGATATTTCAGCCAAAAATTATAACCAAAATTATAACTAATAACCTTATCGTGAGGAACCACCAGATACACTGAGGGACATCCTACAAAAAAACTGACCTCTACCCTGCAGATATCACAAAGTCATAAAAGCTATGAAAAAAGAAGAAATAATGAAGAGCTCTTCCATCATAAAGCTCAAGAAATAGACATGGGGATCAAATGCAATACTTGACCCAAATTGAATCTTGGAGCAGATATATTTTTTCTTACTATAAAGGACGTTATTGGGACAACTGGAGAAATTCAAATGTCTGGATAAGATAGTAGAAATGTATTAATGTTAATTTGTTGATTTTGATAACTAATGTAGGAGAATGTCATTGTTTTTTGGAAAAACATGCTAAAATATATAGGGGTAATGGGTATCATTTCTGCAACTTATATCAAAATAGCTTTTTTTTTTTTTTTTTTTTTGAGACGGAGTCTTGCTCTGTTGCCCAGGCTGGAGTGCAGTGGAGTGATCTCGGCTCACTGCAACCTCCGCCTCCCAGGTTCAAGCAATTCTCCTGTCTCAGCCTCCCCAGTGGCTGGGACTACAGGCGCCTGCCACCACGCCTGGCTAATTTTTGTGTTTTTAGTAGAGATGGGGTTTCACCATATTGGTCAGACTGGTCTCAAACTCCTGACCTCAGGTGATCCGCCCACCTCAGCCTCCCAAAGTGCTGGGGTTACAGGCTTGAGCCACCGTGCCTGGCCAAAATAGCTTTTAAAATTGTTATATACATAAATACACAGAAGCTATACACGTGTGCAGAGGCAAAAATAATAAAGCAAATATGATACAGTGTTAACAGGGGAATCTAGGTGAAGGGCTTATGAGAGTCTATTGTGACATTTTTGCAAATTTTACTGACATGATGTCCAAATAAATAGATGCAAAAAAGTGAGGAGATGTATTTCCATTAACTCATGTGTATATATTTTTGTGAGGTCAAGGAATCTAATTGTACTTTTTTCATCATTGCCTCCCTTGGTCTTGGCTGCCTTCAGTGGAAATCAGGTTGCAATTATTGATGGGATTGATGAGCTATTACTGAAGTATAGGATGCCCATCAGTACCACTACCTGGTGAGAGCTTAGTCTACTGGCATAGCACCAAGCAAGAAGACAGTGACTTTTTCAACTGTGGTTTTGAAAATGCAGCTCTAATGATAGAGGTCAGACTGCTGTATCATTGGTGCAAAGCAGGGCAATTCTGCTTTTTCATATTCTGTGGCTGTGTACGGAGTTCTGTAGCCTACTGTTACTTAGTCTGGAGAGAGAAGGCTGGCATTCTTCATGACACACTTTTTTTTTTTAATATCACATGTCTCCAGCAAAGAGGCCTTGTTGGTTTCTATGAATATTTTATTTTAATTTACATGACAGTTCCCAATGATGACAGAAAGGAATAAGCACACTTGTGGACAAAGGGTGTTATAACAGTGCTGTCTGATAGAAGCACTATGTGAGCCAAATAGGTAATTTAAGATGATCTTCCAGGCACACTGAAAAAAGTACAGAGAAGCAAGGGAAATGACTACTAACAGTATATTTTGCTACCTCAATATATCCAAAATATTTTAATTTCAGCATAGAATCATTATAAGAAATTAATGATCTGTTGCACTTTTTTTTTTTTTCTGGAACTCAGTCTTCAAACTCCAGTGTATGTTTTTTATTTCCATCACACTTGGGTTTGGACCAGCCAGAGTTGAAGTGTTCTGGATGGCTGGTGCACCCCATTGGAAAACAGTTTTAGATAATAAGTGAGAGAACATTTGACTTGTGTGCCTTCAATTATTACATAGAAAGATTGTTTTCTACCACAAATCATGGGGGTTGATTTGTAGATCTCAGGTTAATATTTTTCTCCTTTTCTCTCTCCAAAGTTAAAAATTATTGTTTAAATGTAGAAAAATGATGAAACAGATCAAGGAGGACAACCAATTTCAAGGAAACTGGAGACAATGAGACATGAATGTAGTTCACCAGTAGCCTTTATTTTACACTAGACAAGGCGTCCTTGGGTCCTGCCCCTGTGCAGGACAGAGGTTCACCTCCAGGTGGCAGTTTGCATTACCTGTGTCTCTCCTGGTCACCTGGGGGCAGTTTCTACCTTGTCATGTCGCGCTACGTACTGTTTTCCAAACTATAGGCTATTTTCCAACTCGAAGCATTTGCTCTTGCTGTCCTGCCTCAAACAACTTCACCTTATTTATCTTCTTCTTCCTGGAGAAAAAGACTGCCCATCCTTGAGTTTCACTGGTGACTTCACCTCTTTGTAACCCATTCTGTGCCTGCTTGGCTGGTGACCCTCTGAGGCATTTCACAGCCTCATAGCCTTTATTTCTGACTAGTACTTACTGCCTCGTGTTGAAATTCATTCTCTGTGTTGTGAGAAGTGTTTTCTTTCTTTCTATATGTTCAGAATTAGATGAGATTATTCGATTAGGTTACCTGGAAGGTGGTAGAGTCAAAACAGATGGCTTACAAGTCTCTGTCCCTTGGTATTTAATAAGCTTACTCTTCCCTAACCTTTTTAAATGTAACACTAATGGAGTGTGAGGCAAACAACCTATTTTTGTCCCTAAATTCAAGAAAAGAAAAGTAACGTTAATCCAGAAGCTAGATTTATAAGAAATGCTTTTGGAAGAGACATCCTAAAACACACACGTGCATACTGTCACCCCAGGGGACAATTCGTGGATGCGACAGGCAATTCTTGACTGATATATTCATTCCTTACATACCAACCACTTGTCTTCTCAATACTGTTTTACAATTTTCCTCTCTCCTCAATTTTTTCTCCTGCTTTGACATTGGTTTAGCAACAATGATGAGAAAGCAGTTGTTGAATAATGATTCTTCTTTTTTTCCTACTTAGTGATGTTCATAGAATTCTGGAGACCCCACTGCATTGTGCCTTGTCAACTGCCCTGAAATACAGGGTGGTACTTTCCGTCCAGCAGCCAGCACACTTCCTGGCTACAGTAGGAACATGGGGACACTGCCTTAGTGCACCCTCTCCACTCCCCTCCCACCATTCCCTGACCTTATGATGTCTATCAAAGCACTGTCACACATGACGGCTCAGCTCTGTAGAACCATACTGAAATTCAGTGAGGAGAAAAATAGGCTTTTGTGGGGTGGCTTCCAAAGGAGAAAACTCACTTCCAAGTCAGGTTGCCTGATAAATCTGGTGCAAGGAATATTTTGGACGTGGAGTCAACAGTACTTCAAATCGGAAGTCTCTTCCCTTTTGCCAAAAAAAAAAATCTTGTCTTTTTGACAAACTAGAAACATCACTGGTGGAATTGCTAAACCCATGAAGATTTGAGCAGGAATTGGGATAAAAGTACTCTCTTACCTTGAGTGAATGTTATCTGTATGAGGTAAATCTCTTGGCATGACCCTAGGAATATTCACATATAAATTTACCATGTAGTAAAATGGCTATATTTGGAATACTTCTTATGATTTTCAGACAGGTACGCCTTAACATATTAAGAGAAGATGTCTCTTAATATTTAAAGACCAAGAGTTGCTTTTAAACTAAGAAAATAAAACCTGTTTGTCATCAATGGCTACAGAATCAAATATTAACTTATTTTCACTTATAAGGCACCTTTTTGCTCAGAGACTGTGTTTTTTTTTTTTTTTTTTTTTTTTTTTTTTTGCAACTCACTGCATGCTGAAGTTTAGCCATCCCCTATTGAAAACCAATCATTTTCAGGCATAGTGATGGTTGGCCATAATTTGTTTCTTCTATCTCATGTCATAATAACAGATTCAAATCTTCAGTATCAGTTTTCTTCTTGCCTTAATCATGGAGATTATTTTACAAGAACAAAGCTTTTTGAAAAATATAAAAATGCAGCTGGTCTCAAGACTAATTCGCAGCATTTACCCATCTGGGATCCTACTGCAGATGGCTGGAGGTAGATGCTCACTGAACAGAGTTCAAAAAACACAAAGGGGCTGGAGCTCATTTAACCTCACTGTCTTCCTAAAATTCTTTTGGGAAATAGCTCCAAATCCATTTTTATATTGTTTTGTTTCTAACGGAAAGAAATTCACTGCCTGTTTCTCACTCACAAATGCTGGGATAAGCAGAAAAAATGAAATCTGTGTTCCAATTTGCCACCTGCCTCTCTATGGTTTCTAAATTGAAAACTGTTAGATCTCTCTGACTACATGATCAATATCAGTAGAGAATTCTCTCAAAAGTTAAAGTGGATATTAACTTCTTTCCTGTATATCTGGGTTGGGGGGATTGAGTTTCAACATGAGTCAATTTTTTGACTAGAAGTTCTCAACTCCCCAAAATTTTACCTTCTGGGAATATTTGGCAATATCTGGGGACATTATTAGTTGTCACAACTGGTAGGGGAAGCTTTGACTGGCATCTAGCGGGTAGAGACCAGGGATGATAACAAACCTTCTACAATGCACAGAGCAGGACCCCCCGTTGAGCGAAATTTACCTGACTCTGAATGCTAACAGTGCCAACGTTGAGAAACCCTGTGTTCCTTGATTGCTGCCTCAGTTTCCACATGTTTTAAAGAAGCCATATTCTAATCTAATCTGTGATATTAAGATTACTTGATTGAACATAGAAGATCTTTGATGTGCTTAGGGAATTTTTCGGTTTAGATTTCTATATATATGTTGAACATATATGTCTCCATATATGAAGAAATCTAAACACTAAAGATTCATAGTTTGCATATATATATATATATATATATACATGAATATACATATGAATCTTTAGTGGCCAGTTCTAAAGAAGCTGCTGGGATTCTTGTGTTTAAATTACTTCCTATTATTAATATGAAATTAAATTTAAAAATAAATTGAGGCAATTTATAATACCCTCTCTAGTGGGTCATAACACTATAATATAACTACCCTCTGTTGGAATTCTTCTGTATAATTTAAAGCATGATATATTAATTAATAATTTAGAATAACTATTCCAATGAGATATTCACAATGATTAATTTTTTAAATTATGTTTTATATTTATTGGGCAAGGGGAGACTGGTCTTCCCCACAGCTCTCAAAAATCATGATTCTGAGCTCATTTTTTTACCTTTGTCATATGTTCTTAGTGTCATAGAAGTGGATTTTTTTTTTTTTTTTTTTATACTTTAGGTTTTAGGGTACATGTGCACAATGTGCAGGTTTGTTACATATGTATCCATGTGCCATGTTGATTTCCTGCACCCATTAGCTCGTCATTTAGCATTAGGTATATCTCCTAATGCTGTCCCCGCCCCCCCCACCCCCCACCCCACAACAGTACCCGGAATGTGAAAGGAGAAGTGGATTTTAAAGATTATTTTTATTAAAATTTTTCAGGAGTTAACAACTAAGGTGTGTTGACCATAGTAAAGGTATTATTGGAACATAGCCATTCATTTGCATGTCGTTGGCCTATAATAGTTAATAAAGTTTTATTTGGAATCCAGACATATTGTTTATTTTTTTTTAACATAACGTCTATGGCTGCTATTCAGCTAACTTGACCAGTAGCCACAGAGACTGTCTGGCCTACCAAGCCTAAAATATAAACTATGTGACTCTTCCTTTAAGAAAAAGTTTGTCACCTGTTATGGTACCTGGTACTCAGCAAGTTCTCAATGAATATTTCCTGAATTGATGAACGAACACAATATGACTCAGTATTTTTTTTTAGTTTATCAATGTTTGATTGCTGTGTTTATTTGGACTCCTTGTGTAATAATTACATGATCCCCAGTTGATCTTGACCCAGAAGTTGGTAACCTGAGACAGTGTTACCAACTGTCCTCCTCAGATTCTAGGCTCTTATATCTCATTTCTCCTCAGATTCTAGGCTCTTATATCTGTTCTCTTGGTGAAGATTTTCTGTCAGATGCCGTTTTATATACCTATTTTATTCAAACATATTTACTTTTTAAATAACTTTCTGGAAGATTTATAGTTGATTATGTATATTTTATGTAGATGAGGACTAAGATTTTACTAGTTTCAGAGAATATGAGTCAAGTTAACTGCCATTAAAACAACTCCGCCCTCCTAGAAGCTGAACATTCACATGCAGAAGACTTATTCCTCCCTTGCAAGTGAGTCCAGTACAGTCTGTGGGGCTTCGCTGCATGCTGCCATTCAGGATCCCACAGTGTTCTCTATCTTATGGTATCCCATCTTCAACCCATGCCTCCAGGGGCAGCAGGGAAGAAAGACAAAGTCGAGTGGAAGATCATGCAAAGGATCATGCCATGCCAGGAAGCGCATCCCTTGTGCCCAGATTTCACTGGCCATAACTCAGTCACATAGCTTCAAGAAACCACAAGGCAGGTTGGGAAACGTGGTTTGTATGCATTCAGACATTGACAGATATTAGCATTTTCTCCTAGTCAGTGCTAGGGAAAACAAGACTGGCCCCTGGGGATACACTTAACTGTTCCCTGTTCTACCCTCATCCCACCCTCCCGTACCATTCTAATTTTTTTGCTACATACAAACAGATTTCTTTATGCTTCTAATATTTCTGTAAATAACAAGCAGGAATACTTTGAGCAAGCCACTTAACCTCTCTTTACCTCAATTTTCTCTATAGTACATTTTGGAGAGGACAGCCAGGAAGAAGAGTGCACCGGATTTATCCCTGAATTCTCTGTCAGGATTAAATTTTTAATATGCATCATCCTTCTACTTACTCTTTCTTCCATCATGCTTAAGTAATGCCTGAATTCCTGTTTGTTTAAGGAAAACATTCCCTACTAATTTGAAACTTGGCATTATGCTTATTTGATGTAACTTTAATGACCTAATTTGTCATGGAATCATGATGACAGCAACAAAAATAATAGCAGGCATCACTCACTATGCCATTGCTCTGTTCTTGGCACTTTGAAAGCATCATCTCATCGAGTTCTCCAGCAGCATCAAAGTGGGGGTATTATTTTCAACATTCAACAGCAGAGGAGTTGAGGTCTACAAGTTGATGTGATTTAGCCAAGATAAGCCAGCTGAGAGGTGGTAGAGCTACGATTTGGACCTGGGTGTGTAGGGCTCCAGAGGACAATTGCTGCTTTATTGTACTTGCCAGCATACCACCTATAGTTGACATCTGGCTTACAGTGAATATAACTGTTAATTTTTAATTGAAATTCATATGTGGGTTTTAGGCCGGGTACCCTGGAAACACAGTCTGAGGCAGGGGTTCTCAAGCATGTGATTTACTTAAGGCATGCTCCCAAAAGGTAGGGAGTGAGTGACATATCAAAGAAAGGAAGTAGGCAAAAATTTCCTGTCAGCTGGAGGATAGCCTCAACCCGATCCCAGACGCAGCTCTGGAGCATAAATAGAAACGCTGTTGATCCCATTTGAGGCAAGGGCTGTGGCGATTTATAACCAACTCTCCCTTGTTCTTCTGCTGCTGAATTTGGAGTGTTTGGTGACATAACTTCCTGGTGAGGTGGCTCTCATTAACCAAGAGCAATTCTCCAGAGAGTTGGGAAGCTATGAACCAGGATCAGCTAACACTGACAGCAGCCAGGGATACAGTGTCCTGTTTCATAAGAAGAGCTGGATGGGGTGCCAATAGCACCCACTATGATTGATAATACTCAATACTTTTAGGTATCTTACTTAGAGTTTTCTTGATGTTTCTGACTCTGACTGCACAGACACTAGTCTCTGCCACTGAAATGAAGTGTTTTTATGTCTTTGACAAAAAAGTACATACTTTATTATTGAATTCATTCTTTTGTGTTATGCATATCTTAATTTCTAATAACTCTTTTTATCCATTTCTAAATTGTTGCTTTGCTTGTGGCCTCAAAAACTAAATTGAAGATGCATGAATATTTTTGTTAGTCATGTATATCATTTAGTTTCATGAAATGAAGTCAGGCAATTTCTGTAATCCAATAGCAAACACTGTCTGACAATCACAAGCTGCTAGATAAATGGAGGGGTTCATTTCATTTATCTAAAATGCATTTCTCCTTCTATGTCAAAAATGGCCCCCATATCTGCCATGACTGCTGAGTGATGGGCATGCTCAGAATTCTCTGCCCTGTGTTCATTTCCCTTATCTGTATGTCCCTTCCAAAATGCTAACAAAAATAAATCAGCCAACATACCAGGAAAACTCATTGCTCCAAATTTTAGTAACGATTTTTTGTTTGAGTAAGAGACAGTGTGTTCTGTAAGCTGTCTCTCAATTACCTAAGAACAAAGTGAAAATAAAAAGCAAAGGAGAAACATAAATGAAAAAAAAACAAAAAAACAAAAGCCAGTCACATTGGCTGACCACTCTCTGGAGTGGATGGATTGGAACTCTTAATTTGGAGACTCTTTAACATGTAAGCCATTTGTCATCCAGAATTTATTGATAACTGTCACAGAGATGGGTAGAGTCATTGTGGATCGGGCTGCAAAGGACAACACCCTTGTTTAACGTATGTTTATCAGACAGTCCTTTTGCTGCGCTCTCATAGCTAACCTTTAAGAGTTTATATAATACTTCTTCATTAGAACACAATGTTTAATCTGCTTGTATCAATTCTTACTGTTGTGGGGGCTATTGCTGCTTTTCCAAGTGATACTACATGATCCCTTCAATGATTTTATATGGGCTGGTTGCACAGTTTAATTTTTGAAATTCAATTCTACTTTCAATTTTTGGCAATACTCAGTTATTATTTACATGCATCTTAGATCGCAGAGGCAAGTTGCCCATGCAGAAATTCCCTACTAAGAATAGGCTACTTTATAAGAAAATAGGCATGACTATACATGTAATTTTGGTAATATTTGGAGTCCAAAGATCTCATGCAATTCATTGCCTAAAAATTGCCAAGCACCATTTGAATAAAAGAGCATCAAAACCAAATGCAATTTTAAACCATAGCCATTAGCTTCTGATTCAAGATGAAGGGAACCTATGTACTGTTCTTTCATTGATTTAAAATAAAGCATTTAAGTGACAATAAAGGCACATCAAAGGAAAATCTCTGTGAACACAAGAGACACCCTACCCAGCTCTCCTTCTAGAACAGGGCACCCTATCCCTGGCTGTTGTGAGGGTTGCTTGATACTGGTTCATAGCCTCCCCTTCCTCTGGAGAATTGCTCTTGGCTGATGAAAGTCACAGATGATCCAGTTAGTAAAGTTAGCAGAAGATGACTTTAAATAATTATGATTAATATGAGGAAGAAAGTAGAGGATAATTTATACAGATTAATTAAGGAATGGAGAATTTTATCAGAACATTAGAATAAAAAAATAATAGAATAAATTTTCTATATTTTTTAAAACACAAACAATATCTGGCATATGGAACTAAATGAATAATTTTAACAGCAGATTAGACATAGCACAATATTGTATTAGTGAACTGGAAGACCAGTCTGTGGAAAATATTCAAACTGAAGTACGGAGAGGAATTGGACAGGGTAGATAAAAGAGTATTAGACACACACGACACCTTGAAAACTCTAACTCACATACAACTTAAGTCTCAAAAGGAGAAGGGAGAGAACAAGGCAGAAGCTATATGCCTAGTAATTATCACTGAAACTTTTCCAAAGTGATGAAAAGTATCAACTCACAGACTAAGAAGCTCTGCAAACCTCAAATACAATAGATAACCACAGCAGCGCGTTACAGTCAGACTTCTGAAAACTGGTGGAAAAGAGAAAAGTCTTAAAAATAATCAAGTAAGAGAAAAAGACATAACCTTCGAGGAGTAAAAATAAGATCCACAGCCAAGTTTTCAAGAGAAACCACAAACTCGAGACAATGGAAGAAGCAATTAGAACCCAGATCTTCCTGCTCATTCGCTTTGTGTCTCAACACAGTGGTTCCTCTGCCGTGCTGGAAGAAGACAGAAGTGCAATTCTGGAAGATGACAAAGCTGCTAATATATTGGACCAGGGGACCCAGATTTCCCTTGAGAACTTCCCTTAAAAAAGAAGGGGAGGCCGGGCGCGGTGGCTCACGCTTGTAATCCCAGCACTTTGGGAGGCCGAGGCGGGCG